>NC_069504.1:259322243-259633493 GCF_027579735.1 Bombina bombina | reverse complement strand
TTCAACAAAGAATATCATGGGAACAAAGCAAATTTGATAAGAGAAGCAAATTGGAAACTTTTGTTTTTTTTTAATTGCATACCCAGTTTTGGGTTTCATATCCCTTTAAAGTAATTGCTTACCAATGAATATTGCAACTTCTGAACTTTTGAAACCTTTACACATTTCGTTAGTACACGGCCGCCCTGCACCTATACTTTAAAGTTCTCAAAAATGCTTTCTCTAACTTTCTAAAACCTTATCCTGTGCATCATAAGATTCTCACTCAGTTCCACACATCAACTTTTTAATTGAATCCACGTGTGGCAAATAATGTTATCAGTTGTACTAGGTCTTCATTGAATCTTCTTCTATTATTATCCAGTCATGATACAGTGAGTACTCTAGGTACAAAGCACTTGTGTTTCACGTGTTACTTCTTTTTCTTTAAAGGTATTTTGTTCCCCTTCTCTTTATGCAGACACTTCACTTATATTATTAACTCACAAATAATAAAATATATGCGATTGTTTAATTAAATAGTTATTAATATGCTTGTTATTCTTAGTTTAAACTAAACATAGGTAGGCTCATATGCTAATTTCTAAGCCTTTGAGGGCTGCCTCTTATCACACGCTTTTTAAATCTCTTTTCAACACAAAGAGACAGAAAGTACATGTGGGCTATATAGATAACACTGTGTTCAGGCAAATGGGGTTATTTAAGATTTAGCACAAAACAATGCTAAATTTAAGACAATAGATAATAAACAGTCACAGTCATGTGATCAGGGGGCTGGAAGAAGGTTCTTAGATACAAGGTAATCACAGAGGTAAAAAGTATATTAATATAACTGTCGGTTATGCAAAACTGGGGAATGAGTAATAAAGGCATTATCTATCTTTTAAAACAATAACAATTCTATGGTAAACTGTCCCTTTAAACCTATTATCCAGAATAGCTTCCTCTCTGTAATAATCTGTATTTCTGGTACAGTTTCTTTTGATCCGTTGGTACTGTCCTAACGGGATATTAGTTTTCCACCTGGGCAGGTGGCCGCTTTTTGCATTTTAAAAGCCCATTTATGTCTCTAGGTGTACGATAGTTTGATACAGCTATTTTCTTGTTCTCATCCACGAACAATAAAAGGTCAAGGAATTCCACTTTTTGTCTGTCTATTTTGGAAGTAAATTTTAGATTGTAATCATTATTATTCTTATGGTTCAACAATTCCCCACAGCTAGTTTCCGACCCTCTCCAGAACATCACAATATCATCAACGTACCGATGGTATTTAATCAGACTACTGCTGTGGGGATTGTTGGCCCATATGTATTTAGATTCAAAATTATCCATAAAGATATTGGCATACGATGGGGCAAATGTAGTCCCCATCGCAGTCCCCTGTATCAGACGAAAAAAACTGCTTTTCAAAAGTAAAATAATTATGATTCAATATGAATCTGATACCCATTAAAATAAAATCCAAATGTTTTTGGGCAATATCTGTGTTTTGTAGTGATTCTTGTACCGCCTTAACTCCTGAGTCGTGAGGGATACAGGTATACAAGGAAGACACATCACATGTTATCCAAATATAATCTTCTTGACACTCAAATCCCTCAAAAATATTAATAGTGTGCAGAGTATCTCTCAAGTAGGCCTTAGTGGATTTGACTATGGGTTGTAAATAATGATCAATGTATACCGAAAGGTTATTAGTGAGGGACCCTATACCCGATATGATTGGTCTACCGGGAGGTGCTACCAAAGTTTTATGCACCTTGGGCAAGTGATAAAAGGTGGTTGTTGATGGATACACCTACAGACAAAAATGGGCTTTTAAATGCAAAAAGCGGCCATCTGCCTAGGTGGAAAACTAATATCCCGTTAAGACAGTACCAGCGGATCAAAAGGAACTGAACAAGAGACACAGATTATTACAGAGAGGAAGCTATTCTGGATAATAGGTTTAAGGAGAAAGGATATGACCCGATAGATTTACAAAAAGCCAAAGATAGGGTCAGAAATATGGATAGGAAAAGTATTTTACAACCTAAAAATAAAACTACAAATAACAAAGATAAGACAAATAATGAAGTCAGATTCATCACATATAATCAAGGCAGCAGAGATATTCAAAATGTCCTAAAGAAACATTGGGGAATCTTAAAAGCAGATCCAATTCTAGTAGCCACCTTAAGAGAACCCCCATTAGTGATCTTTAGAAAGAATAGAGACTTAAAAAATATTCTAGCTCCCAGTAAATTACGTAATGTCATGAAAGAAAAAATTCCTTTGACAACCTGGTTAGAACAAAAACCGGGAACATATAGATGTGGGGTGAGTAGGTGTGGAATGTGTAGTTTCATCAAAAAAGTTAATTCCTTTACAAATCATAATGGATCCAAATCTTTTACAATGAAATACAAAATCAATTGCGGCACTAATTACGCCGTTTATCTCCTCAGCTGTAGCTGCAATCTTATCTATATTGGTAGAACGAAAAGGAATGTACGCACGAGGCTGAGTGAGCATATAAATAACATAAAGGTAGGCCTAGCTACACAAAGTGTGTCAGAACACTTTAGGCAGCAACATAACAAAGACCCTAGCTCTCTGAAAATACAGATAGTATACTGGATTCCAGCAAACAAATATCCTAATAGACTTCTTACCCTGACACGCAGGGAGTCTTACTGGATCTATCAGCTTGACTCTATGCAGCCTCAGGGTCTTAACATTGAATTGGACTTACAAGCATTTATGTGATAGTCAGATAAGGCAACAATAATAATAAAAAATACTATGGAGCTGAGGCTGGATAATTGCTCTAATCCATTGATTTATACAGTTTATGTTATGCTAGGACAGGGGTGTCAAACTCAAATTCATCGAGGGCCGCATCAGCAGTTTGGTCACCCTCAAAGGGCCACTTGTATCTGTAGGACTGTGTGTCCACTCTTTATTATCATAAATTATTGTCACTGCATTCAATTATTACTGTTAATAATAAGAATAATGGCAAGTAGATATTCAAATGTACAATTATTGTACAATTTATCGAAAAATGATTTTTGGTAACAGACAGTAATTATTTTTTTTTTAAACATACAAATATTGCCAAACGCTGTTTATTACACATATGGCAAACACAAGGCATTAACTTTTTTTTAACTTTTCTGACTAGATGGCTGACATCATTTTCCTGAGGTCAGTCCATCGATGTCTGGCGTTAGGTCTTGTGCTGTAGCAATCCGCAAAACGGCATGGTACCAAAGTGAATCGGCTGATTGATGAATTCAATCGACGCTTTTCTGACTTTAAAGAACAGAACTTAACCTTTACCAGCTTTGATAACCTCCATGCTGTTTTGCAGATTGCTACAGCACAAGAGCACTCTGATACGTTATACCACTGTAAAGTGACACGGAAGTGGTCAGTATATACAAAGTTTACCGCTCAGCAGATCCCCCCTCATAAGCAGACCCCCCCCCCCACATACATCATATGTACTTACAGTACAGGAGAGAAGGGTTCAGGCAGATGTTGGATCTGTCACATCACAGGATGGCATGCGGTCAATATAAAAACAAGTGGAGGTTTCCTGAATGCATGTAAAGTGGAGGTTTCCTGTGTAGAACGGCCGGCGCCGCTAGAGGGCTGGCTTGTAGGCTGCCGCGCATGCGTTGAAGAGGCGGCTTTCTTGTGTCAAAAAAAAAAACAACCGAGAATAAAAGGTGAAGGCTGGCGGCCGGCGGCGGCTACACGGGCCACATGACGAGGTCTGGCGGGCCGGATTCGGCCCGCGGGCCTTGTGTTTGACACCCGTGTGCTAGGAGGACATGGGAATTAGATCCTTTTAGACTGTTTTATAGATTATTTTTTTTTGGGTCATGTATGAATAATACACAGTGTTTTGAGTTATAGTGTGGTTTATATACACCATTAACATACCCCCCAACTATCCCGATTTTCGCGGGACAGTCCCGATTTTAGGGGTCTGTCCCCCTGTCCCGGGTTGCTAGCCATCTGTCCCGATTTGCCCCATGCATTTTTTAAAAAAAAATAATTTTTATTGAGGTATTAAGAACATACACAAACAACATCAAATAATAATCATGGCAACACGCCTATAAACATACAGCCAGACTCATACATTTAATACATAGGCATGTCTTAGAAACCTTGAACAACAATTAATCCTCATCGGGGGAATATGCACAAAGCCATGTGTGGTACCTCATTTTATGTATATACATGTTAACTTGGACAAGTCAAAAATAACGTAATAAATGTGATTTCTGACACCTGGTTTCCGTAGAAGGATTTTGAACAACAAAAAATGTAGGTCCTTGTGAGTCCACGTCATTTAACTTCAATTACTATAGGAAATATCCCTCTAAAATATAAAGAAACACAAACCCCATTAAAGGGATATGTGGTAAGGGCTACAGTGAGAGGGTATTAAATTAAGTTTCTCAAAATACCCTTTAGGTTACTATAGGCCTGTGTGTAGCCTCAAATTGCGAAAAAATTAAGTAAATTACTAATACCTACTCAGATAGGAACAATAGAAAGATAAAAGAGATACCTCTCTTAAAACAAGTAATAGTCTCCAAAAGCAAATAATTATTCTGAGAACCCACAACTATCATATATTAACCATTTTCTAGAGATTATATTGTTGCACTAACAGGTGTGTGTGTAACCCACCTGTTAAAACTATGGCCCCTAGGCCCTTATAGTCTATTTTAAGGTCAAATACCGCAAGGTCTATGAGTTCTGAGCACAGTACTTATCCTCCCTAGTCATCTTAAAATCTCAGAGGTGGTCTGTCCTAGTGGTTCTAGCCTCTCTTCACTACCTGTTACATCAGGTGGAGGAACAGAATATGAGGCTAATGCGGGTTACAACCTCTAATGTTTTAGAGAGGCAAGGGGATACCAATCAACACAAAGCTAATACTCAGATACATGCCAGGACAAAGCAAGTATAGTCTCACCCATGGTAGTAAAGCTCTACATAGGGCCTCCATGCATTACCAGCGAACACATGGTAAGTTATATATTATGTGTACTATCTCGGCCGCAGACAGTACAGTGGAATTACTAAAAACTCTGAGAAAATCTATAGGGCATAGAGACCCCGCAAAATTAGGGAATTAAATCTTGTGGTGGATTTGTAGCAAGAAAATATAGGCCACATGACAGCTTTTAAGGTTAACCCTCACCAGCAGGGGTGCAAATTTAACAGGTCAAACTCAGTTAGACCCCGGCCCAGGGAGGCCCCTATCCCAGATTAAATACTTTGTGAGGGTTTATGTAAAGGCTAATATATTATTGTGTCTAAGGAGATATGCTCACGAGATCTGTATATAATTAAACGCAAATAATGAAAGCAAGTAATGTATTCACCAGTGTTGCATGCCATTCCCACTTTAAGTCCTCACATATGATTTCAGTGGTTTGTATATACATTAGGACAAATTCTACAATCATTATAGTAGATAAAATAAGTATTTTATGCCTAAGATCCACATATCTTGATATCTGAGGGCATCCTGGAAACCTAAAAGTATAGGTGTAACCATTAGGCACATTTTGAACAATCTAGTAGTGAATATAAATATAGCAAAGTATTTGCTTACATGTGCTGTATATACCTCAGAGTAAAACCTATTCTATGGGCTGCTAGTTAAACTCAATAAAATAATGACATTGATATATACAGTAACCTCAAACTCTATAACAGTTAGTCTCATACATAATCTATCATGCAAATATAAGAGTCCCAGCACGATAGAACAGTATATTACATAAATGTTCCATACAGCTATTACTGCCATGTTGCCAGGCCTCGCATGGAGGTAGAAGTATATCAAACCTGAAAAAAAACATTGTACAGAGTCCGGAGGACCCGGCAACTGCCGTTGGGCCACAGTCACATTGTCCTCGGGATGGAATCGTACCCGACCCCAGATCTCACAGCTGCCAGCGAATAGAGGGCCTCAGGGCCCAGGAAATTTTTAGGTAAAGCAGCCGGATCCACCTCTGTGTTCAACCTCTGATCTGACACTGGTTTGGACTGCCGCGGCTCCCCGATCTCTGTTTCCTCCTCCTAGAGCGACTCTCTCCGCAGTGACGTGTAAGTAGCTCCACTAACCACACCTAAGAGGCGCAGATAAATCACCTGAAGGCCGCAGTCTGTCCCAGCACACTTAGACATCCCTAGTTCACGCCTCTCTGATGCCCAGGAAGGGAAAGGGCCCTCAGGTATGTGTTTTGCTCTCCTTATGTTTTCCTCAGACCTCGGACTGTGTGATGGGGTACTCTTCGATTTACTTTGCGGTGCTTCCCTGCAATCAGCTGAATTAATTACCAGGGAAAGTGCAGACTGCTGTGCAGCTAGGCTGTCAATTCTTTTGTAGATCAGCTCCTCCCGCCTCTCCATCAGGCCTTTAATAAAAAAATAGAGCTCCTCCATGGTAATTTAGTAAAGGTGGGTATTTAAATTAACCGCTGTTTACAGGTTGACAAGTGAATGCAGAGGCACAGTGTTTACTCTGCTTACCCCGGTTCCCCGGGGTGGGGTGGGTTCCCTTTCCTTGTAGGCCTCCAAGAAAACTCTGCAGTCCAGTCTGGGAAGCTTCTTTTCTCACAATATAAGTATAATCCAATCCAGCAAAGCGTTATCCACTGCAGGAAGATCAGTTTTTCTCTGGATGGATGCAAAAGAACCCAATTACAAGGCGGATTGCAATTCTCATTTACAGAGCTCCCAGTGTAGCAACCATCTTAGGCAATGGCCCGGACACGCCCCCCCCCTTTTTTTTTTTTTTATTCTATTGGGCCCATACTCAGAAGCAGCTGGCTTTGCTCTCACAGGGTTAGATACCTGTTAGATTCCCTGTGGAAAAGGAATGGTGTGTGGGTTAAGCAGGAGTAAGAAGGCTGTATACACTCTGACCACGGGTAATGGTGACCTCTCTAACCTACCTCTGGTAGTGATGATGTCTAACCCCTGATGATAATACCAGCATGCCTTCAGTTTTATACAATGAGCAGTGCTAATACCAGGGTAATGAATAGTGGCAGCCGCAGACTGCCAGCTAATGTGCTTGCCAACCCAAGGACCCCATACAATGAATTACAGATACCCATATATGATGTAGTGTGTGTGTCTATCTGTATCCATAACTGTGTGTGTGTATCTGTATGTATAAGTTTATGCTATGTAGTGTGTGTGTGTCTGCATGTATAAATGTAAGCTATGTAGTGCGTGTATGTGTATCTGCATGTATAAGTGTGTATCTGCATGTATAAGTGTGTATCTGCATGTATAAGTGTATGCTATGTAGTGTGTGTGTGTCTGCATGTATAAATGTATACTATGTAGTGTCTGTGTATCTGCATGTATAAGTGTATGCTGCATGTATAAGTGTATGCTATGTAATGTGTATGTGTGTATCTGCATGTATAAGTGTATACTATGTAGTGTCTGTGTATCTGCCTGTGTACGTGTATGCTATGTAGTGTGTGTGTATCTGCATGTATAAGTGTATACTATGTAGTGTCTGTGTATCTGCCTGTGTAAGTGTATGCTATGTAGTGTGTGTGTATCTGCATGTGTAAGTGTATGCTATATAGTGTGTGTGTGTGTATCTGCATGTATAAGTGTATACTATGTAGTGTCTGTGTATCTGCCTGTGTAAGGGTATGCTATGTAGTGTGTGTGTATATCTGCATGTATAAGTGTATGCTATGTAGTGTGTGTGTATCTGCATGTGTAAGTGTATGCTATGTAGTGTGCTACTGTGCATTTTTGCTGACTTTAAAGGCCAGAATCTAGAATATTAATGGGGAATGCAGAGAGCAGTTTTAAAGAATTTATTATTAAATGTCCAATTAAGATAAAAATATTTAGCAATGTCTTTGCAAAGGCTAATTAAATACATAGCTCACATAGCCATACCAGTGGTTTGAGCTTGTGTTTGATTTGCTGCCTAAGTGTATTAAAATATATGACTTATTTAGAATTTTATTAATATTACTTTAATTTTTTGCTGCGGGGGGGCTCGGGTTTGGGGAATAGTTGTCCCTCTTTTGAATTTTGAAATGTTGGGAGGTATGCATTAACATGTGGATTATAATCACAGTTTTTATTGTGTATTGTTCTAACAGCAACATTTTTATTTTAACTGCAATACCATTATTTTAAATACCAAAATTTTTATGATAGATGTTTTTTCTAGCAATTTTAACAGTTATTTGTTGGTATATTTGTGTTATAACTGTGTTGGTTATGCAAAATTGGGGAATGGGTAATAAAGGGATTATCTACCTTTTTAAACAACAAAAATTCTGGTGTTTACTGTCCCTTTGAGCAACTTTCTAGCTTACTCCTATTATCAATTTTTCTTCGTTCTCTTGTTATCTTCATTTTAAAAAGAAGGCATCTAAGCTAAGGAGCCAGACAATTTTTGGTTAAGAACCCTGGACAGCATGGTGGATGCATTTACCTACCAATCAGCAAGAATAACCCAGGTTGTGAACCAAAAATGGTCCGACTTCTAAACTTACATTCTTTAGTAAATTAGAAAGGTGCTTAAAGGGACACTCAGGTTAAATTAAATTTTCATGATTCAGATACAGCATGTAATTTTAAACAACTTTCCAATTTACTTCCATTAAAAAAAATGTGCACAGTCTTTTATATTTACATTTTTTGAGTCACCAGATCCTACTGAGCATGTGCAAGAATTCATAGCCTATACGTATATGCATTTGTGATTGGCTGATTGCTATCACATGGTACAAGGGGAGTGGAAATATACATAACTTTGAAATTTGTTATACAAAAATCTACTACTCATTTGAAGTTCAGACTAAGTGCTATTGCATTGTCTTGTTATCTTGCATTTGTTGATTATGCAAATCTAATGTGTTGACTGGTCCTTTAAAGAGAAACGAAACCCAATTTTTTTCTTTCATAATTCAGACTAATAAATTAGAGAAATTCAAAGGATTTGTGGCATTGGAGCCAAGTGCTGAATTAAACACTATTATGTATATAATGAATTGATTAAAAATAACACTTTATATAACATGTATACTATAACGGACAAAATTATCAAATTGGATCAATTCAAAAAATGGGTAATGACCATCCACTTCTATGTATTCATATGAGATGATCCAACAAAGTTAAAAACAGTATATATAATTAAAGGGCTATGTGCCCTGGAGGTGGTCTCACAGAAACGTAGGAGAAAATTTAGAGTGTCAGGACAAGATTTGTGTTAAGGGATTATTGGGTCACACAAGACACACAGACTATGCGCTCAAAGGCGTCCTCCTGCCTGCGTACTGCTGGGATTGAACCCAGTCAGCCGATTGCTAAATAGTTTCCCTATATCTTGTCACAGCATTCATACCAATCATAAGTTCAGTGAGCCTGTATATTAAATAACACACAGATAGTATCACTGTATTGTCGTGTTTTAACTCTTATGGCTTTTTTTTCCCGTATTGTGCATGAGCAGATACACTGTGTCACCGTACATCACTGTGCAACACAGATTCTATCGGTATCAATAGTATTCGTTTTGGATACACCTGGTAGCACAATATGTATCCCCACAAAGTGTTACAAAAGAATATCCTGCTTAATATATTGACACACAGTACTCGAATTATCCTACATTCTGTTTACTCATTACGTCAACACAGAACTAGTACCGTTAATATGGTCAAAATTGCACTTATTGTATAAGTCGCTGTATTTGGATATCTATTGTAACTAAAGGGACAAGCCGTAACTCCTACAGTCTGCAATAGCACCATCAAGACACGCCCACCGACGCGTTTCGTCACTAGTATATGACTTCGTCAGGGCATAGGGGCGGCCCAGCCATTCAGTCTGCATGATATACTATTTAGTTACCATGGGAACGGTGTCTGTTTGCGGAAGTGTTCCCCGCAGTTTTCGGCTATCGTGTAGATCAGATACTTGAATCAAGCAACCCTTGTATTTAAAAAGCATAGGTATAAAAGTCCACTTGCTGTAGTAATAGGGAGATTATACAGTATAGATGTTTAAACCATTTTTCGTCTGCACTATGTTGGTGCAAACATATAACCAGATTCATATATGGGCTTGTCAAACTCAAATGCGCTAATTTTCACTATGTATGATACTGACATTTACTGTCTGTACTCGTTTATATATAATGTCGCCATGTACAGAATCATTAGTGAGATCGCATATTAGCAATTAGCATTACATAACCAATATATATTTTGGCATGACTCTCAGAATATTCTGCCTTTGCTGTAAAAACGGCATGTATTTTACGGAACATTCACAATTTTTATTTTTATTATTTGCCCGTAATATTGGTCAGTGGTGATAACAACATCTCTGAATTTGTAATTTATAAACAGTATTGAATATTTATAACACGTTAAATACGTGTTGATGTTAATACAGTATGGTTCATTCACACCTTGTCTAAAACATGTTGCTAAAGCTAATATATGATGCTGGGACTACAACTGTAGTTCATTATTCGATCTTTTTTAGTGCTTCTTTATAAATTGTGTACTAATGATCTATGTTTTATTTTTCTTGTAAGATCATCATAACCAAAAAACATTATGTCCATACTCATATTGGTCACAAGTGTATTGGTCAGTATACATTTAAAACATATAGAGACCTCCATAGAGGTCCCAGATCGTATGGTATTATTTATCTGATATGTACATAGGACCAGTTGTTAATTTATTTTATAGGAAGCTTTTATATGAAATTGCTTCATTGAGGCCTTTGGGGGATGCAGATCGTAGTTCATGTATCCATCTGCATTCTTTTTGCAAGAGTAATTTATTAATATCTCCCATTCTACCTCTTAATTTAAGCTGTTCAATTGCAAAAAAATGCACTTGATATTTATCTTCCTTATGTACTGTGTTCATATGTTTGGCTACAGACACATTGCGGTTCCACTTTATGTCTCCCATGTGTTCCAGCACCCTTGTGCGTAATTCCCTGGAGGTCTCGCCTACATAAATCAGGGGGCATTTACACATGGCGACATATATGACTCTTTTTGTTCTGCAGTTCATGAATTCATTTATTTGATAACTTTTTCCTGTCTGGGGGTCTACAAAGCTTTTCATAGGTCACATGTTTTTACACGCCTGGCAACGGCCACATTTAAAGAAGCCTTTTGTTTCTTGGAGCCATGTCCTTTATTTGGTTTGAGAGAAGTAACTTCTTGTCAGAATATCTTTGAGATCTCCTGTTCGTTATGTTAGGTTTCTCAGTGATTATTTCTGACAGGTCAGGGTCATCTTGCAAGACATGCCAATGTTTCTGGAAAATATTACGAATTGTACTGTTCTTTTCGTCAAAGGTACCTATTATTCTAATTTTCTTAGTGTTCACACAATCTTCATCTACTTTCCTATCTTGCAGTAAGATTGGTCTCTCTTGTGCTTTTGCACGTTGGTAGGCTTTTTTGAGGCATCTATTAGGGTAACCCCTTTCTTTGAACCTCTTCCTCAGTTCCTTAGCTTCTGACTCAAAATCTTCCACAGTGCTACAATTGCGTCTTGCCCTTAAATATTGTCCAAAAGGGATACCCATCTTTTGACTTTTTGGATGGTAACTCTTCCAATTAAGGAGGCTATTTGTTGATGTCTTTTTTCTGAATAGCTTTGTACTTAGGGACCCATCAGTTTAATTCTTGATCTCTAAATCCAGGAACGAAATGCTAGTTTCTTCAATTGTAGAGGTGTAGTGCATACCATGTATGTTGTCATTCAGCCAACCCATAAAATTAGTAAAATCTTGCTAATTGCTAATATGCAATCTCACTAATCATTCTGTACATGGCGACATTATATATAAACGAGTACAGACAGTAAATGTCAGTATCATACATAGTGAATATTAGCGCATTTGAGTTTGACAAGCTCATATATGAATCTGGTTATATGTGGGCACCAACATAGTGCAGACTAAAAATGGTTTAAACATCTATACTGTATACTGTAATCTCCCTATTACTACAGGAAGTGGACTTTTATACCTATGCTTTTTAAATACAAGGGTTGCTTGATTCAAGTATCTGATCTACATGATTGCCGAAAACTGTGGGGAACACTTCCGCAAACACTGTTCCCATGGTAACTAGATAGTATATCATGCGGACTGAACGGCTGGGCCGCCCCTATGCCTTGACGAAGTCACGTAATAGTGACGAAACGCGTCGGTGGGCGTGTCTTGGTAGTGCTATTGCAGACTGTAGGAGTTACGGCTTGTCCCTTTAGTTACAATAGATATCCAAATACAGCGACTTATACAATAAGTGCAATTTTGACCATATTAACGGTACTAGTTTTGTGTTGACGTAATGAGTAAACAGAAAGGAATGTAGAATAATTTGAGTACTGTGTGTCAATATATTAAGTAGGATATTCTTTTGTAACACTTTGTGGGGATACATATTGTGCTACCAGGTGTATCAAATTGAATACTATTGATACCGATAGAATCTGTGTTGCACAGTGATGTATGGTGACACAGTGTATCTGCTCATGCACAATACAGGAAAAACAAGCCATAAGAGTTAAAACACGAAAATACAGTGATACTATCTGTGTGTTATTTAATATACAGGCTAACTGAACTTATGATTGGTATGAATGTTGTGACAAGATATAAGGAAACTATTTAGCAATCGGCTGACTGGGTTCAATCCCAGCAGTATGCAGGCAGGAGGACGCCTTTGAGCGCATAGTCTGTGTGTCTTGTGTGACCCAATAATCCCTTAACACAAATCTTGTCCTGACACTTTAAATTTTCTCCTACGGTTTCTGTGAGACCACCTCCAGGGCACATAGCCCTTTTATTATATATACTGTTTTTAACTTTGTTGGATCATCTCATATGAATACATAGAAGTGGATGGTCATTACCCATTTCTTGAATTGATCCAATTTGGTAATTTTGTCCGTTATAGTATACATGTTAAATAAAGTGTTATTTTTCATCAATTCATTATATAATTCAGATAGCGCGTGCAAGTTTAAGCAATTTGCTAATTTACTCCTATTATCAATTTTTCTTCGTTCTCTTGGTATGCTTTGTTAAATGAGCAGCAATGAACTACTGGTTGCTGACTGAACATATGGGTGAGCCAATGACAATGAGTATATATATGCAACAACCAATCAGCAGCTGGTACCTAGGTTCTTTGCTGCTCCTGAGCTTTCCTAATTCCTAGATAAACATTTCAGAAAAGGATAACAAGAGAAGGAAGCAAGTTAAATAAATGAGGTAAAATGGAAAGTTGTTTAAAATAGTATTCTCTATCTAAATCATGAAAGAAATGTTTTGGGTTTCATGTCCCTTTAAAGTGAATGTCAATTTGGATGAATTAGTGCCTGTTTTTTTAATAAACCCATTAAAACAAGGGCACTTTAATTCATCAAAATTGACATTTCACTCCGTTTCTTCAAAAACTTACCTTTTAATCCTGGCAGCCGCTCCAGCACTTCCCCCACCTGTCGTACGCCCTCGCGGGTCCAAAATGAGGAATTCGGCTTCCTCCCATCATGGTGTTGCATCAGGCCATGATCCCCCAGGGGGGAAAGCCAAGATTTGATTGGAGGAAGCCGGATTCGTCATTTCTGACGTAAGAAGAGGCATCCGACGGCCGGGGAATCGCTAGAGCGGCATTCAGGATTAAAAGGTAAGTTTTTGAAGAAAAGGAGTGAAATGTCAATTTTGATGAATTAAAGTGCCGTTGTTTTTAATAGGATTATTAAAAACCGGGCACTAGACATTAAGATGGAACACACACAGGGACAGTGGTTGACACAAGTGACAGACAATAACAGCCCCCTTCATCCGACAACCAATCTTTACACTAACACCCTAGTAGTTGGAGATGCACAATACCTAGGTGTTAACAAGAAACAAGCAGACCTCTGGAATACTGCTGAGTAAGCAAACTCGTTGGCCTGGTATATGTAGGCTAACCACCCCCCTCTTCCCTCCCTTCCTCATCCCTCTACCCCACATACGTGTATGTATGTTTCTTTCTAAAATTGATAGGGATCACAATCCCATGTAATATTTAGTTTAGCAGACGTGGAATGGTCTTAGTAAAAAGGTTTAAAAAATTGATAAACTACAAATAGTTGGCCCACAATGGGACTGCACCATTTCACATAACATGCATAAGTATTGTATATTGAGCTCACATGTATATGATGATAGTCTTCCATCCCACCCGCCCAGTATCATATTATGGACATTTAGGCCTAGATTTGGAGTTCGGCGGTAGCCGTCAAAACCAGCGTTAGAGGCTCCTAACGCTGGTTTTAGGCTACCGCCGGTATTTGGAGTCAGTGATTAAAGGGTCTAACGCTCACTTTTCAGCCGCGACTTTTCCATACCGCAGATCCCCTTACGTCAATTGCGTATCCTATCTTTTCAATGGGATCTTTCTAACGCCGGTATTTAGAGTCGTTTCTGAAGTGAGCGTTAGAGCTCTAACGACAAAATTCCAGCCGCCTGAAAATAGCAGGAGTTAAGAGCTTTCTGGCTAACGCCGGTTCATAAAACTCTTAACTACTGTACCCTAAAGTACACTAACACCCATAAACTACCTATGTACCCCTAAACCGAGCTCCCCCCCACATCGCCGCCACTCGATTAAAATTTTTAACCCCTAATCTGCCGACCGCCACCTACGTTATACTTATGTACCCCTAATCTGCTGCCCCTAACCCCGCCGACCCCTCTATTACATTTATTAACCCCTAACCTGCCCCCCACAACGTCGCCGCCAGCTACTTAAAATAATTAACCCCTAATCTTCCGACCGCAAAGCGCCGCCACCTACGTTATCCCTATGTACCCCTAATCTGCTACCCCTAACACAGCCGACCCCTATATTATATTTATTAACCCCTAATCTGCCCCCCTCAACGTCGCCGACACCTGCCTACACTTATTAACCCCTAATCTGCCGAGCGGACCTGAGCGCTACTATAATAAAGTTATTAACCCCTAACCCGCCTCACTAACCCTATCATAAATAGTATTAACCCCTAATCTGCCCTCCCTAACATCGCCAACACCTAACTTCAATTATTAACCCCTAATCTGACGACCGGAGCTCACCGCTATTCTAATAAATTGATTAACCCCTAAAGCTAAGTCTAACCCTAACACTAACACCCCCCTAACTTAAATATAATTTTAATCTAACGAAATAAATTAACTCTTATTAAATAAATGATTCCTATTTAAAGCTAAATACTTACCTGTAAAATAAATCCTAATATAGCTACAATATAAATTATAATTATATTATAGCTATTTTAGGATTAATATTTATTTTACAGGCAACTTGGTATTTATTTTAACTAGGTACAATAGCTATTAAATAGTTAAGAACTATTTAATAGTTACCTAGTTAAAATAATAACAAATGTACCTGTAAAATAAATCCTAACCTAAGATATAATTAAAACTAACACTACCCTATCAATAAATTAATTAAATAAACTACCTACAATTACCTACAATTAACCTAACACTACACTATCAATAAATTAATTAAACACAATTGCTACAAATAAATACAATTAAATAAACTAGCTAAAGTACAAAAAATAAAAAAGAACTAAGTTACAAAAAATAATAAAATATTTACAAACATAAGAAAAATATTACAACAATTTTAAACTAATTACACCTACTCTAAGCCCCCTAATAAAATAACAAAGCCCCCAAAATAAAAAATTCCCTACCCTATTCTAAATTAAAAAAGTTACAAGCTCTTTTACCTTACCAGCCCTGAACAGGGCCCTTTGCGGGGCATGCCCCAAGGATTTCAGCTCTTTTGCCTGTAAAAAAAAACATACCATACCCCCCCCCAACATTACAACCCACCACCCACATACCCCTAATCTAACCCAAACCCCCCTTAAATAAACCTAACACTAAGCCCCTGAAGATCTTCCTACCTTGTCTTCACCATACCAGGTTCACCGATCCGTCCTGGCTCCAACATCTTCATCCAACCCAAGCGGGGGTTGGCGATCCATCATCCGGTGCTGAAGAGGTCCAGAAGAGGCTCCAAAGTCTTCCTCCTATCCGGCAAGAAGAGGACATCCGGACCGGCAAACATCTTCTCCAAGCGGCATCTTCAATCTTCTTCCATCCGGTGCGGAGCGGGTCCATCTTGAAGCAGGCGACGCGGATCCATCCTCTTCTTCCGTTGTCTCCCGACGAATGACGGTTCCTTTAAGGGACGTCATCCAAGATGGCGTCCCTCGAATTCCGATTGGCTGATAGGATTCTATCAGCCAATCGGAATTAAGTTAGGAATTTTCTGATTGGCTGATGGAATCAGCCAATCAGAATCAAGTTCAATCCGATTGGCTGATCCAATCAGCCAATCAGATTGAGCTCGCATTCTATTGGCTGTTCCGATCAGCCAATAGAATGCGAGCTTTATTTTTTGTACTTTAGCTAGTTTATTTAATTGTATTTATTTGTAGCAATTGTGTTTAATTAATTTATTGATAGTGCAGTGTTAGGTTAATTGTAGGTAATTGTAGGTAGTTTATTTAATTAATTTATTGATAGGGTAGTGTTAGGTTTAATTATATCTTAGGTTAGGATTTATTTTACAGGTAAATTTGTTATTATTTTAACTAGGTAACTATTAAATAGTTCTTAACTATTTAATAGCTATTGTACCTGGTTAAAATAATTACAAAGTTGCCTGTAAAATAAATATTAATCCTAAAATAGCTATAATATAATTATAATTTATATTGTAGCTATATTAGGATTTATTTTACAGGTAAGTATTTAGCTTTAAATAGGAATAAGTTATTTAATAAGAGTTAATTTATTTTGTTAGATTAAAATTATATTTAATTTAGGGGGGTGTTAGTGTTAGGGTTAGACTTAGCTTTAGGGGTTAATACATTTATTATAGTAGCGGTGAGGTCCGCTCGGCAGATTAGGGGTTAATAATTGAAGGTAGGTGTCGGCGATGTTAGGGAGGGCAGATTAGGGGTTAATACTATTTATGATAGGGTTAGTGAGGCGGATTAGGGGTTAATAACTTTATTATAGTAGCGCTCAGGTCCGCTCGGCAGATTAGGAGTTAATAAGTGTAGGCAGGTGTCGGCGACGTTGAGGGGGGCAGATTAGGGGTTAATAAATATAATATAGGGGTCGGCGATGTTAGGGGCAGCAGATTAGGGGTACATAGGGATAACGTAGGTTGCGGCGGTTTACGGAGCGGCAGATTAGGGGTTAAAAAAAATATGCAGGTGTCAGCGATAGCGGGGGCGGCAGATTAGGGGTTAATAAGTGTAAGGTTAGGGGTGTTTAGACTCGGGGTACATGTTAGAGTGTTAGGTGCAGACGTAGGAAGTGTTTCCCCATAGGAAACAATGGGGCTGCGTTAGGAGCTGAACGCTGCTTTTTTGCAGGTGTTAGGTTTTTTTTCAGCTCAAACAGCCCCATTGTTTCCTATGGGAGAATCGTGCACGAGCACGTTTTTGAGGCCGGCCGCGTCCGTAAGCAACTCTGGTATCGAGGGTTGCATTTGCGGTAAAAATGCTCTACGCTCCTTTTTTGGAGCCTAACGCAGCATTTGTTTAAACTCTCGATACCAGAGTTAAATTTATGGTGCGGCCAGAAAAAAGCCTGCGGAGCGTTAACAGCCCTTTTACCGCCGAACTCCAAATCTAGGCCATAGACTCTGGCCCAAAAGAGGCCTGGGCCAATTATCACAACAATGGGCAAGGAAAATGAGATCTCTTCAAACTCTATTTGGAGATGCAGACATAATTGGGACTTGATTATTTCTATAGTTGGAGCTTTGTAATGTATACAATTTTTTTTTTGGATGTTAACAAAGAAAGCGGCTCAAATTGTAATATGAGCCCAGTTTGTATCTTTGAAAGTCTTCTCAATAAAGCTTTTTTGAAAAATGAAAAAAAAGCCAAACAAAAAAAAAAACGGGCACTAATTCATCCAAATTGACTTTCACTTTAAAATTGCGTGCTCTATCTGAATCATGAAAGAAAAAAAATTGGGTTCAGTGTCCCTTTAATGCACCTGCATATTATTTCCAGGCTGAACTATGCTTGGAATACAAAATATATATATATATATATATAAATATATATATATATATATATGTTTCTGTGTTTAAACATCATTTTCTGCAATACCTTTTGAGTCTAATGTCCATGAATAATGTAAGGAATAACTGTAACCGTCTATTAGTTCAGTCTATTTTACAAGTTAACATTTCACACTTTTTGGTACAGTGACAGAAAGCTGTGCAAAGGTGCCTTGGTAGAGAGAACCACATAGCACTAATACATAGGGACAAGAGTACAATCCTCACGACTGAGCGCCCTCAGATTTAGATCAATTGGAGAAGCGTAACATGGCAATAAAATACTGGACTGGATTCTGCTAATCAGAATGGTGTCTCCTATTCAGACTCTCAAGATACACCATCGTATAACTACAATCTAATAAATGCTCTCTAACTACAGAGTCAGTCTGTTTTGGACGTCGCAACGTGAACACAGTCACACACAAGCATGAAAGCATTGCAAGAATCTTCAGCGCAAGTGCAAGTGCGACTCCACCTTGCATCCCTGATTGGTTACCTCCTGTAGATTGACGTCACGGAGTCGAGCTCGTGCTTCGACTGGGTCCAGTACTCTCATTGTGCACCTGTCAGATACGAGGAGGTAGAGAGTAGGCGCGATCTCGTTGTGCACGTGCACGCTTAGACCGCTACCTCGACTTACGCTACAGCCGCGGGGCACTGACAGGTAAAGTATGTTTGAATAGATTTCCTCTTTTACTCTTTTCTATACGTTTGTGTGAGGGGACGAGTCAGGTGCGCAAGCTCAGTATGCGGGGGCACGCGCTCTGCTGTCACTGCACACGCCAGAGAAAGTGGAGAACCTCCTGCAGCCGCTTCCTTGTTTACATTACAGGCTGGGGTCAGCAATGTTCTCTGCGGTTACACACAAGAACGTAATACGAACTGCTTGCTGCTCCATGAACTCTTTAACAGTATAGGGCTTCCATAGCACGTAACTGGGAAAAGGTGAGAGTCATTGCTGCTTGCCAGGTCTTTTGCTCCATGCGTGGATTCGCTGATTTGTTCCCTGCCCCCCTGGGTGAGTTAGGGTTTCTGTACCCTGGTGAGTTTGGGTTCCCATTTGTTTTGTATCTCAGTGAGTTTGGCCTCCCATCTCTGGGTGAGGTCGATCTCTCATGCACCATCACATGGTAAGGATGTGTTTTCAGTGCCCTTTATCCATGTGATCTTGGGCCCCCACTCCCTGTGAGTTTGCACTCTACCCATGGATGCTTTACCCTTGCAAGGATGACCTCTGTACATGATACTGTTTGGCTGCTGTATATCCCATCCTCTATTGAAGATGGGTTTCCATGCCCCAGAGAGGTTGTAATCTTCAAATGAAGCTGCTCTTCCTTGGCCCCCTGCCCACAAAATGGTTCTACATTGCCCTCTACGGAGGGTGGGCTCTCTTACCATCTCCTCAGTAATAACATAACTGATTTTTTTCATTATTATTATTATTTTTGAAGAACAGTTTTTATATAATATAATTTATACTTTTTAGTTTGAACAGAAATAATCACTGCATTGAAAAAACTATGCATAAATATTACTTTTAAAAACTATTTTTTTATCATAATTTGCTCTCCATGGAACCACCACTTCATCATTGTTTATCTTATCTCCCTTGCTGTGGCCAGTTTGGGATATATAAAAAGATCTCCCTAGCTGTAGTCAGTTAGAGACAGATATAACAGAGTTCCCTTATTAGTGACTGTGCAAAGGTAAACTTTGATGAATGAAAGCCTGTTTTTTAAAAAATACTATTAAAAATAGGGGCACTTTCATTCATCAAAGTTTACAAAGCAGCCCTTTTGATTATAAACTTACCTTTTTTTTTCTTTTCACAGCCAGAGCAGCTTCCCCTGTCCTGGAAATCCTCTCTTCACACGTCAGCAATGACTAATCCGGTTTCCTCCAATCACAGCATGGCCTCAGGCAATGACTACCCTGGGGGGAAAGCCGTGATTGGAGGAAGCCGGATTAGTCATTGCTGACGTGTGAAGAGAGGATTTCCAGGACGGGGAAGCTGCTCTGGCTGTGAAAAGAAAAAAAGTTAAGTTTTTTTTTAATCATAAGGGCTGCTTTGTAAACTTTGATGAATGAAAGTGCCCCTGTTTTTAATAGTATTTTTAAAAAACGGGCTTTCGTTCACCAACGTTTACCTTCACTTTAAGGAGGGTCAGGATTGTAATTTCCACGGAATGTACTCTATCCTCTTTGGGAGCAGTGGGAAAAAAAAATAATCAAATTTCACATTAATATTAGAGAAAAAGGCAGGTAAAATAAGTAACGAAAGTGTAATTTCCCCCGCCCACTGTGCATAAATAGCAAACAGTTCAATGGGATACAGCACCACAGTAACAGTAAGTGCACGGTGTATGGGGTAGCTGCAGTCTCCCCAATACCTTTTCAAGACTGTGTATAAATATACATGAGGGGAATTTCATTTTGAGTTTAATGACCCAACATTTTTAATTCCTGATTTAGACAGGCCATGCGATTTTAAACAACTTTTTCATTTACTTCTATTATCACTTTTCTTCTCTTGGTATCTTTATTTTAAAAAGCAGGAATGCAAGCTTATGAGCCGTCCCATTTTTGATATGCAGGCAAATTTATAGGGAACAAGTGGGTAGAGGGTCTTGCTAAGAGCTGCACTGTTGTAAATCAGTTCTCATGAAGATGATCTACAAACAGCTGGGCCCGTAGGCTTACATGCTAAGGTGGTTCAAGGGGATACCAAGGAGGAGAGGAACTGAGGTTAGAAAAGGTTAGTGTATGTTGTATGCATCCCTGAACAGTAGAGTCTTTAAAGAGCGCTTGAAACTTTCAAAACTAGGTGAGAGTCTTGAGGAGTGAAGCAGTGAGTTCCACAAAATAGGGGCCAGTCCGGAGAAGTCCTGTAGAAGGGAACGTGAGGAGGTAACAAGAGAAGAGAGGTTAAAAGTAGAGTGACGGGAGGGAGAGTATCTGGAGACAATGGGGTATATTTACCAAGCATTGGATGCTGCTTATTCCACTCGAACCTCCCGGCTCGCTGGAAACAGGAGTTAAGAAGCAGCGGTCTTAAAGGGACAGTAAACACCAGAATTGTTGTTGTTTTAAAAGATAGATAATCCCTTAATTTCCAATTCCCCAGTTTTGCATAACCAACACAGTTATAATTATACACGTTTTACCTCTGTAATTCCCTTGTATCTAAGCCTCGGCAAACTTATTTCAGTTCTTTTGACAGACTTGCAGTTTAGTCAATCAGAGCTGTCTCCGTGGTAAATTCACGTGCATGAGCTCAATGTTATCTATATGAATCACGTGAACTAATGCCCTCTAGTGGTGAAAAACTATCAAAATGCATTTAGATTAGAGGCGGCCTTCAAGGTCTAAGAAATTAGCATATGAACCTCCTGGGTTTAGCTTTCAACTAAGAATAGCAAGAGAACAAAGGAAAATTGGTGATAAAAGTAAATTGGAAAGTTGTTTAAAATTACAAGCCCTATCTGAATCCTGAAAGTTTTTTTTGGACTTGACTGTCCCTTTAAGAAAGCTGCTCTTTACCTCGTCCACCACCTTTAAGGTGGCAGACTGCAATCATCCTTATAATGGACACCCCCTGCTAGCGGCCGATTGCTGCTAATGTGCAGGGGACAGCATTGCACAAACATTTCTTGTTAAATGCAGACAGCATATGCTGTCGGCATTTAGAGATGCAGGACGGACATGATTCGCTATAGCAAGTCATATGCGCCCGGGGTTTGATAAATCTACCCCATAGTCTGAGATATAGGGTGGAGCATTTTTATTGAGGGCCTTAAATGTCAGAATTTTGTGTTTAATTCTGGAGGTTAGAGGAATCCGGTGAAGGGATTGGCAGAGAGGTGCAGCAGAAGATGAGCAGTGTGTAAGGAAGATTAGCCTTGCAGTGGCATTCATTATGGATTGTAAGGAGATAGAAAAGTAGTCAAGGCGGGAAATGAGAGTAGATTCAAATTTTAGTTGCGTCGTGTGTAAAGAAGTGGCAAATTTTGGAGGTGTTTTTAAAGGGACAGTCTACCCCAGAATTTTTATTGTTTAAAAAGATAGATAATCCCTTTTATTACCCATTCCCCATTTTTGCATAACAAACAGTTATATTAATACACGTTTTACCTCTGTGATTACCTTGTATCTAAGCCTCTGCAGACTGCCCCTCTTATTTCAGTTCTTTTGACAGACTTGCATTTTAGCCAACCAGTTCTGACTCCTAGGTAACCCCACTGGTGTGAGCACAAATAATGTTGCCATCTCTTGCAAATGTATAACATTCTTGCAAAATGAATTGCTGCTGAAACGGCTGGTGTTATAGCCGAGAAGCGCCTCTCTGTTTCATTGATGTTTTTAAAACTGCTGCCATATAGTGCTCCAGAAATGGACCGGCTCCTAAGCTTATGTCCCTTCTTTTCGACAAAAGGTGCCAAGAGTACGAGGAAAAATTGATTATAGAAGTAAATTAGAAAGTTGTTTGCATGCTCTATCTAAATGAATAAAACATGTTGGGTTTCATATCCCTTTAATACGAGGGGAAGTGATAAAGTGTATACAGTAGCCTTTCCAGGAGTTTTGAGTCAAGAGGGAATAGGGAAATAGGGCAGTAGTTGGGTTGAAAGAAGATGTTTTGTGTATAGGTGTGACTAGTGCATATTTAAAGGAATAGTCTAGTCAAAATTAAAGTGAAGGTTAAGGTTGAGGCTTCTTCTTTCATTATTACACTTGTATGCATAAAAGATATAGAGTCGCTATTTTTTTTTTTTTTGGAATTGCATGTTATTTTTTTTTTTTTATACTTTGTTTTTTCCTTACCGTTCACTCCTAATCTCCTCCCATTAGTTATTTCCTGGTTTTTGATGCATTGACGTATAGAGTGGTCCCACCCGCTCTATACGTGTCCAGTAGGCTCGTGCACGGAAAATAGCAAAAAAAACTGCGCATGCGCATCTTTTTGACTCCCATCAATGCGCATGCGGTAATCACGTCCATTGCCCATTTGTAATGGGCATGCGCGAAACGGGGCCGCGCTCGCTGTGACAATGTGAACAGAAACACTGACGCATGCGCATATCCTCACAGTAACTGCTGACATCAATTGACGGCCGCCTAACGGCCAAATAGTCAATTGGCTGTAGAAACAACGTGATCATCGTTTGCAAAAAGAAAAAAAAGAAGGGATATATCTAAGGAACTAGGTACAAGTATAACTATTGATGAATGAAACTCACATTTATTTCTAGTGATACATACAATATCTCATTAGAAAAGATCGAAGTTAACCTTCACTTTAAAGTTTCATGATTCAGATAGAGCATGCAACTTTCTAATTTACTCCTATTATCAAATTTTCTTTGTTCTCGTGGTATTTTTATTTGCATGTAAGCTAATTTAATTTAGACACCAATCAGAAAGCTCTACCCAGGTGCTGAACCAAAAATGGACAGGCTCCTAAGCTTACATTCTTGCTTTTTCAAATAAAGATATCAAGAGAAGGAAGACAAATGATAATAGGAATAAATTAGAAAGTTGCTTACAATTGCATGCTCTATCTTAATCATGAAAGTTTAATTTTGACTAGACTATCCCTTTAATGCAGATTAGAAATAGTTGGTTATTTTTGTTTGTGCCTTGCATTAAAGTGAAGTAAAAATTAAACCTTAATGATTCAGATAGAGCATGGCATTTTAAACAACTTTCCAATTTATTTCTATTGTTAAATTTCCTTTTCTTCACTTGTTATCCTTTGTTGAAGAATAAAGCTAGGTAGGCTGGTAGTAGCTCAGGAATGTGCACGTGTCTATGGCAGCAAATACTACTACCAGATGGCTTAAAACACAGACAAGCTCCTAAACTCACCTAGGATAACTCATTAACAATAGTTATCAAGATAATTAAAGGGACTGTCTAGTCAAAATTAAACTTTCATGATTTAGGTAGGGCATGCAATTGTTAACAACTTTCAAATTTACTTTTATCATCAAATTTGCTTTGTTCCCTTGGAGATATTTTTTAAAAGCTAAACCTAGGTAGGCTCAAACTGATTTCTAAACCGTTGAAAACCGCCTCCTAGCTCAGAGCATTTTGAAAAAGTTTAGTTAGACAGTACTAGTTCATGTGGTCATATGGATAACATTGTGCTCACTCCTGTGAAGTTATTTAGAAGTCTGCACTGATGGGCTAAACTGCATGTCTGTCAAAAGCACTGAGATATTGGGGCAGTCTGCAGAGGCTTAGATACAAGGTAATCACAGAGGTAAAAAGTATATAAATATAAACGTGTTGGTTATGCAAAACTGGGGAGTGGGTAATAAAGGGATTATTTATCTTTTAAACAATAAAAATTCTGGTGTAGACTGTCCCTTTAAGCACAATTGATAATAGAAGTAAATTGGAAAGTTATTTAAAATGTCATACTCTATCCATATGCTAATTTCTTAGACCTTGAAGGCCGCCTCTTATGTGAATTCATTTTGACAGTTTTTCATCACTAGAGGGCGTTAGTTCATGTGTGTCATATAGATAACATTGAGCTTACGCACGTGAAGTTACCTAGGAGTAAGCACTGACTGTCAAAAGAACTGAAATAAGTGGGAAATTTGCAGATGCTTAGATACAAGGTAATTATAGAGGTAAAAAGTGTATTAATATAACTGTGTTGGTTATGCAAAACCAGGGAATGGGTAATAAAGGGATTATCTATCTTTTTAAACAACACAAATTCTGGTGTTGACTGTCCCTTTAAGAAATAATCTGTTTACCCCTAAACCACCGCAACCCTCAATTGGAAAAAAAAGCCCCCTGTTTTTAGCTCTTGAACTGCCACAACCCCCAATGCAAAAACCCTTCTACTAACCCCAAAAATGTCACAACTCCCACCACTACTACTGAAAACCCATAAAGCATTATAAGCCAACCACCAAAAAAAAACTTCCTGTATTAACTTCTAAATTGACAAAAAAAACCTATAGCAGAATATCCCCCTCCTGCAGTTGACAGCTACCGTAAGCCCCCCATCTAAAAAGAACCAACCCACAACATGATGCTCGGCTAAACACTCTCCTATCGTAAAAGCCCCTAAGTTATCAAAAATAAAAAATGTACTACAAAAAATACTATTACCTTTCCCAAACCCCTCAAAAACACACAAACAATATGCCCTATGTTTAGAATCTTGATCCACTGCTGTTGTGCAGTATCTTCATTGAGCTTAGTACATAGTCCTCTTCATGTTGCCCTTTGCTGCATTCGGCCTCCTCCTTAAAGGGACGTTAAACACAAATTGTAAACTACATCATTATGAACCTTCATATAGAATAATCAATTTGCAATGAAAACTGCAGCTTTGTTTTGTCAAATGAGTATATTATTTTATGTTTGTTTTTACCGATTTCCCTGTCCCCCAGAACAAAAGAACCCCTGCTAATCAATCACAAAATAATATTCAGATATAGCACAACCACTGTTTGCATATGTGCAGACTAGGATAGCCTGCCCACTTGTATTCCCTTAAAGGGACAGTCAACACCATCATTTTTGTTGTTTTTAATAGATAATCCCTTAATTACCCATTCTCCGGTTTTGTATAACCAACACAGTTATAATAATACACTTTTTACCTCTGCAATTACCTTGTATCTAAGCCTCTGCAGACTGCACCGTTATTTCAGTTCTTTTGACAGACTTGCATTTTAGCCAATCAGTGCTCACTCCTCTGTAAATTCACATGCATGAGCTCAATGTTATCTATATGAAACACATGAACTAACGCCCTCTATTGACCCTACTTTGTTGCACAAATCATTACAGAGATTATTACAGTACTGTTTATTTTTGATTATATGCTGTGGTGATGCCATTTGCCTTAAAGTGTAAGTCAACCATAGCGTTTTTAAAACGCTAGGGTTGTCTGTTGAAACAAATAAAGGGCACTTTCATTCATGAAGTATAAGATACTTCATGCAGAAAGTGCCTTTATTCGTTTCAACCGCTCTTAGCTGCTACGGCAGCCCATGGGAAAAATTTGTGCGGTAAATCTGGTTTGGCGCCCATGGAAGCCGGATTGGCTATTTATCCCCCCAAACTTGTAGCTGGACAGCAGCTAAAGTATAACTGTTCACACAGCACTTACTCTGGTGAGCTGAAGAAATTTTGATTTAAAATATCTTCTCATTTTACATAGAGATGCTTCAGTGATATTATTTTCATGTCTGCTTTTTACAGTTATGCTGCAAAACTTTCAAGTGATTTAGCATATGAGTATTATGCCCTTTAATGGTAACCATGATCATTTATACATTGTGTAAATCTACTACTCGTTTTCAGTCATTAAGATGTGAACTAACTGAACTAATACAATATTTATAGAAATCCTGGGCATTACTTGGTCAATAATACTTGTGAAACAAGAAAGGGCTGTTTAAATCCTGAATGCGAAAAGTTTCTATAATGCCGTTGATACCATTTACAGAGTTTATATGGGACACACCATATTAAAGCGACATTCCAGTCAACATTTAAATGCAATTAGTTGAATTACATATTTGAAAAGAAACATATTTGCAATATACATGTGTTAACATTGTTTGCTGCATGTGAAGCATAGCTAGATATTCTCAGTGCCTCAAGCATTTTAAATACTGCAGCTGCTCAGAGCACCAGTGGGGCTTGTATCATGTCAGCAATTAACAAATTGAGTCATTAACAGATGGCTACAAGCATCTTATGCTCTCTGTGCAAGTGCTGTGTCTATTAAGCTGGTGCACGGTGCATATTTAAATACACTTTTCTAAATAGCTATAGCTTTTATTTGAAGCATTTTTTGCTAATACATTCATATTATAAAAATACTTCTATTTAAAAATTATATGCTTCCATGTTGCTTCCAATTTTGTCTGGAATGTCCCTTTTAAGGGATCGATCATAATCCTTTAGTTTTAAAAAAAAAAAAAAAAAAAAAAAATCTGCAAAATTAAAGTGAATGTAAAGTTAACCTCTTAAGGACATATGACGGAATTTTTCCGTCATAAAACAATTGAGCAAACTTAAAGCTGTGTCCTTAAAGGGTTAAAGGGCCATTGTAAGTAAATATTTTCTATGCCTGTTACTAACTAACTACCCCAAATACGCTTTTTATCACTAGCATTTCATTAACATATCTCTACCGTATATCAGAAATCTTGTCTGCAAATTTAATTGTTTTCCAAACCCACTCCGCGGGTATCCTTTGCTCTGTACCAATCCGTTTACAATACCTAGGTTTCAAAATGGCGCTTTAAACACAAAGTTATTGGTTTAAGTATTTTGAACACGCAGTGCTGAAAATAGTGGGCAGGATAACGTGACATCGGCAAATAAAATATATAACTTTTAGAACGTTATGAAACTTCGTTTTGGAGAAAATATAGGTCAGTAGGTTTTAATTAATGTTTATTAACTTTAATATGTTAGTTGTTTGGCTTAAAAATTATAACAGAAAGTAATCCTTTAAGACAACTCGGTCACGTTGGTGTATAGATCTTAAAAAAATAACCCAAATTTAATTCATCATTTTTTTTTTTTTAAATATAATTATTTGCTGCATTTTTTTACCTTAAAAACTTCATACGATGAACTTCGTTTCTCCGCCTGCCATTTTGACTCAGTGATTGACAGGCGAGTCAGATTGTTTCAACCACTGTTCGTTTTCCCTCCCGTGGCGTTGAGCCCACTCTCATTTACGTCACACGATTAATATGCGCATGCATTAAGCCCAGAATTACACTGTAGATTCTATATGCTCGTTCATGAGACGCGTATGCTCAGTAGGGTTCATCTCTGAATATTGGATACAAAAGCAGCTGCTAGCCACGATCGTATAGTACTCAATGAATGTAGTAATTCATTCATTGAATACTATGTGTCAGTTTGACGCATGCACAGTGAAAATCAAAACCGTGAACGTGCTTAGGAGCGACAATAGCGGGTGGGACCGCTGGAGACGTCACACGATCAGAACAAGGAAGTATGGTTGGAGAGGAGTCTCAACTGAAAAGGTAGAAATTATAAACACTATTTATTTTTTTTAAAAACAATAGTTTTCCTTAAAGAAAAAAGTTAGCGATTACATCAAGGGAATAATTATATATGCATTGCGGTATTCTGGAACAGTAAACTTTACATTCACTTTATTAAAGACGATGAGGAGTTTGTGGCTAGATGAATTAATAAGCTTTTCTAAAGAATTGTGATTAAACCCCAACTCCCAAAATTTGAAATTAAACATACATTTTAAACATACAATTATATGCATTTAATACAGTCTCATGTTATGTATTAAAGGGACAGTAAACACCTTAAAATTTTATATAAAATGTTTAGTTATGCATAATGAAGCAATATATATTCAATATTTATTCCCTTTAGTTATTTTTTCCCTCTTCATGTAATTTAGCTCTGAAAATTAAATAAGTTCTTATTCCCAGAACTTTAAGGGACAGTTTACACAAATTGTTTTTTCCCCCATTTATTTTGTTACCAATGATCCATTTTACCTGCTGGAGTGTATTCAATTATTTACATGTAGCTCGTTTACTCTTATTTTGACATTTGAAATAGTGGATTTAGACTGTGGTATCCCTACCTATAATGAAAGTTTCTATGCTTAAAGGGACAGTCTAATCATCTAAAATTAAACGTTCATGATTCAGACAGGGCATGCAATTTTAAACATCTTTCCAATTTTCTTTCATGAAATTTGCGTTGTTCTGTTAGTATTCTTTGTTGAAAGCTAAACCTAGGTAGGCTCATATGCTAATTTGCAAGCCCTTGATGACCACCTCTTATCTCAGTGCATTATTACAGTTTTTACAGCTAGACGGCACTAGTTTGTGTGCCATATAGATAACATTGTGCTCACTCCCATGGAGTTACCGAGGATTCAGCACTGATGGGCTAAAATTCAAGTCTGTCAAAAGAACTTATACAAGGGGGCAGTCTGCAGAGGCTTAGATACAAGGTAATCAGAGGTAAAAAGTATATTAAAGGAACATTGTACACTAGATTTTTCTTTGCATAAATGTTTTGTAGATGATCCATTTATATAACCCATACAGGTTGTTTTTTTTTTTTTTAAATGTTTTGTTTATTTTTTAAATCCTAACCACACCCCAAAGTTTTAGAAGTAGACTGTTGTCTACCTACTCCAGCTTGCTCCTGTTTGTGTAAATGGTCTTTTCATATGCAGCGGAGGGGGCTTGTGTCTGTTTGATTTGCTTTCTAGCCCCTTTTACTGGGTGTTCAAAGCTAACTTCATTTATAGTGCTAAACTGGGAGCTTCTAAGTAAGTTTTTTTTTTTTTTTTTTTTTTTTTTTAAAGGTTTTATACTGGATTTTTAGATTAATATCTGTGCATATTATTCCGTATAGTTGTTTTTAACATGCAGTTATATGAAAATTGGTGTATACTGTCCCTTTATATAACATTGTCGGTTATGCAAACCTGGAGGATGGTAATAAAGGGATTATCTCTTTAAAAAAAATGAAAATTCTGGAGTAGGCTGTCCCTTTTAAGTATAGACTATTGACAAGCTATGTAAACACAGCCAACAGAAGAAATTACTCTCCCAGTGGGATGTAGGAGAGATACATAATAATAAAATGTTAATTTTCTGTTGTACTCTCTAAGTATTGGGCTTTGGTTTACAGACATATGTAAGGTAAGGAGCAAGTGTGTGTACACAAAGTGATAACATAATGAGATCTGATTTTACCTACTTCACAGACTCAGAACTGAGCATTGTTTTTATTCACTTAAAATAGGAAACTTAAAGTGAAGGTCAATTTTCATGTGAAAGTGCCCGTTTTTTAAGAAAACTATTAAAATCAGGGGCACTTTCATTCATGAAAATTTACATAGCACCGTATTTTAAAAATACTTACCTTTTTCTTCTGAAACGATGCCCCGTCTGCTTCTTCCTGGTTTACTTACCCAGCAATGTCGAAACTGGCTTGCCTCAGGCAATGATTACCACGGGGGGGGGGGGGAAGCCGTGATTGGAGGATGCCGGAATCGTCATTGTTGACGTATTAAGAGGCTTGCGACGGGCTGGTGAAGCACTGGAGCGGCTTCAAGAAGAAAAGGTAAGTATATTTTAAAAAAACGGCTGAAATGTCAATTTTCATGAATGAAAGTGCCCTTGTTTTTAATAGGTTTTTTTAAAAACCGGGCACTTTTTACATGAAAATTGACCTTCACTTTAAATTCGGTGTGTAATCAGTTCGTGTCTTCATTAACCCCTTAGGGACCAGACCATTTTTCAATTTTCTTACCCTTATGGACCAGGGCTATTTTTACATTTTTGCGGTGTTTGTGTTTAGCTGTAAGTTTTCTCTTACTTACTTATTTACTGAATCTTCACAAATTATATACCGTTTTTTTTTGCCATTTAATGTACTTTCTAAAGATACCATTATTTTTATTATATCTTATAATTTACTGTAAACATTTGTATAAAATAATGAAAAAATGGAAAAAACACACACTTTCTCACTTTGACCCCCAAAATCTGTTACACATCTACAACCTTTAATAAAAACATATGCTAAATAGTTTCTAAATATTGTTCTGAGTTTAGAAATACCCAATGTTTACATGTTCTTTGCTTCTTTTGCAAGTTATAGGGCAATAAGTATAAGTAGCACTTCGCTATTTCCCAAACCATTTTTTTTTTTCTTCAAAATTAGTGATAGTTACATTGTAACACTGATATCTGTCAGGAATCCTTGAATAACCCTTCACATGTGTATATATTTTTTTTTTAGTAGACAACCCAAAGTATTGATCTAGGCCTATTTTGGTATATTTCATGCCACCATTTCACCGCCAAATGTGATCAAATCAAAGAATGTAACTTTTTCACTAACTTTAGGTTTCTTACTGAAATTATTTACAAACAGCTTGTGTAATTATGGCACAAATGGTTGTAAATGCTTCTCTCGGATCCCCTTTGTTTAGAAATAGCAGACACATATGGCTTTGGCGTTGCTTTTTGGTAATTAGAAGGCCTCTAAATGCTGCTGCGCACCATACTTGTATTATGCCCAGCAGTTAAGGGGATAATTAGGTAGCTCCCCGCCGCATCATGCACATTTCTATCTGACCGGAACCGGATCTAAACATCGACCGGCCGCCTACCTTCTGCTGCTCCCACCCACCAACGATCGGGACCATTGATAGTCGATGCAGAGAGGGCCACAGAGTGGCCCTCTGCATCGGTGGGTAAAAAAGGGTATTACAATGATGCCTCAATATCGAGGCATCACTGCAATACCCTGAAAGTATCTGGAAGCGATTACCATTGCTTCCAGCGCTTGAAACACCAAAGGACGTGTCAGGCATGTCCTTGGTCCTTAACTGTATTTTTTTGTAGGACGTGCCTGACACGTCCTTGGTCGTTAAGGGGTTAAAGTGACAGTCTAGTCAAAAATAAACTTTCATGATTCAGATAGGGCATACAATTTTAGACCATTTTCCAATTTACTTTTAACATCAAATTTGCTTTGTTGTCTTGGTATTCTTATTTGAAAGCTTGAGGGCATTAGTTCATGTGTGCCATATAGATAACATTGTGCTCACGCCTGTGGAGTTACTTATGAGTAGACTGTCCCTTTTTAAATGTATTTTTTTTCATTACTGGTGTTGGGAGTTAAGTGGCACGTCCATAGTTTGCTATTAAGGAATTAGCTGAGATTCTAGTAGTTCTCAGTGAGATGCAGATAGACTTAAATGATCTCTAGAGAAGCAGTATTATAATAGCACTTTGTTTTTAAGAAGATAGCTAGAACAATTGTAACCTTATATTCTGTTACCTACAAATAATTTATCATGACAATCTATATAGACAGGTGTTTTTCCACTAGTCTAGATAAGTCATCTAGGCTTTTCAAATGCCATCTCAAATATTAATATATATGAGAAGCTAAATGATTATGTAAGTAGCAGCTGTAGTGACAACAAAAGGGCATTCCTTTTAAAACAGGGATATATAGTGAGGTACAGTATTTGGGCTAGTACTATAGTAGAACATGAAGACTCAGTGCTCAATATTTGTTTTTCAACATCCAGCCCATTAATCTAGGGTTTAGATTTAGCCATGGCCCCCAGATACGAGTTTGATACCTCTACTTTAGATAGATTGTAAAAGTTGGTGATCTAAACCAGGGTCGCCAACCTTTCGGACCTCAGGGACCACTAAACTCACAATTTTGAATTCCGTGGACCACTAACATGATTTTTCTTTTTAAAGGTACAAACCTCTAGTGTGTGTGTGTGAGAGTTTACATTGTGTATATATTTACACATTTTTAATATTTTTTTTTTTTTTTTTTTGAATTAACTAACTGAATGACAGAACTGAGAGAATACTTCCAAATGACAGATGAAGGGTGATTGCCAACTTTTTAACTGGAGGCAGAAAGTGGGGGGAAAAAGAATTATGTTTAAAAGGACCACAAGACTTCCAAGTTACCTCCCCACTTAGGAATTATTCAAAACTACTTATGATCATGGACAGACATTGGAGTCATAAATTAAGTTTATATCAGAAATCTCTCAATATGGATGTGAGCTAACCACGACTGATGTTACTGGCAATTAATATACTGGTGGGATATGGCTGATCTGCTGGATGGCAATTACTGGAATTCAGGTGAAATGGCTTTGTGCGCGGGAAAATTATTAGAATGAAAAATAATTAACCTCTTGAGTGCCAACGACGGCTCAGAGCCGTCGCTAGCACTCTCCCACCTTGAGGGAGATCTGGAGGCTTCCACCTGCTTCTACCCCGGCGATCGGGCCTGTATGGAGACGGGCATCGCTGGGGCTTCACGTTTTGCATGGTGACGTCACCGCGCAATGACGTGGTGACGTCACCGCGCAACTTTATTTAAAATGGACAATGTAAAGTATAGGGAAAGAGGGCATGCTTCTTAGAAGCCTGTATCTCAGGCCTAACCTTTCCAACGGTATAAGTCTTGGGGATCTGTAAAAAAAAAAAAAAAAGTTTTACGTAAAAACATAAAAAAAACCCCATTAGCTTAGCACCCAGGTGGGAAAGTGCTTAGCACTCAAAGGGCTAATATTTATCTTCTTTTTTTTAAAAATATTAATTATTTTTCATTCTAATAATTTTCCCGCGCACAAAGCCATTCCACCTGAATTCCAGTAATTGCCATCCAGCAGATCAGCCATATCGCACCAGTATTATAGTAATTGCCAGTAACATCAGTTGTGGTTAGCTCACAACCATATTGAGAGCTTTCTAATATAAACTTAATTTATGACTTCGATGTCTGTCCATGATCATAAGTAGTTTTGAATAATTCCTAACTGGGGAAGTAACTTGGAAGTCTTGTAGTCCTTTTAATCATATTTTTTCCCCCCACTTTCTGCCTCTCTGTTTCCAGCTCAAAAGTTGGCACTCACCCTTCATCTGTCATTTGGAAGTATTCTCTCAGTTCTGCCATTCGGTTAGTTAATTCCAAAAAATAATTATAAAAAATGTGTAAATATATATACATAATGTAAACTTAACTATGGTTATACTAGTTATGTACAGTATGTGTGTGTGTGTGTATATATATATATATATATATATATATATATATATATATATATATATATATATATATATATATATATATATATATATATATATATATATATATATATATATATATATATATATATATATATATATATATATATATATATATATATATATATCTCTATCTCATGGAAGGGAACTGCACTCCAAGACCGGATCAGGTACACATCCTGTTACTCAGTAACATCCAGCCCTGGGTGCTAAACAGCACTCCAAAAAAGCTGTGATGTCACCAGAGCCACAGGCAGTTAGCTCACAGCTAAGATAAAATCACAACTGGAAAGATGCGGTGACTAACCTTTCCAGTTGTGATTTTATCTTAGCTGTGAGCTAGCTGGTGAGTGCTGGGTGTTTCTATGTGTTGTATTACTTTTTATTTGTAATCTCCCTTGTTTCTTGCACCCATTCCGGACTGGGGTTAACTGCCTGTGGCTCTGGTGACATCACAGCTTTTTTGGAGTGCTGTTTAGCACCCAGGGCTGGATGTTACTGAGTAACAGGATGTGTACCTGATCCGGTCTTGGAGTGCAGTTCCCTTCCATGTTTTGTATTTTCTATGGGTGATTACAGCCACCTGTGCACCCCTTCTTTGTTCTCAGTTTGTTTAGCTTTGTGAGCTTGCATGATGGCGTGCCTGTGTTAGGGACTCAGGCAAAGGAAAGGACCTTGACGTGGTGCCTGAGCTTTCCCATTTGGCCAGATGCGGTGACTAACCTTTCCAGTTGTGATTTTATCTTGGCTGTGAGCTAGCTGGTGAGTGCTGGGTGTTTCTATGTGTTGTGTGTGTGTATATATATAATATATATATATATATATATATATATATATATATATATATATATATATATATATATATATATATATATATATATATATATATATATATATATATATATATATATATATATATATATATATATATATATATATATACACACACACACACATTATAGAGGTCTGTACCTGTTTTTTTTTTTTTTTTTTTTTTTTTTTTTTAAATGTTAGTGGTCCACGGGATTCAAAATTGTGAGTTTAGTGGTCCCTGAGGTCCGAAAGGTTGGCGACCCCTGATCTAAACCATGCATTTCATATGTATCGTTAAAGTACAGCATTTACACATTACACTCCTAGATAATTTCTTAAAGGGACATTATACACATTTTCTTTGCATAAATGTTTTGTAGATGATCTATTTATATAGCCCATAAAGTTTTTTTTTTTTTTTTTTTTAAATGTATAGTTTTGCTTATTTTTAAATAATATTGCTCTGATTTTCAGACTCCTAACTAAGCCCCAAAGTTTTATGAGAATACCGTCAGCTACCTTCTCCAGCTTTATCCTGTTTGTATAAAGGGTCTTTTCATATGCAAAATAAGGGGGAGGGGGAGTGTCTTATTTCCCACTTGCAGTGGGCTTTACAGCTGCCTTCTCAACAGAGCTAAACTGAGAGCTTCTAAGTAAGTTTTTAAACAGTTTTATACTGGATTTTTATATCGGTATCTGTGCATCGTATTCTTTATAGTAGTGTCTATTACATGCAGTTATATGAAAATGAGTCTATACTGTCCCTTTAAGAACAAAATTTGAGATTGTCTACATATACCTGTACATGTATGTGATATTTAGAGAAGTGTGATTATATCCTATTTTTTTTGTTACATATCGGGTATTTTTTTTTTCATTTAAAAAAAAACAAAACAAACAAACGTTTTGGTTTACTGCTTTTGTTCCATGTTGAGTTTTAATGATGCCTTGTCTTAAAGGGACACTGAACCCAATTTTTTTTCTTTTGTGATTCAGATAGAGCATGCAATTTTAAACAACTTTCTAATTTACTCCTATTATCAATTTTTCTTCATTCTCTTGCTATCTTTATTTGAAAAAAGAATGCATCTAAGCTGGTTCAGAACTATGGACAGCACTTTTTTTATTGGTGGATGAATTTATCCACCAATCAGCAAGAACAACCCAGGTTGTTCACCACAAATGGGCCGGCATCTAAACTTACATTCTTGCATTTCAAATACATAAATACCAAGAGAATGAAGAACATTTGATAATGGGAGTAAATTAGAAAGTTGCTTAAAATGTCATGCTCTATCTGAATCACAAAAGAAAAATTTTGGGTTCAGTATCCCTTTAAATAAAGCTTAAAGGGCCATGATACCCAAATGTTTGAAACACTTGAAAGTGCTGCAGCATAGCTGTAAAAAACTGACTAGAAAATATCACCTAAACATCTTTATGTAAAAAAGAGTTATTTTACCTCAATGTCCTAATTATTCAAACCCCATTGAAAAGGATTTTAAGCAGCAAATCAGTATGTCTGTCCCGGGACAGCTAAGGGAGTGAGCTATCGTGCACACTCATCTTTCTCTATTCAGTTTAAGGAAGTTTACTATGAAATCTCATAGTTCATGCTGTTCATTTCTTCATTATTTCTTTTTTTTACCTGCAGCTGGGCAACAGCTGAGTATAACTTTTTACACAGAACTTACTCTGGTGAGCTGAGGAAATTGTGAGGTAAAATATCTTCCTTTTTTACATAGAGATGCTCAGGTGATATTTTCTAGTCGGCTTTTTACAGTTATATTGCATCAGTTTCAAGTGATTTAGCAGATGAGTATTATGTCAAACATACCAGAAATGTATACAACTTCTTGTAATTTGTATTGCTCATGTTCAGTTTGTTATTGCCATTGTTATGCTTTCCCCCTAATGTTTCGTAATTTCAAATGTAGCTTATTCAGAGAGCTTTTATTGACCATTTTGCTAGCGTAATGTATCAAATTAGAGATCAGTCTCATGGGTATGAGTTGTGAGAGCTTTGCTTTGCCTATGTTCTATCTCCATTCTTACGTCTGGCATAATTTGTGCTTTGTGGCTGTTTTGTCCACCATATTATTATATTTCAGTTTCTTGAAACCCAGTACTGAAAGGACATAAAACTTGTATGAGCTTCTTTAGTATTTTTTCTCCTGTGCTTTGTAATTCTATTCTTACCTCTTAGATTTGCACTGGGGGAGAGGTGGTATAATTAACAATAGACTGCAATACGAGAGTTTAGCATTATTAATCACGTTCTCATCTAATTGAATTATATTGATGTTTTATTGTCGCAATTTTCCATTAAAGTTCAGTTAACTGTTTTATATAATAAAGTGTAGTTATTGCTTGTTTTTCATGACACAATTGATCTAAATACCAGTTTTAATAAATATTTTGCCGTAGGTTGAAGCTCCACCTTTTGTGCATTTTACAAACTGGATATTTTGTTTAGCAAGGCTCAACAAAATGCAGATAAAATAAATTCCTGTGTGAACATAATTATGAGCTATGCGACATTTAGTTCTTCTCTTGGAAGATGTAAATAGTTAAAGGGGCAGTAAAGTCAAAATTAAATGTTCATGATTCAGATAGGGGTATGCAGTTTAAAACAACTTTCTATTTTACTTTTATCATCAAATTTGCTTTATCTTGGCATTCTTTGTTGAAGGCTAAACCTAGGTAGGCTCATATGCTGATTTCTAAGCCCTTGAAGGCCGCCTCTTATCTCAGTGGATTTTATTAGCTGTTCACAGCTAGACAGTGCTAGTTTGTGTGCCATATCGATAACATGCTCACTCCTGTGGAGTTCTGCATGAGGCAGCACTAATTGGCTGAAATACTAGTTTGTAAAACACCGAAATAAGGGGGCGATCTGCAGAGGCTTAGATACAAAGTAATCACGGAGGTAAAACATATACTAAAGGGACATCATACTCATATGCTAAATCACTTGAAACTGATGCAGTATAACTGTAAAAAGCTGACAGGAAAATATCACCTGAGCATCTCTATGTAAAAAAGGAAGATATTTTACCTCACAGCTTCCTCAGCTCAGCAGAGTAAGTTCTGTGTAAAAAGTTATACTCGGCTGCAGCTGTGCTGCAGGTAAAAAAAAAAAAAAAAAACTGCAGCCAATCAGCATCAGCAGTGCTGAGGTCATGAACTCTTTTACTGTGATCTCATGAGATTTGACTTAACTCTCATGAGATTTCATAGTAAGCTTCCTTTAACCTGAATAGGGAAATAACATGAGTGCACAAGGCTCATCCCTTCAGCTGTCCCGGGACAGACATACTAATATGCTGCTTAGAAATCCTTTACAATGGGATGTGGCTACTGAGGAACTTTTGAGGTAAAATATCTTTCTTTTTTATATAGAGATGTTCAGGTGATATTTTCTAGTCAGCTTTTTACAGCTATACTGCATCACTTTCAAGTGTTTAAACATTTGGGTATTATGGCCCTTTTAATATAACTGTGTTAGTTATGCAAAACTGGGGAATGGTTAATAAAGGGATTATCTATCTTTTTAAACAATAAAAATTTTCAAGTAGACTGTCCCTTTTAAGATCTTGTAGGAATGACACAGGTAATTGACAGGATTTGTCTTCTATCTCGTAACTATTTGACTCCTGTTTTCATCCTGGTTCATGCTGTGTATTGGGTAGCTCTTGAATTAGAATTAGTTTGGCTTCATAGTACTGTTTCCTGAGCAAACGTTTCTGATGTTTAAATTTATGTCAATTTATGAGCGTCATAACAAGTCTGGCATCTTTTGGAAAGCTTGTATGGTGACTAGTCATAAAAACTCCAAAACATTAACAAAGTAATGTTTAGTGCCGATGCAGTTTTGCTATTGGCGAATCCTGAAAAGTCAAGACTATAGCCTAGTCTCCATTGAAGTGGTACATTGTGGAAAGTGGTGATAAATTCATTTTATCTCCATTAAAGTCTATGGAAAAATTTTATGCTAACCCAGTTTCCAGACTTCAGTGGAAACTAGGCCTATGTTGGTGCCTTAAAAAAAAAAATAATTATGGTTTTTGTCTTGGTGTTCTCATCTGTAAATACTGATCGCAATCTACATATCTGCAAGGATGGCAGCAACATTTTTTTTCCCAACAAGCCTGTACTTTGCCATCAACCAATAATTTTGATACCTGTCCCGTGAGGTTTATAGTAGCTCTGATCACCTTTAGCATTGATACATCAAGTAGTCATTATCAAGCAGTAAAAAGCACTAGAGTTTGTTCTTTTGTCCTCCTTCTTTTCTTTTGATCTCCAATCTTCTCAGTGTCAAAATGAACCTTTCATGGTTTAGATAGAGCATGAAGTTTTAATAGACTTCAATTTACATCTATCATCAAATTTACTTTGTTCTCTTGGCTATAAAGCATACCTAGGTACACTCGAGCAGCAGTGCATTACTGGGAGCTAGCTGTTGATGGTGGCTACGCACATCCCTCTTGTTATTGGCTCACCAAATGTGTACAGCTAGTTCCCAGTAGTGCATTACTGCTTTGGAGCTGATTGTAACCTTTACCTTTTTAAGGGTTTAAACACATAGTTATATGCAAGCAGTAGTGCACTACTAAGATGGAATTACATCATTTATATTTGCACCTTTATGAAATAGTGCCCAGGGAGGTGGAAATTTAAGATGTGGAATTTTTTTTTAAACTGAGCTTCTGTGTACAGTTGTATTTCACAATATAGGTGAGCAAGAATGTTTTAGCAGTATTAAAATATTTATTTGCTATGTGTTGTCATTACTTCTACTGAACATCCTAGGGACAAGATTTTGCAATTGTTGGAAACAAAACACACACATGTGTGTTTTCAAAATGCACTGCAAAATTGCACAACAGCACACTTTAAAAACTGTCTGCATCACGGCTCGACAAACCCAGGAGCCAGGTAGCCACTAGCTCATAGAATTTTACCCCTGGCTCCTAACTTTTTAGATTATTTTCCATATATCTGTAAACAAATACCATTGTTTGTCTCCTAAATATTCTTCCTTGCTCCTACATTTTAAAGTGAATGTAAATTTTGATGCTAAAGTGCCCGGTTTTTAAAAATTTGATTAAAAACAGGGGCACTTTAATTCATCAAAATTTACATTTCACTTGTGTTGTAAAAATACATAGACTCACTTGATACATATGTTAACAAGTAAGAGGTCTTTTTAATCGTATGGAAATATCTAATAATTTTGAACTTGATATTTATTGATAGGTGCAACATATTTAAAGATACATAGATCATTTTATGACATAGATTTGTTTGACACACATGTTTACAAGTAAGAGGGTTTACAACCACATATTTATTTTGCAAGATGTACCGAGTCCACGGTTTCATCCTTACTTGTGGGATATTGTCCTTCCTAACAGGAAGTAGCAAAGAGAGCACCACAGCAGAGCTGTCTATATAGCTCCCCCCTTAACTCCACCCCCCAGTCATTCTCTTTGCTGGCTCTAAGCTTTATTTTATCTTCAATCAAGTGTTTGTTATTTTTAAATGGTACCGGTGTTGTACTATTTACTCTCAGGCAGGAAGGACATAGATGAAGATTTCTGCCTGGAGGATGATGATCTTAGCGTTTTTAACTAAGGTCCACTGCTGTTCCCACAGAAGCTGAGGAGTACAGGAAAACATCAGTGTGAGGAACGGTTTCTTGCTATACAGCATTGAGGTATCTTCAGTCATTTTTTCTGCAGACTGTGTTAACTCAGAAAGGCTGACAGTTTCCCCATTAGGGGAAGGGTAAGCAGTAATCCTAGTTATATAAGGGGCATTTCTAGCTTACATACAGGGCTAATCTTATGGACACTCAGTTTGTGTTTAATATATTGGGCAAACGTATGTGTCTTCTGGGAGTATGGTCTTAATTATTATGGGACATATGCTTGAGGGTACACTTGGCTTATTGAAGGGGTTTTATAACCCACATGGCTTTCAAAAAAAGGTTTTTGTGTAGGCCCCAGCAACATCGAGTGAGAGGGGCGGGGCCTATTTTCGCGCCTCAGTTGCGCACTTAGTTGATGCAGGCAAGCAGCAAGCAACGTCTCCAGAGGTCCTGGTACTCTTCTGGGGCCCCATCAAAGCTTTATTCCCACAGAATCGTTCCCTAAGGGCAGGTAGGGCCACAGCAGAGCTGTGGCAAGGTGCTGACAGGTTTTTTTTTTTTTTACCGGTTTTAGACATTTGTCATTCCGTTTTTTTCATTTGAGGATATATTGCTTAGATATTTGTGGTGCAATCTTACTATAACTTAGTGGGTGTACTGTAAACATTTTAGAAAATTTGAGGCAATTTTAAGCATTTTTGCAGTTTGTGTATGTCTTTTTTTCTCTTAAAGGCACAGTACCGTTTTTGAAAATTGTGTTTTTTTCATTAAATAAAGTGTTTTTCCAAGCTTGCTTGTCTCATTACTAGCCTGTTCAACATGTCTGACATTGAGGAAACTCATTGTTAAATTTGTTTAGAAGCCATTGTGGAACCCCCTCTTAGAATGTGTCCCACTTGTACTGATATGTCTATAAATTGCAAACAGCATATTTTGACTTATAAGAGTTTGGCATTGGATGATTCTCAGACAGAAGGAAATCGGGTTTTGCCATCTAGTTCTCCCCAAGTGTCACAACCAGTAACGCCCGCTCAAGCGACGCCAAGTACTTCTAGTGCGTCTAATTCTTTCACCTTGCAAGATATGACCTCAGTTATGAATACTACCCTTACAGAGGTTTTATCTAAACTGCCAGGGTTGCAGGGGAAGCACAGTAGCTCTGGGTTAAGAACAAATGCTGAGCCTTCTGACACTTTAGTTGCCGTATCCGATACTCCCTCACAATGTTCTGAGGTAGGGATGAGGGATTTGCTGTCTGAGGGAGAGATTTCTGATTCAGGAAGGTTACTCCCTCAGACAGATTCAGATATGACGGCATTTAAATTTAAGCTAGAACACCTCCGTTTATTGCTCAGGGAGGTTTTAGCGACTCTAGATGATTGTGACCCTTTTTTGTAGTTCCAGAGAAATTGTGTAAAATGGACAAATATCTAGAGGTTCCTGTTTACACTGATGTTTTTCCGGTCCCTAAGAGGATTTCAGACATTGTTACTAAGGAGTGGGATAGACCAGGTATTCCGTTCGCTCCCCCTACTGTTTTTAAGAAAATGTTTCCCATATCTGACACCATGAGGGACTCATGGCAGACGGTCCCTAAGGTGGAGGGAGCTATTTCTACTCTAGCTAAGCGTACAACTATATCAGATACTTATACGGATACCTATTAGCTAAAGATATATACCTAGGACATAGGTTGCTAACATTTTCACTTGAAAAAGGAATTGTAATAATCATTCCACGTTGTTGTAAATAATAAAGATTGTCTTAACACACTGTCTACATGACACCAGTAACCTGAAAGCAGCCACACACATTGTGTGAGTTTAATCAACTTGAAGGCTATAAATACACAACTTAAGCTGTCATTTTCAACCTTATTAGATTAACTCTTAGGTATCACATTTTAACAATGGTTAGTATAAATATTCAGCCATTTTCAGTATTACTGAGGATATTCTGGCTATTAACTTCAGAATAATCAACTAGAGACACCGCAAGGCTGATTTTATATGAATAATAATCTTGCATACAAGCAAGAGACCCTTTTAGGAGCTAGAAATTGACAGTTGGCAAGCCTGTCATTATTTGATTAACACAGATATATGCAATATAAGGGTCAGACCCATTTTACTGAGAATCATATATTACTTTAACATAAGGATTTATTCAGTCAAGCCACTATCAAGGCCATTAGAATTTTGCTACAGCAGTGTTGAAGTTTTTATTTTACTCGGGGTCTTACCCTACATACCACCTATTCATTAGAGTCATAACATAACATCATGGAGATGTGTTTTCAAGTACAAGCGCAGGCAGCAAATACAAGTGGAATTTTGCTGTCATTTTATAAGTACAAAATAAAGGTTACATTTTAATAGTATCTAAGTACTGTGCTGTTGCACGAATACAAGGACGTCTCATTCAAACAGTGCATAGAAGCATATTTTCTCTTGTAAGGTGTATCCAGTCCACGGATCATCCATTACTTGTGGGATATTCTCCTTCCCAACAGGAAGTTGCAAGAGGATCACCCACAGCAGAGCTGCTATATAGCTCCTCCCCTAACTGCCATACCCAGTCATTCTCTTGCAACTCTCAACATAGCTGGAGGTAGTAAGAGGAAAGTGGTGTAATATAGTTATTTTTTTCTTCAATCAAAAGTTTATTGTTTTTAAATGGTACCGGAGTTGTACTATTTTATCTCAGGCAGCATTTAGAAGAAGAATCTGCCTGCGTTTTTCTATGATCTTAGCAGAAGTAACTAAGATCCACTGCTGTTCTCACGTATGTCTGAGGAGTGAGGTAACTTCAGAGGGAGAATGGCGTGCAGGGTATCCTGCAATAAGAAGTTTTAAGTTTTTCTAGGGATGGAATTGCTAGAAAATGCTGCTGATACCGAATTAATGTAAGTTAAGCCTAAATACAGTGATTTAATAGCGACTAGCATCAGGCTTGCTATCAGAGGTATATACTCTGATTAATGTGCAATATAAAACGTTTGCTGGCATGTTTAATCGTTTTTATATATGCTTTGGTGATAAAACTTATTGGGGCCTAGTTTTTTTCCACATGGCTGGCTTGATTTTTGCCTAGAAACAGTTTACTGAGGCTTTTCACTGTTGTAATATGAGTGGGAGGGGTCTATTTTAGCGCTTTTTTGCGCAGTTAAAATTACAGACAGAGACATTCAGCTTCCCTCAGCAGTCCCCTGCATGCTATAGGACATCTCTGAAGGGCTCAAAAGGCTTCAAAAGTTGTGTATTGAGTAAGGTAAAGCCACAGTGGAGCTGTGGCAGTTATTATGACTGTTTAAAAACGTATTTTTCGTTTTGTTAATCCGTTTTTTGTATTAAGGGGTTAATCATCCATTTGCAATGCTCTGCTAACTTGTTACATACACTGTAAAAATTTCGTTAGTTTAACTGCCTTTTTTTTCACTGTTATTTCAAATTTTGGCAAAATTTGTTTCTCTTAAAGGCACAGTAACGTTTTTTTATATTGCTTGTTAACTTGTTTTAAAGTGTTTTCCAAGCTTGTTAGTCTCATTGCTAGTCTGTATAAACATGTCTAACATAGAGGAAACTCCTTGTTCATTATGTTTAAAAGCCATGGTGAAACCCCATAGGAGAATGTGTACTAAATGTATTGATTTCACTTTAAACAATAAAGATCAGCTGTTATCTTTAAAAGAATTATCACCAGAGGATTCTGACAAGGGGGAAGTTATGCCGACTAACTCTCCCCACGTGTCGGACCCTTTGACTCCCGCTCAAGGGACTCACGCTAAAATGGCGCCAAGTACATCAAAGACGCCCATAGCGATTACTTTGCAGGACATGGCGGCAATCATGGATAATACCCTGTCAGCGGTATTAGCCAGACTGCCTGAATTTAGAGGAAAGCGCAATAGCTCTGGGGTTAGACGTAATACAGAGCGCGCAGATGCTTTAAGGCCCATGTCTGATACTGCGTCACAATATGCAGAAGCTGAGGAAGGAGAGCTTCAGTCTGTGGGTGACATTTCTGATTCGGGGAAACCTGATTCAGATATTTCTACTTTTAAATTTAAGCTTGAGAACCTCCGTGTATTACTTGGGGAGGTATTAGCTGCTCTGAATGACTGTGACACAATTGCAGTGCCAGAGAAATTGTGTAGACTGGATAAATACTATGCAGTGCCGGTGTGTACTGATGTTTTTCCAATACCTAAAAGGTTTACAGAAATTATTAATAAGGAGTGGGATAGACCCGGTGTGCCGTTTTCCCCCCTCCTATTTTTAGAAAAATGTTTCCAATAGATGCCACCACAGGGGACTTATGGCAGACGGTCCCTAAGGTGGAGGGAGCAGTTTCTACTTTAGCAAAGCGTACCACTATCCCTGTCGAGGACAGTTGTGCTTTTTCAGATCCAATGGATAAAAAATTAGGTTACCTTAAGAAAATGTTTATTCAACAAGGTTTTATCCTGCAGCCCCTTGCATGCATTGCGCCTGTCACTGCTGCTGCGGCGTTCTGGTTTGAGTCTCTGGAAGAGGCCTTTCAGACAGCTACTCCATTGACTGAAATACTTGACAAGCTTAGAACACTTAAGCTAGCTAATTCTTTTGTTTCTGATGCCATTGTTCATTTGACTAAACTAACGGCTAAGAATTCTGGATTCGCCATCCAGGCGCGTAGAGCGATATGGCTTAAATCTTGGTCAGCTGACGTGACTTCAAAGTCTAAATTACTTAACATTCCCTTCAAGGGGCAGACCCTATTCGGGCCTGGTTTGAAGGAAATTATTGCTGACATTACTGGAGGTAAGGGTCATACCCTTCCTCAAGACAGGGCCAAATCAAAGGCCTAACAGTCTAATTTTCGTGCCTTTCGAAACTTCAAGGCAGGTGCAGCATCAACTTCCTCTGCTACAAGACAAGAGGGAACTTTTGCTCAATCCAAGCCGGGCTGGAAACCTAACCAGTCCTGGAACAAAGGCAAGCAGGCCAGAAAGCCTGCTGCTGCCTCTAAGACAGCATGAAGGAATGGCCCCCTATCCTGTAATGGATCTAGTAGGGGGCAGACTTTCTCTCTTCGCCCAGGCGTGGGGAAGAGATGTTCAGGATCCCTGGGCGTTGGAGATCATATCTCAGGGATATCTTCTGGACTTCAAAGCTTCCCCTCCTCAAGGGAGATTTCACCTTTCGAGATTATCTGTAAACCAGATAAAGAAAGAGGTGTGCAAGACCTCTTATTTCTGGGAGTGATCTGTCCAGTTCCGCAGTCGGAACAGGGACAGGGTTTTTATTCAAATCGGTTTGTGGTTCCCAAAAAAGAGGGAACTTTCAGACCCATTTTGGATCTAAAGATCTTAAACAAATTCCTCAGAGTTCCATCGTTCAAAATGGAAACTATTCGGACCATCCTACCTATGATCCAGGAGGGTCAGTACATGACCACAGTGGATTTGAAGGATGCTTACCTTCACATACCAATTCACAAAGATCATCATCGGTTCCTAAGGTTTGCCTTTCTGGACAGGCATTACCAATTTGTGGCTCTTCCCTTCGGGTTAGCTACAGCTCCAAGAATCTTTACAAAGTTTCTGGGATCGCTTCTGGCGGTCCTAAGACCGCGAGGTATATCAGTGGCCCCTTATCTGGACGACATCCTGATACAGGCGTCAAGCTTTCAGATTGCCAAGTCACATACGGACATAGTTCTGGCATTTCTCAGGTCACATGGGTGGAAGGTGAACGAGGAAAAGAGTTCTCTATCCCCACTCACAAGAGTCTCCTTCCTAGGGACTCTGATAGATTCTGTAAAAATGAAGATTTACCTGACAGAATCCAGGTTATCAAAGCTTCTAAAATCTTGCCGTGTTCTTAATTCTATTCCTCGCCCTTCGGTGGCTCAGTGTATGGAAGTAATCGGCTTGATGGTAGCGGCGATCGACAGTGCCATTTGCGCGCCTACATCTCAGACCGCTGCAACTATGCATGCTCAGTCAGTGGAATGGGGATTACACAGATTTGTCCCCTCTGCTAAATCTGGATCAAGAGACCAGAGATTCTCTGGTGGCTATCTCGGGTCCATCTGTCCAAAGGTATGACCTTTCGCAGGCCAGATTGGACAATTTAACAGATGCCAGCCTTCTAGATTGGGGTGCAGTCTGGAATTCCCTGAAGGCTCAGGGATCGTGGACTCAGGAGGAGAAACTCCTCCCAATAAATATTCTGGAGTTAAGAGCAATATTCAATGCTCTTCTAGCTTGGCCTCAGTTAGCAACCCTGAGGTTCATCAGATTTCAGTTGGACAACATCACGGCTGTGGCTTACATCAACCATCAAGGGGGAACCAGGAGTTCCCTAGCGATGTCAGAAGTCTCCAAGATAATTCGCTGGGCAGAGACTCTCTCTTGCCACCTATCAGCAATCCATATCCCAGGTGTAGAGAACTGGGAGGCGGATTTTCTAAGTCGTCAGACTTTTCATCCGGGGGAGTGGGAACTCCATCCAGAGGTGTTTGCTCAATTGGTTCATTGTTGGGGCAAACCAGAACTGGATCTCATGGCGTCTTGCCAGAACGCCAAGCTTCCTTATTACGGATCCAGGTCCAGGGACCCAGAAGCGGCACTGATAGATGCTCTAGCAGCGCCTTGGTTCTTCAACCTGGATTATGTGTTTCCACCGTTTCCTCTGCTCCCTCGACTGATTCCCAAAATCAAACAGGAGAGAGCATCGGTGATCTTGATAGCGCCTGCGTGGCCACGCAGGACCTGGTATGCAGACCTAGTGGACATGTCATCCTTTCCACCATGGACCCTGCCTCTGAGACAAGACCTTCTACTACAAGGTCCTTTCAATCATCCGAATCTAATTTCTCTGAGACTGACTGCATGGAGATTGAACACTTGATTTTATCAAAGCGTGGCTTCTCCGAGTCAGTCATTGATACCCTTATACAGGCACGAAAGCCTGTCACCAGGAAAATCTACCATAAGATATGGCGTAAATACCTTTATTGGTGTGAATCCAAGAATTACTCATGGAGTAAGGTTAGGATTCCTAGGATATTGTCCTTTCTCCAAGAGGGTTTGGAAAAAGGATTATCAGCTAGTTCTTTAAAGGGACAGATTTCTGCTCTGTCTTTTCTTTTGCACAAGCGTCTGGCGGAAGTTCCAGACGTTCAAGCTTTTTGTCAGGCTTTGGTTAGAATTAAGCCTGTGTTTAAACCTGTTGCTCCCCCATGGAGCTTAAACTTGGTTCTTAAAGTTCTTCAAGGGGTTCCGTTTGAACCCCTTCATTCCATTGATATCAAACTTTTATCTTGGAAAGTTCTGTTTTTGATGGCTATTTCCTCGGCTTGGAGAGTCTCTGAGTTATCTGCTATACAATGTGATTCTCCTTATCTGATTTTCCATTCAGATAAAGTAGTTCTGCGTACAAAACCTGGATTTTTACCTAAGGTAGTTTCTAACAAGAATATCAATCAAGAGATTGTTGTTCCATCATTGTGTCCTAATCCTTCTTCAAAGAAGGAACGTCTTTTACATAATCTGGACGTGGTCCGTGCTTTAAAGTGCTACTAAAGATTTTCGCCAAACATCTACACTGTTTGTTGTTTACTCTGGACAGAGGAGAGTCAAAAAGCTTCGGCAACCTCTCTTTCTATTTGGCTTCAGAGCGTAATACGCTTAGCCTATGAGACTGCTGGACAGCAGCCCCCTGAAAGGATTACAGCTCATTCTACTAGAGCTGTGGCTTCCACCTGGGCCTTTAAAAATGAGGCTTCTGTTGAACAGATTTGCAAGGCGGTGACTTGGTCTTCGCTTCATACCTTTTCAAAATTTTATAAATTTGATACTTTTGCTTCTTCGGAGGCTATTTTTGTGAGAGAGGTTCTACAGGCAGTGGTTCCTTCCATTTAAGCCTGCCTTGTCCCTCCCTTCATCCGTGTACTTTAGCTTTGGTATTGGTATCCCACAAGTAATGGATGATCCGTGGACTGGATACACCTTACAAGAGAAAACATAATTTATGCTTACCTGATAAATTTATTTCTCTTGTGGTGTATCCAGTCCACGGCCCGCCCTGTCTTTTTAAGGCAGGTCTAAATTTTAATTTAAACTACAGTCACCACTGCAACCTATGGTTTCTCCTTTCTTGGCTTGTTTCGGTCGAATGACTGGATATGGCAGTTAGGGGAGGAGCTATATAGCAGCTCTGCTGTGGGTGATCCTCTTGCAACTTCCTTTTGGGAAGGAGAATATCCCACAAGTAATGGATGATCCGTGGACTGGATACACCACAAGAGAAATAAATTTATCAGGTAAGCATAAATTATGTTTTTTTGCATTCAGCTCACACTCCTTGTGAACTGAGTCACTTTGTTAAAATGTACAACTATACCTATTGAAGACAGTTGTGCTTTCATTGATCCTATGGATAAAAAATTAGAGGGTCTCCTCAAGAAAATTTTTGTTCATCAAGGTTTTCTTCAACCCATAGCGTGCATTGTTCCTGTAACCACTTCAGCTGCCTTTTGGTTTGAGGCTCTAGAAGAGGCTCTTCAGGTGGAGACCCCACTAGATGATATTCTGGACAGAATTAAGGCTCTTAAGTTAGCCAATTCCTTTATTACAGACGCCGCTTTTCATCTCGCTAAGTTAGCGGCAAAGAATTCAGGTTTTGCCATTTTAGCGCGTAGAGCGTTATGGCTTAAGTCCTGGTCGGCTGATGTGTCCTCAAAATCTAAACTTTTGACCATCCCTTTCAATGGTAAGACCCTATTCGGGCCTGCACTGAAAGAGATAATTTCAGACATCACTGGGGGAAAAGGCCATGCCCTCCCTCAAGATAAGTCAAATAAGACAAGGACCAAACAAAATAATTTTTGTTCCTTTCGAAACTTCAAGTGTGGTCCCGCTTCCTCTTCCCCTGCTGCAAAGCAAGAGGGGAACTTTGCTCAATCCAAGCCAACCTGGAGACCTAACCAGGCTTGGAACAAGGGTAAACAGGCCAAAAAGCCTGCTGCTGCCACTAAGATAGCATGAGGGGGTAGCCCCCGATCCAGGACCGGATCTAGTAGGGGGCAGACTCTCTCTCTTTGCTCAGGCCTAGGCAAGAGATGTTCAGGAATCCTGGGCCGTAGAAATTGTAACCCAGGGGTATCTCCTAGATTTCAAAGATTCTCCTCCAAGGGGGAGATTTCATCTTTCTCAATTGTCTGTAAACCAGACAAAAAGAGAGGCGTTCTTACGCTGTGTAGAAGACCTTTTTACCATGGGAGTGATCTGTCCAGTTCCGAAAGCAGAACAGGGACAAGGTTTCTACTCCAATCTGATTGTGGTTCCCTAAAAAGAGAGAACCTTCAGACCAATTCTAGATCTCAAGATCCTAAACCAATTCCTAAGAGTTCCATCCTTCAAGATGAGACCATTCAGACTATTTTACCAATGATCCAGGAGGGTCAATATATGACCGTGGATTTAAAGGATGCGTATCTACACATTCCTATCCACAAAGATCATCACCAGTTCCTCAGGTTTGCCTTTCTGGACAGGCATTACCAGTTTGTGGCTCTTCCCTTAGAGTTGGCCACGGCGCCAAGAATCTTCACAAAGGTGCTAGGGTCCCTTCTGGCGGTCCTAAGGCATAGCAGTGGCGCCTTATCTAGACGACATCCTAATTCAAGCGTCGACTTTCCAACTAGCCAAGTCTCACACGGACTTAGTGTTGGCCTTTCTAAGATCTCATGGGTGGAAGGTGAACGTGAAAAAGAGTTCTCTTATTCCTCTCACAAGAGTCCCATTCCTGGGAGCTCTGATAGACTCGGTGGACATGAGAATTTTTCTGACGGAGGTCTGGAAATCAAAGATTTTAACCACCTGCCAAGCTCTTCATTCCATTCCTCGGCCATCAGTGGCTCAGTGTATGGAGGTAATCGGACTTATGGTAGCGGCAATGGACATAGTTCCGTTCGCTCGCTTGCATTTCAGACCTCTGCAACTATGCATGCTCAAACAGTGGAATGGGGATTATGCACACTTATCTCCTCAGATAAATCTGGATCAAGAGACCAGAGACTCTCTTCTTTGGTGGTTGTCACAGGATCACCTGTCCATAGGAATGTGTTTCCGCAGGCCAGCGTCGGTTATAGTGACGACGGACGCCAGCCTACTGGGCTGGGGTGCAGTCTGGAATTCCCTGAAAGCACAGGGTTTGTGGACTCAGGAGGAGGCCCTCCTACCGATAAATATTCTGGAATTAAGAGCGATATTCAATGCTCTTCAGGCGTGGCCTCAGCTGGCTTCGGCCGGATTCATCAGGTTTCAGTCGGACAACATCATGACTGTAGCTTATATCAATCATCAGGGGGAACAAGGAGTTCCTTGGCGATGATAGAAGTTTCCAGGATAATCGATGGGCAGAGACTCACTCTTGCCATCTATAAGCGATCTATATCCCAGGGGTAGAGAACTGGGAGGCAGATTTTCTAAGTCATCAGACTTTTCATCCGGGGGATTGGGAGCTACATCCGGAGGTGTTTGCTCAACTGGTTCAGCTATGGGGCACACCAGAATTGGATCTGATGGCGTCTCGTAAGACCGCCGAACTTCCTTGTTATGGATCCAGGTCCAGGGATCCTCAGGCAGTACTGATAGATGCTCTAGCAGTACCCTGGTCGTTCAACCTGGCTTATGTGTTTCCACCATTTCCTCTCCTTCCCCGTTTGATTGCAAGAATCAAACAGGAGAGAGCTTCAGTGATTTTGATAGCACCTGCGTGGCCACGCAGGACTTGGTATGCAGACCTGGTGGACATGTCATCTCTACCACCATGGACTCTGCCACTGCGACGGGACCTTCTAATTCAAGGTCCATTCAAGCATCCAAATCTAATTTCTCTGCAACTGACTGCTTGGAGATTGAACGCTTGATTTTATCAAAGCGGGGTTTCTCTGAATCGGTCATAGATACCTTGATTCAGGCTCGAAAGCCTGTCACCAGGAAAATCTATCATAAGATATGGCGTAAATTATCTTTTTTGGTGCAAATCCAAAGGCTACTCATGGAGTAAGATCAGGATTCCTAGGATTTTGTCCTTTCTTCAAGAAGGATTGGAGAAAGGATTGTCAGCTAGTTCCTTAAAGGGACCGATATCTGCTTTGTCTATCCTTTTGCACAAGCGTCTGGCTAATGTCCCAGACGTTCAGGCTTCTTGTCAGGCTTTAGTTAGAATCAAGCCTGTGTTTAAACCTGTAGCTCCACCATGGAGTCTAAATTTGGTTCTTAATGTTCTTCAGGGGGTTCCGTTTGAACCCATGCATTCCATAGATATTAAGCTTTTATCTTGGAAAGTTCTGTTTCTAGTTGCTATCTCTTCAGCTCGAAGGGTTTCTGAACGATCTGCATTACAATGCGACTCGCCTTATCTTGTTTTCCATGCTGATAAGGTGGTTTTGCGTACCAAACCTGGATTCCTCCCTAAGGTTGTTTCTAACAGGAATATCAATCAGGAAATTGTTGTTCCTTCTCTGTGTCCTAATTCCTTCTTCTAAGAAGGAACGTCGGTTGCACAACTTGGACGTGGTTCGTGCTTTGAAGTTTTATTTGCATTCAACCAAAGATTTTCGCCAATCATCTTCTTTGTTTGTTGTCTATGCTGGAAAGCGCAGAGGTCAAAAGGCTACGGCTTCCTCTCTTTACTTTTGGCTGAAAAGCATAATCCGTTTGACTTATGAGACTGCTGGACAGCAGCCTCCTGAAAGGATTACAGCTCACTCCACTAGAGCGGTGGCTTCCACATGGGCTTTTAAAAATGATGCTTCTGTTGAACAGATTTGTAAGGCTGTGACTTGGTCTTCGCTTCATACCTTTTCCAAATTTGATACTTTTGCTTCCTCAGAGGCTATTTTTGGGAGAAAGGTTTTGCAAGCAGTGGTGCCTTCCGTTTAGGTTCCTGTCTTGTCCCTCCCTTCATCTGTGTCCTAAAGCTTTGGTATTGGTATCCCACAAGTAAGGATGAAACCGTGGACTCAGTACATCTTGCAAAAGAAAACAAAATTTATGCTTGCCTGATAAATTTTTCATTTGCAATGTACCGAGTCCACGGCCCGCCATGTCTATCAAGACAGATAGTATTTTTTATTGAAAACTTCAGTCACCTCTGCACCTTAGTTTCTCCTTTTCTTCCTTGGCCTTCGGTCGAATGACTAGGGGGTGGAGTTAAGGGGGGAGCTATATAGACAACTCTGCTGTGGTGCTCTCTTTGCTACTTCCTGTTAGGAAGGACAATATCCCACAAGTAAGGATGAAACCGTGGACTCGGTACATCGCAAAAGAAAGAAATTTATCAGGTAAGCATAATTTTTTTTTATTTGAGGCATATGTTTAGAAGTAAGATGATTCATCAACCGCATAGAATTGTTTGAGACATATGTTTATAAGTAAGAGGTCATTCTAATCGCATGGAAATACCACAATCTGATAACATCATAGAATAGTCAGGTATCCATCCCCATAGCTTTTTAGCACTTCTCACATCTTTCAGCATAGTTTAACATTTACCATTATTGGGAGGAATAACGTTTTTTGGGTCTCTTTGTTGGGCTTCATAGGTCTAACTAAAGAAATTCCAAACACCTTCTCTTACATTGTAAAAATACTTACCTTTTAATCTTGACAGCCGCTCCAGCTTCCTCCGCCTGTCGCAAAGCCTCTTTCTGGGTCTAAAATGAGGAATCCGGCTTCCTCCAATCACGGCTTCGAATCAGACACGGATTCCCCTGGGGGGAAGCTGTGATTGGAGGATGACCGATCCATCATTTCTGACTTCAGAAATGGCTTTGCGACAACCGGGAGAAACTGGAGCAGCTGTCAAGTTTTAAAAGGTAAGTATTTTTTCACGAGTGAAATGTAAATTTTGATGAATTAAAGTGCCCCTGTTTTTAATCGAATTTTTAAAAACCGGGCACTTTAGCATCAAAATTTACATTCACTTTAAACAGATTTGTCAACCACTGGTCTGCATTTTGAACAATTTGTTATTTATCTGCTGGTTAACCTAAACTCAACATTTATAAAAAATAAATTAATAAAAAATACACATTCAGTAGTTATTGAAGATTGTGTTTGTATAGTAATCTGGTCATAAGTTCAACAGAAAAAGTAATATATTTATTTTTTAGCAGTCTGACCAATTACGGATTTGTTTGCAAAAAGAATACATCATTTATTAAAAGCATGTATGGTTAATAAGTTATGAGCAGTCAACTTCTGTCTGATAGAGTGACCTGTCCTTGGCATAAAGACAGAATGTAATGTGAACTCTTTTTTACCTTGCAAGAACATCTAAAATGTCTTTTTTTTTCTGTTTTGTCATTTGAGTCAATAGATGTTTTCTCTGCAAATTTGCAGTGCAGTGTTAAAGGGACAGTCTAGTCAAAAATAAACTTAAATGATTCAGATAGGGCATGTCTTTTTAAACAATGTTCCAATTTACTTTTATCATCAATTTTGCTTTGTTCTCTAGATATTCTTAGTTGAAAGCTAAACCTAGGTAGGCTCATATGCTGTATGTTATAGATAACATTGTGCTCACACCCATGCAGTTACATAGGAGTCAGCACTGACTGGCTAAAATGTAAGTGTGTAAAAAGAACAGAAATGGGGGGCAGTCTACAGAGGTAAAAAGTATATTAATATAACAGTGTTTGTTATGGGGATTGGGTAATAAAGCCATTATCTATCTTTTTAAACAATACAAATTCTGGTGTAGACTGTCCCTTTTAACATAAAATATATAAGAAAATATTTCTGATAAAAACTGCAGGTTAGACGTTTTGAAAAAGAAAAACTATTTCATACACCTGCGCTAAAAATGTTTTAATTCTATGAGTTACCCACACAAATTATATGTTGTTTTTCAGCCTGACAAGCACTTATAGAAGTTAGCCTTAGTATGGAAGAATACCTCCCTCTATTTTCTATAGCCTAAGTGCTTATTAAACAATGCACAGGAGTTTCTAACGCCTAGATTTAGAGTTCTCGGTTAGCCGTCAAAACCAGCATTAGGGGCTCCTAACGCTGGTTTTGGGCTAACACTGGTATTTAGAGTCGTGTAGGTAAGGGTCTAACGCTCACTTTCTTTCATGTAATTAGCAAGAGTCCATGAGCTAGTGACGTATGGGATATACATTCCTACCAGGAGGGGCAAAGTTTCCCAAACCTTAAAATGCCTATAAATACACCCCTCACCACACCCACAATTCAGTTTTACAAACTTTGCCTCCGATGGAGGTGGTGAAGTAAGTTTGTGCTAGATTCTACGTTGATATGCGCTCCGCAGCAAGTTGGAGCCCGGTTTTCCTCTCAGCGTGCAGTGAATGTCAGAGGGATGTGAGGAGAGTATTGCCTATTTGAATGCAGTGATCTCCTTCTACGGGGTCTATTTCATAGGTTCTCTGTTATCGGTCGTAGAGATTCATCTCTTACCTCCCTTTTCAGATCGACGATATACTCTTTTATATATACCATTACCTCTGCTGATTCTCGTTTCAGTACTGGTTTGGCTTTCTACAAACATGTAGATGAGTGTCCTGGGGTAAGTAAATCTTATTTTCTGTGACACTCTAAGCTATGGTTGGGCACTTTATTTATAAAGTTCTAAATATATGTATTCAAACATTTATTTGCCTTGACTCAGAATGTTCAACTTTCCTTATTTTTCAGACAGTCAGTTTCATATTTGGGATAAATGCATTTGAATTAATCATTTTTTCTTACCTTCAAAAATTTGACTCTTTTTTTCCTGTGGGCTGTTAGGCTCGCGGGGGCTGAAAATGCTTCATTTTATTGCGTCATTCTTGGCGCAGACTTTTTTGGCGCAAAAATTCTTTTTCCGTTTCCGGCGTCATACGTGTCGCCGGAAGTTGCGTCATTTTTTGACGTTATTTTGCGCCAAAAATGTTGGCGTTCCGGATGTGGCGTCATTTTTGGCGCTAAAAGCATTTAGGCGCCAAATGATGTGGGCGTCTTATTTGGCGCTAAAAAATAAGGGCGTCGCTTTTGTCTCCACATTATTTAAGTCTTATTTTTTCATTGCTTCTGGTTGCTAGAAGCTTGTTCTTTGGCATTTTTTTCCCATTCCTGAAACTGTCATTTAAGGAATTTGATCAATTTTGCTTTATATGTTGTTTTTTCTCTTACATATTGCAAGATGTCTCACGTTGCATCTGAGTCAGAAGATACTACAGGAAAATCGCTGTCTAGTGCTGGAGCTACCAAGCTAAGTGTATCTGCTATAATTTTTGGTATCTGTTTCTCCAGCTGTTGTTTGTATTGCATGTCATGACAAACTTATTAATGCAGATAAAATTTCCTTTAGTACTGTTACATTACCTGTTGCTGTTCCGTCAACATCTAATTTTCAGAGTGTTCCTGATAAACATAAGAGATTCTATTTTTTAAATCCATTAAGAAGGCTATGTCTGTTATTTCTCCTTCTAGTTTACATAAAAGTCTTTTAAAACTTCTCTTTTTTCAGATGAATTTTTTTAAATGAACATCATCATTCTGATACTGATAATGGTTCTTCTGGTTCAGAGGTTTCTGTCTCAGAGGTTGATGCTGATAAATCTTTGTATTTGTTCAAGATGGAATTTATTCGTTCTTTATTTAAAGAAGTATTTAATTGCATTAGAAATAGAGGATTCTGGTCCTCTTGATACTAAATCTAAACGTTTAAATAAGGTTTTTAAATCTCCTGTAGTTATTCCAGAAGTGTTTAATCTCCCTGATGCTATTTCTGAAGTAATTTCCAGGGAATGGAATAATTTGGGTAATTCATTTTCGAAGAATCTCATACGAATCGACTTGTGTTGTTTCTTCAAGTTTATGGTTGGAGGATCAATTTACCAATCAGTTCATTGATTCCTCAGACAAGGGTAACCTTTTTAGGTTTCTAGAATAGATTCAGTGTCTATGACTCTGTCCTTGTCAGACAAGAGAAGTTAACATTGATTTCAGCTTGTCAAAACCTTCAGTCACAATCATTCCCTTTGGTAGCCTTATGCATGGAAATTTTAGGTCTTAGGACTGCCGCATCAGATGCGATCTCCTTTGCTCGTTTTCACATGCGACCTCTTCAGCTCTGTATGCTGAACCAATGGTGCAGGGATTACTCAAAGATATCTCAATTAATATCTTTAAACCGATTATACGACACTCTCTGACATGGTGGACAGATCACCATCGTTTAGTTCAGGGGGCTTCTTTGTTCTTCCGACCTGGACTATAATCTCAACAGATGCAAGTCTTACAGGTTGGGGAGCTGTGTGGGGGTATCTGACGGCACAAGGGGTTTGGGAATCTCAGGAGGTGAGATTTCCGATCAATATTTTGGAACTCCGTGCAATTTCAGAGCTCTTCAGTCTTGGCCTCTTCTGAAGAGAGAGTTGTTCATTTGTTTTCAGATAGACAATGTCACAACTGTGGCATACATCAATCATCAAGGAGGGACTCACAGTCCTCTGGCTATGAAAGAAGTATTTCGAATTTTGGTTTGGGCGGAATCCAGCTCCTGTCTAATCTCTGCGGTTCATATCCCAGGTATGGACAATTGGAAAGCGGATTATCTCAGTCGCCAAACGTTGCACCTGGGCGAATGGTCTTCACCCAGAGGTATTTCCTCAGATTGTTCAAATGTGGGAACTCCCAGAAATAGATCTGATGGCTTCTCATCTAAACAAGAAACTTCCCTGGTATCTGTCCGGATCCAGGGATCCTCGGGCGGAGGCAGTGGATGCATTATCTCTTCCTTACAAGTGTCATCCTGCCTATATCTTTCTGCCTCTAGTTCTTCTTCCAAGGGTATTCTCCAATATTCTAAAGGAATGCTCGTTTGTCCTGCTGGTAGCTCCAGCATAGCCTCACAGGTTTTGGTATGCGGATCTTGTCCGGATGGCCTCTTGCCAGCTGTGGACTCTTCCGTTAAGACCAGTCTTTCTGTCTCAAGGTTCTTTTTTCCATCAGGATCTCAAAACCTTAATTTTGAGGTGTGGAGTTTGAACGCTTGATTCTTGGTCAAAGAGGTTTCTCTGACTCTGTGATTGATACTATGTGACAGGCTCGTAAATCTGTATCTAGAGAGATATATTATAGAGTCTGGAAGACTTATATTTCTTCAGGATGGTTTAGATAAAGGTTTGTCCGCAAGTTTCTTGAAAGACAAATCTCTGCTCTTTCTGTTCTTCTTCACAGAAGGATTGCTAATCTTCCTGGTATTCATTGTTTTGTACAAGCTTTGGTTCGTATAAAACCTGTCATTAAGTCAATTTCTCCTCCTTGGAGTTTGAATTTGGTTCTGGGGGCTCTTCAAGCTCCTCCTTTTGAACCCATGCATTCTTTAGTCATTATATTACTTTCTTGGAAAGTTTTGTTTCTTTTGGCCATCTCTTCTGCCAGAAGAGTCTCTGAATTATCTACTCTTTTTTGTGAGTCTCCTTTTCTGATTTTGCATCAGGATAAGGCGGTGCTGCGAACTTCTTTTGAATTTTTTACCTAAGGTTGTGAATTCTAACAACATTAGTAGAGAAATTGTGGTTCCTTCATTATGTCCTAATCCTATGAATTCTAAGGAGAAATTATTGCATTCTTTGGATGCTGTTAGAGCTTTGTAATATTATGTTGAAGCTATTAAGTCTTTCCGAAAGACTTCTAGTCTATTTGTCATCTTTTCCGGTTCTAGAAAAAACCAGAAAGCTTCTGCCATTTCTTTGGCATCTTGGTTGAAATCTTTATTTCATCATGCCTATGTTGAGTCGGGTAACACTCCGCCTCAAAGGATTACAGCTCATTCTACTAGGTTAGTTTCTACTTCCTGGGCGTTTAAGAATGAAGCTTCGGTTGATCAGATTTGCAAAACAGCAACTTGGTCCTCTTTGCATACTTTTTCTAAATTCTACCATTTTGATGTGTTTTCTTCTTCTGAAGCAGTTTTTGGTAGAAACATACTTCAGGCAGTGGTTTCAGTTTGAATCTTCTGCTTATGTTTTTTCATTAAAAATTTTATTCTGGGTGTGGATTATTTTCAGCAGGAATTGGCTGTCTTTATTTTATCCCTCCCTCTCTAGTGACTCTTGTGTGGAAAGATCCACATCTTGGGTAATCATTATCCCATACGTCACTAGCTCATGCACTCTTGCTAATTACATGAAAGAAAACATAATTTATGTAAGAACTTACCTGATAAATTCATTTCTTTCATATTAGCAAGAGTCCATGAGGCCCGCCCTTTTTTGTGGTGGTTTTGATTTTTTTGTATAAAGCACAATTATTCCAATTCCTTATTTTATATGCTTTCGCACTTTTTTCTTATCACCCCACTTCTTGGCTATTCGTTAAACTGAATTGTGGGTGTGGTGAGGGGTGTATTTATAGGCATTTTAAGGTTTGGGAAACTTTGCCCCTCCTGGTAGGAATGTATATCCCATACGTCACTAGCTCATGGACTCTTGCTAATATGAAAGAAATGAATTTATCAGGTAAGTTCTTACATAAATTATGTTTTCCAGCCGCAACTTTTCAATACCGCAGATCCCTCTACGCCATTTGCGTATCCTATCTTTTCAATGGGATCTTTCTAACGCCGGTATTTAGAGTCTTGGCTGAAGTGAGTGTTAGAGCTCTAAAGACAAAACTCTAGCCGCAGCAAAAAGTCAGGAGTTAAGAGCTTTCTGGGCTAACGCCGGTTCATAAAGCTCTTAACTACTGTGCTCTAAAGTACACTAACACCCATAAACGACCTATGTACCGCTAAACCGAGGCCCCCCCACATCGCCGCCACTCTAATAAAAATTTTTAACCCCTAATCTGCCGACCGCACACCGCCGCAACCTACGTTATCCCTATGTACCCCTAATCTGCTGCCCCTAACACCGCCGACCCCTATATTATATTTATTAACCCCTAATCTGCCGCCCCCAACGTCGCCGCCACCTACCTACCTACATTTATTAACCCCTAATCTGCCGACCGGACATCACCTCATACTATAATAAAGTTATTAACCCCTAATCCGCCACAAAAACCCTATAATAAATAGTATTAACCCCTAATCTGCCCTCCCTAACATTGCCGAAACCTAACTTCAAGTATTAACCCCTGCCGACTGGACCTCACCGCTACTCTAATAAATGTATTAACCCCTAAAGCTAAGTCTAACCCTAACACCCCCCTAAATTAAATATAATTTAAATCTAACTAAATAAATACTTTTTTATTAAATAAATTAATCCTATTTAAAGCTAAATACTTACCTGTAAAATAAACCCTAATATAGTTACAATATAAATAATAATTATATTGTAGCTATTTTAGCATTTATATTTATTTTACAGGCAACTTTGTATTTATTTTAACCAGGTACAATAGCTATTAAATAGTTAATAACTATTTAATAGCTACCTAGTTAAAATAATTACAAAATTACCTGTAAAATAAAGCCTAACCTAAGTTACAATTAAACCTAACACTACACTATCAATAAATAAATTACATACAAATACCTACAAATAAATACAATTAAATAAACTAACTAAAGTACAAAAAATAAAAAAAGAACTAAGTTACAAACATTATAAAAAAAAATTACAACAATTTTAAGCTAATTACACCTACTCTAAGCCCCCTAATAAAATAAAGCCCCCCAAAATAAAAAAATGCCCTACCCTATTCTAAAATAAAAATTGAAAAGCTCTTTTACCTTACCAGCCCTTAAAAGGGCCTTTTGCGGGGCATGCCCCAAAGAATTCTGCTCTTTTGCCTGTAAAAAAAAAACATACAATACCCCCCCCAACATTACAACCCACCACCCACATACCCCTAATCTAACCCAAACCCCCCTTTAAATAAACCTAACACTAAGCCCCTGAAGATCTCCCTACCTTGTCTTCACCACGCCGGGTATCACCGATCCGTCCACAAGAGGCTCAGAAGTCTTCATCCAAGCCCAAGCGGGGGCTGAAGAGGTCCATCATCCGGCTGAAGTCTTGATCCAAGCGGGGGCTGAAGAGGTCCATCATCCGGCTGAAGTCTGGATCCAAGCGGGGGCTAAAGAGGTCCATCATCCGGCTGAAGTCTTCTATCAAGCGACATCTTCAATCTTCTTTCTTCCGGCTCCATCTTCATCCCACCGACGCGGAACATCCATCCTGGCCGACGAATGACGGTTCCTTTAAGGGACGTCATCCAAGATGGCGTCCCTCGAATTCCGATTGGCTGATAGGATTCTATCAGCCAATCGGAATTAAGGTAGGAAAATTCTGATTGGCTGATGGAATCAGCCAATCAGATTCAAGTTCAATCCGATTGGCTGATCCAATCAGCCAATCAGATTGAGCTCGCATTCTATTGGCTGTTCTGATCAGCCAATAGAACGCAAGCTCAATCTGATTGGCTGATTGGATCAGCCAATCGGATTGAACTTGATTAGGGGTATGTGGGTGGTGGGTTGTAATGTTGGGGGGGTATTGTATGTTTTTTTTTTTACAGGCAAAAGAGCAGAATTCTTTGGGGCATGCCCCGCAAAAGGCCCTTTTAAGGGCTGGTAAGGTAAGAGCTTTTCAATTTTTATTTTAGAAAAGGGTAGGGCATTTTTTTATTTTGGGGGGCTTCGTTATTTTATTAGGGGGCTTAGAGTAATGTGTAATTAGCTTAAAATTGTTGTAATATTTTGATAATGTTTGTAAATTATTTTTTTATTTTTTGTAACTTAGTTCTTTTTTTATTTTTTGTACTTTAGTTAGTTTATTTAATTGTATTTATTTGTAGGTATTTGTATGTAATTAATTTATTGATAGTGTAGTGTTAGGTTTAATTGTAGGTAGTTTATTAAATTTATTTATTGATAGTGTAGTGTTAGGTTTAATTGTAACTTAGGTTAGGATTTATTTTACAGGTAATTTTGTAATTATTTTAACTAGGTAGCTATTAAATAGTTAACTATTTAATAGCTATTGTACCTGGTTTAAATAAATACAAAGTTGCCTGTAAAATAAATATTAATCCTAAAATAGCTACAATATAATTATTTATATTGTAGCTATATTAGGGTTTATTTTACAGTTAAGTATTTACCTTTTAAATAGGAATAATTTATTTAATAAGATTTAATTTATTTCGTTAGATTTAAATTATATTTATCTTAGGGGGGTGTTAGTGTTAGGGTTAGACTTAGCTTTAGGGGTTAATACATTTATTAAAGTAGCGGCGAGGTCCGGTCGGCAGATTAGGGGTTAATAATTGAAGTTAGTTGTCGGCGATGTTAGGGAGGGAAGATTAGGGGTTAATACTATTTATTATAGGGTCTTTGAGGCGGATTAGGGGTTAATAACTTTATTATAGTAGCGGTGAGGTCCTGTCAGCAGATTAGGGGTTAATAATTGTAGGTAGGTGGCGGCGACGTTGGAGGCGGCAGATTAGGGGTTAATAAATATAATATAGGGGTCGGCGGTGTTGGGGGCAGCAGATTAGGGGTACATAGGGATAACGTAGGTTGCGGCGGTGTACGGAGCGGCAGATTAGGGGTTAAGTGTAATGCAGGGGTCAGCGATAGCGTGGACGGCAGATTAGGGGTTAATGAGTGTAAGCTTAGTGGTGTTTAGACTCGGGGTTCATGTTAGGGTGTTAGGTGCAGACTTAGGAAGTGTTTCCCCATAGGAAACAATGGGGCTGCGTTAGGAGCTGAGCGCTGCTTTTTTGCAGGTGTTAGGTTTTTTTTCAGCTCAAACGACCCCATTGTTTCCTATGGGGGAATCGTGCACGAGCACGTATTTCAAGCTGGCCGCGTCCGTAAGCACCGCTGGTATAGAGAGTTGCAGTGGCGGTAAATAAAAGCCTAACGCAGCCATTCTGTGAACTCTAAATACCAGCGGTATTTAAAAGGGGCGGGGGGAAAAAAGCACGCGTAGCTAATGCACCCCTTTGGCCGCAGAACTCTAAATCTAGCCGTAAAATATTGTAGTCCCATTTTTAGCATCGGCTGCAAATAAAAGCACCACTTTAATTTTTGGGTGATTTACTAAATTGTGCACATGAGAGAGGTGATGGGGGGGACAGAGTGGGAAAGAGAGGGGGAGTGAGGAAAAGAGATGGACGAACTAAAAACTTTGTCTGGTTACCTATATATTTTTTGTAATAACAATAGGACATCCTGGTTCCCCAGTTATTATATATATATATATATATATATATATATATATATATATATATATATATATATATATATATATATATATATATATATATATATATATATATATATATATATATATATACACACACACGCGCATTCATATACACATATATACACACTCACACACATACATATATATACACACTCACACATACATATACACACACACACACACACACACATACATATATACAGGGAGTGCAGAATTATTAGGCAAATGAGTATTTTGACCACATCATCCTCTTTATGCATGTTGTCTTACTCCAAGCTGTATAGGCTCGAAAGCCTACTACCAATTAAGCATATTAGGTGATGTGCATCTCTGTAATGAGAAGGGGTGTGGTCTAATGACATCAACACCCTATATCAGGTGTGCATAATTATTAGGCAACTTCCTTTCCTTTGGCAAAATGGGTCAAAAGAATGACTTGACAGGCTCAGAAAAGTCAAAAATAGTGAGATATCTTGCAGAGAGATGCAGCACTCTTAAAATTGCAAAGCTTCTGAAGCGTGATCATCGAACAATCAAGCGTTTCATTCAAAATAGTCAACAGGGTCGCAAGAAGCGTGTGGAAAAACCAAGGCGCAAAATAACTGCCCATAAACTGAGAAAAGTCAAGCGTGCAGCTGCCAAGATGCCACTTGCCACCAGTTTGCCCTTATTTCAGAGCTGCAACATCACTGGAGTGCCCAAAAGCACAAGGTGTGCAATACTCAGAGACATGGCCAAGGTAAGAAAGGCTGAAAGACGACCACCACTGAACAAGACACATAAGCTGAAACGTCAAGACTGGGCCAAGAAATATCTCAAGACTGATTTTTCTAAGGTTTTATGGACTGATGAAATGAGAGTGAGTCTTGATGGGCCAGATGGATGGGCCCGTGGCTGGATTGGTAAAGGGCAGAGAGCTCCAGTCCGACTCAGACGCCAGCAAGGTGGAGGTGGAGTACTGGTTTGGGCTGGTATCATCAAAGATGAGCTTGTGGGGCCTTTTCGGGTTGATGATGGAGTCAAGCTCAACTCCCAGTCCTACTGCCAGTTTCTGGAAGACACCTTCTTCAAGCAGTGGTACAGGAAGAAGTCTGCATCCTTCAAGAAAAACATGATTTTCATGCAGGACAATGCTCCATCACACGCGTCCAAGTACTCCACAGCGTGGCTGGCAAGAAAGGGTATAAAAGAAGAAAATCTAATGACATGGCCTCCTTGTTCACTTGATCTGAACCCCATTGAGAACCTGTGGTCCATCATCAAATGTGAGATTTACAAGGAGGGAAAACAGTACACCTCTCTGAACAGTGTCTGGGAGGCTGTGGTTGCTGCTGCACGCAATGTTAATGGTGAACAGATCAAAACACTTACAGAATCCATGGATGGCAGGCTTTTGAGTGTCCTTGCAAAGAAAGGTGGCTATATTGGTCACTGATTTGTTTTTGTTTTGTTTTTGAATGTCAGAAATGTATATTTGTGAATGTTGAGATGTTATATTGGTTTCACTGGTAAAAATAAATAATTGAAATGGGTATATATTTGATTTTTGTTAAGTTGCCTAATAATTATGCACAGTAATAGTCACCTGCACACACAGATATCCCCTTAAAATAGCTATAACTAAAAACAAACTAAAAACTACTTCCAAAACTATTCAGCTTTGATATTAATGAGTTTTTTGGGTTCATTGAGAACATGGTTGTTGTTCAATAATAAAATGAATCCTCAAAAATACAACTTGCCTAATAATTCTGCACTCCCTGTGTATGTGTATATATATATATATATATATATATATATATATATATATATATATATATATATATATATATATATATATATATATATATATATATAAACACACGCATGCATACACACACGCATATACATACATACATACATACATACATACATACATACATACATACACACACATATACGCACGCGCATTCATACACACACATATACGCACGCGCACTCATACACACGCGCATACATACGCACACACATACATACATACACACATACGCGCATACATACACCCACACACACATGCATTCATATACGCACACACACGCATTCATATACACACACACACATATATATATATATATACTGTATATATATATATATATATATATATATACACATACACACACACACTTATATACACACACACACACACACACACTTATATACACACACACACACACTTATATACACACACACACATACATACACACTTATATACTCACACGCACACTCACACGCGCACACACACACATACATACACACTTATATACTCACACGCGCACACATACACACACAACACACATACACGCGCGCGTGCACACACACACACACACACACACACACACATATACACACGCACACACACTTATATACGCGCGCATACACACGCGCGCATACACATTTATATATATATATACACACACACATACACATGCGCATGCATACACACACATACATACACACGCACATACATGAACACACATGCGCATGCATACATACATACACACACATACATACACACACACATACACACACATACACACACACACACACACACGCACATACATGAACACAGATACACACACACACGCACATACATGAACACAGATACACACACACACATGCACGCACATACATGAACACACACACACATACACACACACACACACATACATGAACACACACACACATACACGCACGCACATACATGAACACACACACACATACACGAACACACACACACACATACATGAACACACACACACATACACGCACGCACATAAATGAACACACACACACATACACGCACGCACATACATGAACATACACACACACCATACACACAACATACACACACATACACACACCATACACACAACACACAACATACACACACACACACACACAACATATACACACACACACACACACACACCATACACACACAACATACACACACACACACACAACATACACACCATACACACACAACACACACACACCATACACACACAACACACAACATACACACACACACACACCATACACACACAACATACACACACACACACACACACAACAAACACACACACACACACACACACACCATACACACACAACACACAACATACACACACACCATACACACACAACATACACACACACACACACACACAACATACACACACACACACACACACAACATACACACACACAACATACACACACACACCATACACACACACACCATACACACACACACCATACACACACACACACCATACACACACACACACCATACACACACACAACATACAACACACACACACACACACACACACACACACACACACACACACACACAACACACAACACACACCATACACACACACACCATACACACACACACCATACACACACACACACCATACACACACACACACACCATACACACACACACCATACACACACACACACCATACACACACACACACACACACACCATATACACACGCATACACACACACACACCATACACACACCATACAACATACACACACACACACACAACATACACACACACACACACACACACACACACCATACACACACACACCCACACCCACAAGATACACATACACACACACACACACACACACACAACATACACACACACACACACACAACATACACACCATACACACACACACAACATACACACCACACACACAACATACACACACACACACACACACACACACACACACATACATACACACATACACACATACACATACATACATACATACATATACACACACATACACACATACATATACACACACATACATACATACATACACACACATACACACACATACATACATACATATACACACACATACATACACACATACACACACACACATACACACGCGCATACATACATACGCACTCGGACACAAAGTGTGTGTTTCCTGAGGAAAGGAGTGGGTGACCCCTACACATACTGAGCTTATGACTGATTCCTGAAGGCAATAAGGCGGTAGCCTGCAGCAGGAGGCAGCTCTCCCGGCTGTTTGCACACCAGATGTTGTTCTGGATACCCAGGGAGAGGTTTTTACAACACACATCAAATAGCATGTCCCTAAGGAAGGTGGAGCCCCAGAGTGTTGTACATTTCAGTAAATTGTGTTAGTAAATTGTGGGCACGAATTATAAAAAAAAAACAACAACAACTTTTGTATGTCCACTCTGGGGCTCTGTAGTTTTGCACACAGACAAACTGCACTGAAATTAGTTTACCCTCCACCATATTGGTTGACAACTTCACCAAACAAATACAATCACTTCCCTCTCTATAAATTAAAGAGCAGCACTTTTACACTGATAAAAATCAGCAAGAACCATAACCCAACAAATGCAGCCATTATACTGATAATGCCCCTGTTCAGATCTCTATGGTTTGTAGTACAGTAGGTTAAAAGCTCACAAATCACTTATTCACATTAAAGGGATAGGAAAGTCAAAATTTAACTTGCATGATTTAGATAGAGCATGCCCTTTTAAGAGTCTTTTAAATTCACTTATTTTTCAAATGTGCTTCGTTCTCTTGGTATCTATTGTTGAAAAGGTGTGATTGGCTGACTAGATGTGTTCATCTAGCTGCCAGTATTGCAATGCTGTTCCTTCAGCAAAGGATAACAAGAGAATCAAGACAATTTGATAATAGAAGCAAATTGGGAACTTGTTTAAAAATGTACGTTCTCTCCAAATCATGAACTAAAATGTTGAGGTTTTACTGTTTCTTTAATACAAATTATTATAAGGGATGTAATCAATTTATCCCCTTTTAATTGCCAGTATGTTGTTCATCACGTGCATTTATTTTCCTATTATAAAAACATGAGATCAAGAGCGAAGATCACTATTTTGTATTGTTTCTCTTGTAAAGGTATATCCAGTCCACGGGTTCATCCATTACTTGTGGGATATTCTCCTTCCCAACAGAAAGTTGCAAGAGGACACCCACAGCAGATCTGTCTATATAGCTCCTCCCCTAACTGCCACCCCCAGTCATTCTCTTGCAGCTCTCGACAAGAAAGGAAGTATCAAGAGAGATGTGGTGACTTAGTGTAGTTTTTACCTTCAATCAAAAGTTTATTTTTAAACGGTACCGGTGTTGTACTGTTTTTACTCTCAGGCAGAAATTGGAAGAAGACTTCTGCCTGGAGGTTTTGATGATCTTAGCGGTTTGTAACTAAGGTCCATTGCTGTTCTCACACATAACTGAAGAGTATGGAAAGAAAACTTCAGTTGGGAGGACGGTCTGCAGATTGCCTGCTTTGAGGTATGTTCAGTATATTTTTTTCTAGAGAGATAAGGTCTAGAAAATGCTGACAGTGCCTGGTATATTTAAGGTAAGCCTGATACAGTGATTTAACAACAACTGGGATCATGCTTGCAAATAAGGGTAATATTCATGTTAATACTTATATTACTTAGTGTAAAAACGTTTGCATGATTTATAAAAAACGTTTTTTCTCTGAGGGTGATAAATCTTTATTTGGGGCCTAGTTTTCCACATGGCTTGTTAGATTACTCCTAGGAGTACTTTTTTTAGGCCCTCTGACTTTGAGTGCATGGTAGGGAGGGGCCTATTTTCAAGCTCTAAATGTGCAGTTGATTTTCAGTCTGAGACATCCAGCTTCCCTGAAGGAGTCCTCTGGCTTATAGGACCTGTATAGAGGGTTTTGTTCCTGCAAAAATGGTTTTTAAGGGCAGGTAGGAGCCACAGCACAGCTGTGGCAGTGTGTTTGACTGTTTAACAGTTTTAATGTTTTTCTAATTTGTTTTTGGGCCTGAGGGGTTAATCATCCATTTGCAAGTGGGTGCAATGCTGCTTTAGTCCCTTATACACACTGTAAAAATTTCATAGAGTTTACTACTTTTTATCACTGTTTTGCAGTTTATGTGGTAGTTTTTTTCTCTTAAAGGCACAGTACCGTTTTTTTATATTATTGCTTTTTTCACATTTATTAAAGTGTTTTCAAAGCTTGCTGGTCTCATTACTAGTCTGTTAAACATGTCTGACATAGAGGAAACTCCTTGTTCATTATGTTTTGAAGCCATTGTGGAACCCCCTCTTAGAATGTGTACCAAATGCACTGACCTTTCTATAAGTTATAAAGATCATATTATGGCTTTTAAAGATTTATCACCTGAGGTTTCTGAGACTGACAAAAGGGAGGTTATGCCATCTAGCTCTCCCCACGTGTCAGAACCTATAACTCCTGCTCAAGGGACGCCAAGTACATCTAGCGCGTCCAATGCGTTTACCTTACAAGACATGGCGGCAGTTATGAATCATACCCTCACAGAGGTATTGTCCAAACTGCCAGGGTTGCAAGGAAAGCGAGACGGCTCTGGGGCTAGAACAAATACAGAGCTCTCTGACGCTTTAGTAGCTATGTCTGATATACCCTCACAATGTGCAGAAGTTGAAGCAGGAGAGCTTCTATCTGTGGGTGACTTCTCTGATTCAGGGAAGGCGTTACTTCAGTCTGACTCTGAAATGACAGCATTTAAATTTAAGCTTGAACACCTCCGCGTGTTGCTCAGGGAGGTTTTAGCGACTCTGGATGACTGTGACACCATTGTAGTCCCAGAGAAATTGTGTAAAATGGACAAATACTTTGCAGTGCCTGTTTACACTGACGTTTTTCCAATCCCTAAGAGGTTTTCAGAAATTATTACTAAGGAATGGGATAGACCAGGTGTACCGTTCTCTCCCCCTCCTGCTTTTAAAAAGATGTTTACTATAGATGCCGCTACACGGGACTCGTGGCAGACAGTCCCTAAGGTGGAGGGAGCAGTCTCTACCCTAGCTAAGCGTACAACTATTCCTGTCGAGGACAGTTGTGCTTTGCTAGATCCTATGGATAAAAAATTAGAGGGTTTCCTTAAGAAAATCTTTATACAACAAGGTTTTATTCTCCAGCCTCTTGCATGCATTGCCCCAGTCACTGCTGCAGCGGCTTTTTGGTTCGAGTCTCTGGAGGAGGCTCTACAGGTAGAAACCCCGTTGGATGATATCCTTGACAGGCTTAAAGCTCTTAAGTTAGCCAATTCATTTATTTCTGACGCCGTTTTCATTTAACCAAGCTAACGGCTAAAAATTCAGGTTTTGCCATTCAGGCGCGTAGGGCGCTATGGCTTAAATCCTGGTCAGCTGATGTCACTTCAAAGTCTAAACTTCTCAATATCCCCTTCAAAGGGCAGACCCTATTTGGGCCTGGACTGAAGGAAATCATTTTTGATATTACTGGAGGAAAAGGCCAAGCCCTTCCCCAGGATAGGTCCAACAAGTTAAGGACCAAACAGACTAATTTTCGTTCCTTTCGAAACTTCAAGAGTGGCGCAGCTTCATCTTCCTCTTCTACAAAACAAGAGGGACATTTTGCCCAGTCCAAGCCAGTCTGGAGACCTAACCAGGCTTGGAACAAGGGGAAACAGGCAAAAAAGCCTGCTGCTGCCTCTAAGACAGCATGAAGGAGTAGCCCCCGATCCGGGACCGGATCTAGTGGGGGGCAGACTTTCTCTCTTGGCCCAGGCTTGAGCAAGAGATGTCCAGGATCCCTGGGCTCTGGAGATTGTTTCCAAGGGATATCTTCTGGATTTCAAAGCTTCATCTCCAAAGGGGAGATTTCATCTCTCACAATTATCTGCAAACCAGATAAAGAGAGAGGCATTCTTACATTGCGTTCAAGACCTACTAGTTATGGGAGTGATCCACCCAGTTCCAAATGAGGAACAGGGGCAGGGCTTCTATTCAAATCTGTTTATAGTTCCCAAGAAAGAGGGAACTTTCAGACCAATCTTGGATCTCAAGATCCTAAACAAATTTCTCAGGGTCCCATCCTTCAAGATGGAGACTATCCAAACCATCCTTCCTATGATCCAGGAGGGTCAATATATGAATACCCTGGATTTAAAGGATGCTTATCTACACGTTCTGATACACAGGGATCATCATCAGTTTCTCAGGTTCGCCTTCCTAGACAGGCATTACCAGTTTGTGGCTCTTCCCTTTGGGTTAGCCACGGCACCAAGAATCTTTACGAAGGTTCTAGGGTCCCTTCTGGCGGTTCTAAGGCCTCAGGGTATAGCAGTGGCCCCTTACCTAGACTACATCCTGATACAGGCATCGACTTTTCAAATCGCCAGGTCCCATACGGACATTTTTCTGGCATTCCTGAGGTCTCACGGGTGGAAGGTGAATGAAGGAAAGAGTTCTCTCTCCCCTCTCACAAGAGTTTCCTTCCTAGGAACTCTGATAGACTCAGTAGAAATGAAGATTTATCTGACAGAGGTCAGGTTGTCAAAACTTCTAACTTCCTGCCGTGCTCTTTATTCCACTTCCCATCCGTCAGTGGCTCAGTGTATGGAGGTAATCGGATTAATGGTAGCGGCAATGGACATAGTTCCGTTTGCCCGCCTACATCTCAGACCACTGCAACTTTGCATGCTCAATCAGTGGAATGGGGATTACACATATTTGTCCCCTCTACTAAATCTGGATCAAGAGACCAGGGATTCTCTTCTCTAGTGGCTATCTTGGGTCCATCTGTCCAAGGGAATGAGTTTCCGCAGTCCAGAATGGACTATAGTAACGACAGATGCCAGCCTTCTGGGCTGGGGTGCAGTCTGGAACTCCCTGAAGGCTCAGGGTTCGTGGACTCAGGAGGAGGCCCTCCTTCTGATAAACATTCTGGAACTAAGAGCGATATTCAATGCTCTTCAGGCTTGACCTCAGCTAGCTGCGGTCAGGTTCATCAGATTTCAGTCGGACAACATCACGACTGTAGCCTATATCAACCATCAGGGGGGAACAAGGAGCCCCTGGCAATGTTGGAGGTTTCAAAGATAATTCTATGGGCAGAGGTTCACTCTTGCCATCTCTCAGCTATCCATATCCCAGGAGTAGAGAACTGGGAGGCGGATTTTCTATGTCGGCAGACTTTTCATCCGGGGGAGTGGGAGCTCCATCCGGAGGTATTTGCCCAGTTGATTAAACTATGGGGCAAACCAGAACTGGACCGCCTGGCGTCTCGTCAGAACGCCAAGCTTCCTTGTTACGGGTCCAGGTCCAGGGATCCCAAGGCAGCGCTGATAGATGCTCTAGCAGCGCCTTGGTCCTTCAGCCTGGCTTATGTGTTTCCACCATTTCCTCTTCTCCCTCGTCTGATTGCCAAGATCAAGCAGGAGAGAGCTTCGGTGATCTTGATAGCCCCTGTGTGGCCACGCAGGACTTGGTGTGCAGATCTGGTGGACATGTCATCCTTTCCACCATGGACTCTGCCGCTAAGGCAGGACCTTCTACTTCAAGGTCTTTTCAAATCTAATTTCTCTACGTCTGACTGCTTGGAGATTGAACGCTTGATTCTATCAAAGCGTGGTTTTTCCGAATCGGTCATTGATACCTTAATTCAGGCTCGAAAGCCTGTCACCAGGAAAATCTATCATAAGATATGGTGTAAATATCTTCACTGGTGTGAATCCAAGGGTTACTCATGGAGTAAGGTCAGGATTCCTAGGATATTATCTTTTCTCCAAGAAGCATTGGAGAAGGGATTGTCGGCTAGTTCCTTAAAGGGACAGATTTCTGCTCTGTCTATTCTTTTGCACAAACGTCTGGCTGAGGTTCCAGACGTTAAGGCGTTTTGTCAGGCTTTAGTTAGAATCAAGCCTGTGTTTAAACCTGTTGCTCCGCCATGGAGTTTAAATTTTAGTTCTTAAAGTTCTTCAAGGGGTTCCGTTTGAACCTTTGCATTCCATAGATATTAAGCTTTTATCTTGGAAAGTTCTGTTTTTAGTAGCTATCTCCTCGGCTCGAAGAGTTTCGGAGTTATCTGCTTTACAATGTGATTCCCCTTATCTGACTTTCTATACAGATAAGGTAGTGTTACGTACCAAACCTGGGTTTCTTCCTAAGGTGGTATCTAATAAGAATATCAATCAGGAGATTGTTGTTCCTTCACTATGTCCTAATCCTTCTTCAAAGACGGAACGTCTATTACACAATCTTGATGTGGTTCGTGCTTTAAAGTTTTATTTACAAGCTACGAAGGATTTTCGTCAAACATCTGCTTTGTTTGTTGTCTACTCTGGACAGAGGAGAGGCCAAAAGGCTTCGGCAACTTCTCTTTCTTTTTGGCTACGAAGTATAATACGCTTAGCTTTTGAGACTGTTGGCCAGCAGCCTCCTGAAAGAATTACAGCTCATTCTACTAGAGCAGTAGCTTCCTCATGGGCTTTTAAACATGAGGCCTCTGTTGAACAGATTTGTAAGGCGGCAACTTGGTCTTCGCTTCATACCTTTTCGAAATTCTATAAATTTGATACTTTTGCTTCTTCGGAGGCTATTTTTGGGAGAAAGGTCTTACAGGCAGTGGTGCCTTCCGTTTAAGTTCCTGCCTTGTCCCTCCCTTCATCCGTTTCCTAAAGCTTTGGTATTGGTATCCCACAAGTAATGGATGAACCCGTGGACTGGATACACCTTTACAAGAGAAAACAAATTTTATGCTTACCTGATAAATTTATTTCTCTTGTGGTGTATCCAGTCCACGGCCCGCCCTGTCATTTTAAGGCAGGTGTTTTTTATTTTTAAACTACAGTCACCACTGCACCCTATAGTTTCTCTTTTTTTTCTTGCTTGTCTTCGGTCGAATGACTGGGGTTTGGCAGTTAGGGGAGGAGCTATATAGGAAGCTCTGCTGTGGGTGTCCTCTTGCAGCTTCCTTTTGGGAAGGAGAATATCCCACAAGTAATGGATGAACCCGTGGACTGGATACACCACAAGAGAAATACATTTATCAGGTAAGCATAAATTTTGTTTTTCAGGAGGTAACATTCAAATTTCAGAAGAATTAATGATAGAATAATTATGGGGTGATGATCACTGAAAAAACAAACTGCTTATACTGTTAATACTTGAAACAATTAAATGGAGATTCAACATGTTAACTGGCAAATCAATAGCCCTTCTCATCTATTTTAAGCACATTACAGTAAACAAGATTAAAGCTAGGCCTAAATCCCTCTTCTCCCTTGACCTTGGTTTTTACGGAGAGCGATATGTAAACAGTATTTTTTTTCCCCCCTAAGATATGGAGAGTCCACAACATCATTCTAATTACTAGTGGGATATTCAACTCCTGGCCAGCAGGAGGAGGCAAAGAGCACCCCAGCAAAGCTGTTAAGTGTCACTTCCCTTACCCATAACCCCCAGTCATTCTCTTTGCCTCTGTCAATAGAGGATGTGCGAAGTTGGTGTCTGAAGATATTTAAAGGGACACACAATCAAAATTAACCTTTCATTATCCAGATAGAGCATGCAATTTTAAACAACTTTCCAATTTACTTCCATTATCAAACTGTGCACAGTCTTTTCATATTTACACTTTTTGAGTCACCAGCTCCTACTGAGGATGTGCAAGAATAAGCATGCATGCATTTGTGAATGGCTGATTGCTGTCACATGGTACGTGTATGCATTTGTGATTGGCTGATGGCTGTCACATGGTACAGGGGGAGTGGAAAAAGACATAACTTTCTCTTGTTAAGTGTATCCAGTCCACGGATCATCCATTACTTATGGAATATATTCTCCTTCCCAACAGGAAGTTGCAAGAGTCCACCCACAGCAAAGCTGCTATATAGCTCCTCCCCTAACTGCCATATTCAGTCATTCTCTTGCAAGCCTCAACATAGATAGGAGGTCGTGAGAGTCTGTGGTGATTTATACTTAGTTTATTCTTCAATCAAAAGTTTGTTATTTTTAAATGGCACCGGAGTGTGCTGTTTATCTCAGGCAGTATTTGGAAGAAGAATCTGCCTGCGTTTTTCTACGATGTTAGCAGACGTAACTGAGATCCATTTGCTGTTCTCACATATTCTGAGGAGTGAGGTAACTTCAGAGGGGGAATGGCGTGCAGGTTTTCTTGCAGATAAGGTATGTGCAGTAAAATATTTTTCTAGGAATGGAATTGACTAAGAAAATACTGCTGATACCGAAGTAATGTAAGTAAAGCCTTAAATGCAGCGATAGCGACTGGTATCAGGCTTATTAATAGAGATACATACTCTTATAAAAATGTGTTTTAAAACGTTTGCTGGCATGTTTAATCGTTTTTTAACGTACATTGGTGATAACACTGTAATGTTGGTATAGCCTTAAATGCAGTAAAAGCGACTGGTATCAGGCTTATTAATAGAGATACATACTCTTGTAAAAATGTGTTTTAAAACGTTTGCTGGCATGTTTAATCGTTTTTTAACATATGTTTGGTGATAAAACTTATTGGGGCCTAAGTTTTTTTTCCACATGGCTGGCTTAAATTTTGCATAGAAACAGTTAACTGAAGCTTCCCACTGTTGTAGGAGGCATTCTTAATGAGTGGGAGGGGCCTAATTTAGCGCTTTTTTGCGCAGTTAAATTACAAAATAAATTATCCAGATTCCCTCAGCAGTCCCATGAATACTACAGGACATTTCTAAAGGGCTAAAAAGACTTCCAAAATAGTTTATAGGGAAGGTAATCCACAGCTCTGCTGTGGCAGTTTTGTTGTGTCTGTTTTTAAAAAACGTCTATGTCGTTTTTTTGATCTGTTTTTTGCATTAAGGGGTTAATCATCCATTTGCAAGTGGGTGCAATGCTCTGTTACCTTATTACATGTACTGTAAAAATTTTGTTTGTTTTACTGCCTTTTTTCACTGTTTTTCAAATTTTGACAAAATTTGTTTCTCTTAAAGGCACAATAACGTTTTATATATTTGCTTGTTAACTTGATTTGAAGTGTTTTCCAAGCTTATTAGTCTCATTATTAGTCTGTTCTAACATGTCTGACATAGAGGAAGCTCTGTGTTCATTATGTTTTAAAGCCATGATGGAACCCCATCTTAGAATGTGTACCAGATGTACTGATTTCATGTTAAACAATAAAGATCATTTTTTGTCTTTAAAAACATTATCACCAGAGGATTCTGTCGTGGGGGTAGTTATGCTGACTAACTCTCCCCACCTGTCAGACCTTTTGACTCCCGCTTTAGGGACTCACGCTCAAATGGCGCCAAGTACATCAAGGGCACCCATAGCGTTTATTTTACCAGGGGATTCTGTCGAGGGGAAAGTTATGCCGATTAACTCTCCCCACGTGTCAGACCCTTCGACTCCCGCTTCAGGGACTCACGCTCAAATGGCGCCAAGTACATCAAGGGCGTCCATAGCGTTTATTTTACAAGACATGGCAAAGGTGGTGAATAATACTCTGGCAGCAGTATTAGTCAGTCTACCTGAAATTAAAGGAAAGCAGATAGCTCTGGGGGTAGATACAGAGCATACAGACGCTTTAAGAACCATGTATGATACTACCTCACAATATGCTTAGTCTGTGGGTGATTTTTTTGACTCAGGGAAGATGATTTAACCTGATTCTGATATTTCTACATTTAAAATTTATGCTTGAGAACCTCCACTTGTTGCTCAGGGAGGCTTTGGCTGCTCTGAATGAATGTGTACAATCGCAGGGCCAGAGAAATTGTGTAGACTGGATAAATAATATGCAGTGCCGGTGTGTACTGATGTTTTTCCAATACCTAAAGAGGTTTACTAAAAAATTATTTTTTTTTTTAATAAGGAATGGGATAGACCAGGTGTGCCGTTCTCTTCCCCTCCTATTTTTTAGAAGAATGTTTTCTAATAGTTACCACCACACGGGACTTCTGGCAGACAGTTCCTAAAGTGGAGAGAAGAGTTTCTACTCTAGCTAAGCGTACCACTACCTCTGGCGAGGACAGTTGTGCTTTTTAGATCCAATGGATAAAAAATGTTTATTCAACAGGGTTTTATCCTGCAGCCCCTTGCATAAATTGCTTCTGTCACTGCTGCTGCGGCGTTCTGGGTTGAGTCTCTTGATGAGGCTTTACAGTTAGCGACTCCATTGGATGAATATATTTGACAAGCTTATGCTAGCCAATTCCTTTGTTTTCTGATGCCTTTGTTCATTTGACTAGACTAACGGCTAAGAATTCTGTTTTTTACTATACTGGCACGCAGAGCGCTATGGCTTATATCATGGTCAGCTGTCGTGACTTTAATAAATAAGCTACTTAACTTCCCTTCAAGGGGCAGACCCTATTCGAGCCTGGTTTGAAGGAGATTATTGCTTATATCACTGGAGGAAAAGGTCATGCCCTTCCTCAGGATAGGAATCAAGGGCCAAAAAAAGGTCTAATTTTCATGCCTTTTAAAACTTCAGGGCAGGTGTGGCATCCACTTCCTCTAAGGCAAAACAAGAGGGAATTTTTGCTCAGTCCAAGGCGGTCTGGAGACAATTGGACCTGGAACAAAGATAAGCAGGCCAAGGAGCCTGCTGCTGCCTCTAAGGCAGCATGAAGGAACGGACCCCTATCCGGTAACGGATCCTATAGGGGGCAGACTTTCATTCTTCGCCCGGGCGTGGGCAAGAGATGCCCAGGATCCCTAGGCATTGGAATTTATATCCCAGAGATATCTTCTGGATTTCAAAGATTCCCCCCCCCAAAAAAAGGGGAGATTTCGCCTTTCACAGTTATCTGCAAACCAGATAAAGAAGGAGGCATTCTTACATTGTGTACGAGATCCATCCAGTTCCAAGAGAGGAACAGGGACCGAGTTTTTACTCAAATCTGTTTGTGGTTCCCAAGGTGAGGGAACCTTCAGACCTATTTGGGATCTAAAGATCTTAAACAAATTCCTCAGAATTCCGTCATTTAAGATGGAAACTATTCGTACCATCTTAACTATGATCCAGGAGAGTCAATAGAGGACTACAATGGATTTGAAGGATGCTTATCCTCACATTGTGATGCATAAAGATCACCTTCGTTTTTCAGGTTTGCCTTTCTAGACAGGCATTACCAGTTTGTAGCTCTTTCCTTTGGGATATCTACAGCCCCAAGAATCTTTATGGAGGTTCTGGGGTCGCTTTGGCGGTCCTTAGGCCGCGGGGCATAGAAGTGGCCCCTTAGTTAGACGACATCCTGATACAGGCGTCAAACATCCAAATTGCCAAGTCTCATACGGACGTAGTACTGGCATTTCTGAGATCACATGGGTGGAAAGTGAACAAGGAAAGAGTTCTCTATCCCCAATCTCAAGGGTTTCCCTCCTAGGGACTCTGATAGATTCTGTAGAAATGAAAATTTACCTGACTGAGTCCAGGTTGTCAAAGTTTCTAAATTTCTGCCGTGTTTTTCATCCCATCCGCGCCCTTCGGTGGCTCAGTACATGAATGAAATCGGCTTAATAGGTAGCGGCAAGGGACATAGTACCGTTTGCACGTCTACATTTCAGACCGCTGCAACTATGCATGCTCAGTCAGAGGAACGGGGATTACACAGATATGTCCCCCTGTTGAACCTGGACCAAGAGACCAGAGATTCTCTTCTCTGGTGACTATGTCGGGTCCATCTGTCCAAGGGTATGACCTTCCGCAGGTCAGATGGGACAATTGTTACAATGGATGCCAGCCTTTTAGTTTGGGATGTAGTCTGGAACTCCCTGAAGGCTCAGGGATAGTGGACTTAGGAGGAGACCCTCCTTCTAATAAATATTCTGGGAGTGATATTCCATGCTCTTCAGACTTGGCCTCAGTTAGCAACTCTGAGGTACATCATACTCAGTCGGACAATATACACGACTGTGGCTTACATCAGCCATCAAGGGGGAACAGAAGTTCCCTAGTGATGTTAGAAGTCTTACAATAATTCACTGGACAGAGAATCACTCTTGTCTATCAGCTATCCATATCCCAGGTGTTGAGAACTGGGAGGTGGATTTTCTAAGTCGTCAGACTTTTCTTCCGGGGGAGTGGGATTTCCTCCGGAGGTCAAGACCAAGCAGGAGAGGGCTTTGGTGTTTTTGACAGCGCCTGCGTAGCCACGCAGGACCTGGTATGCAGATCTGGTGGACATGTCATCCTTTCCATCACGGTCTCTGCTTCTGAGACAGGTCCCTCTACCTCAGGGTCCTTTCAACCATCTAAATAGAATCAATCTGAGATGGACTGCCTGGAGACTGAACGCTTGATGTTATCAAAGCATGGCTTCTCCGAGTCAGTCATTGATACCTTAATACAGACATGAAAGCCTGTCTCTAGGAAAATTGAACATAGATATGGTGTAAATATCTGATTGTTATGAATCCAAGGGTTACTCATGGAGTAAAGCCTGGATTCCCAGGATATTATCTTTTCTCCAAGATGTTTTTGAGAAAAGGGTTGTCGGCTAATTCCTTAAAAGGGACAGATTTTTACTCTGTCTATTTTTTTGCACCAGCGTCTGGCAGGTATTCTAGACGTTCAGGCATTTGGTCAGGCTTTGGTTAGATCCAAGCCTGTGTTTAAAACTGTTGCTCCACCATGGAGCTTAAACCTGGTTCTTAAGGCTCTTCAAGAAGTTCCGTTTGAACCTTTTTTTGTTCCATAGATATCCATCTTTATCATGGAAATTTCCTTTTGGGTAGCTATTTCCTCGACTCGTAGAGTCTCCAAGTTATCTGTGTTACAATGTGATTCTCCTTATCTGGTCCTTCGTACGGATAAGGTAGTCCTGCGTACCAACCTGGGTTTTTTCCTAAGGTGGTATCTAACAAGAACATCACTCAAGAGATAGTTGTTCCATGCTTGTATCCTCAAAGAAGGAACGTCTATTACACAATATTGGACGTGGTTTGTGCTTTAAAGTTTTACTTACAAGTTACTACAGTTTTCATCAAACGTTCACCTTGTTTGTTGTCTATTCTGGACAGAGGAGAGATCAAAAGACTTCAGCAGCCTCTCTGTCTTTTTGGTTAAAAAGCATAATTAATTTAGCTTATGAGACTGCTGGACAGCAGCCTCCTGAAGGGATTGCAGCTCATTCTACTAGAGCTGTGGTTTTCACTTGGGCCTTTTTTAAATGTGGCTTCTGTTGAACAGATTTACAAGACGGAGTCTTGGTCTGCGCTTCATACTTTTTCAAATTTAACAAATTTGATACCTTGCTTCTTCTGAGGCTATTTTTGGGAGAAAGGTTTTTTTTTTTTACAGGCAGTGGTAACTTCCGTTTAAGTACCTGCCTTGTCCCTCCCATCATCCGTGTACTTTAGCTTTGGTATTGGTATTCCATAAGTAATGGATGATCCGTGGACTGGATACACTTAACAAGAGAAAACATAATTTTTGCTTACCTGATAAATTTATTTCTCTTGTAGTGTATCCAGTCCACGGCCCGCCCTGTCACTTTAAGGCAGGTAATTTTTTCATTTGAACTACAGTCACCACTGCACCCTATGGTTTTTCCTTTCTCTGCATGTTTTCGGTCGAATGACTGAATATGGCAGTTAGGGGAGGAGCTATATAGCAGCTTTGCTGTGGGTGGACTCTTGCAACTTCCTGTTGGGAAGGAGAATATATTCCATAAGTAATGGATGATCCGTGGACTGGATACACTACAAGAGAAATAAATTTATCAGGTAAGCATAAATTATGTTTTTAAAATTCTCAGAAAAAAAATCTACTACTCATTTGAAGTTCAGACTTAGTGCTATTGCATTGTCTTGTTATCTTGCATTTGCTGATTATGGAAATCTACTGTGTTGACTGGTCCTTTAATCCTTTGATGGGTACTTTTCCCTACAAGGAAGTATTGGGGTTATGCTGTGTCCACGTCAATCTCTTGAGTAAGAGTAGTGGTGGCTTTTAGCAGTTAGAAAGCGGCAAGGTTGTCTTTTTTTTTATTTATTTTTTTTTTATTCGAGGTTCATTTAAAGGCATACAACATTGCATAAACAGATTCTTATTTTACATGAGATAAAATAACAGTTTTACAAGGAGTACTGACAATACAAAGTATATGTACCATGTGGACATTATGTAAATAGGGTGCCTGTCACCTATAGACCTTCTTAATGATACAGTAGGTCTCTCTTGGACCTTCTAGCATAAACAGAAATATTTGGGTAAAAGAAGGTGGTTTCAAACCTGAGAGACCACTAATGGATCTCGAATGATAACCCTCAATTTTATAATGCTTTATATCATGCACAACAAATAAACTTAGAACATTTTTCTGTAACTCAATAGGCCGCTGTTGGACCAAACTGAAATATAAACTCAAGGTAGGTAAGGAAAATTATTTTAGTATGTGCAATTTGTAGGTAATGTTGAAAGTTATACTAAGGGCTGCGGCATAGGCAAGAAAAGCCGCGTATTTAGTTCTCCTTAACAAGGGGACACGTTGGAGATGGGGGGGGGAGGAGGTGAGTGTATGTGTGTATATATATATATATATATATATATATATATATATATATATATATATATATGTGTAGTAGGATATATGAGCAACATTTACTTTATATAATAGCACATGGGCATATGGGACCCTGGGGAACTGTTAGAAAAGAATGGGTGACATATGAGGCCAATAGCTTGTCTAGTGTAGGAAAGTCCGGTAGGCGCGGCATAGGCTAAATGAGCCTCATAGTTATATTATTATTATTGTGGAGGAGGAGAGGTGATTGTAAAAGCATAGTAGGTAGTTTATAGGCTAATAATATGTTAGGCTGATGTTATACCTAGTGCTAGGGAACCTCAAGTTCAATACAAAGATGGTATAACTTAAGAAGCTTATTCAAAATATTATGCAAAATAAGACCACAATTAAGTATAGTAATACCGGTCCAGCCCGTATCACAAAATGGAGCTATGCATCTCAAAATATCTACGTCTTCCCTAGCAAGTTATGAATAGCACACTGTATCTCATAATAGGATAGCAAGACCCTCCGCAAGGTACCTAAACCAAGCAGCTATGGCTATAATAAACCCACTGCTTAGTCGTTAGATAGGTTACACAAGCCACTTAAGTGGTCCATTTATACTAAAATATGGTAAATTATCTTAAGCATGCGAACCATGGGTATAAACAGAAGTGGAATGTAGGGGCCAGGATGGGATTTTTATAGTAGAAATGTTTCTAACTATGAAAGCCTGCACTTAGGTTGCTACCTGGACCCTATGACTCAAGGTTATAATGGAAACTAACGGCATTCTCAGTAAGAATTAGCTAATAAAAATAGGAGGAACATTAGTATAAGGAGGGGGACAAACAATTGTACCGTATAGAACAGCTATAACACTGTACTTACTTACTGTTTAGGCGAAGCCTCGGCCGCTGGCTACGCCTGCGCTGTAGGAAAATTAAAACTCAGCACTCAAAGTGTAATGTCCCCAAATGAATCATGATAAATGCATACATGGATATGGGAGTAATGAATGTCTCACCTAAACGTTGAGCATACCCATTGAAAACAAAATATCATTTCAAATACAGGGAGTGCAGAATTATTAGGCAAATGAGTATTTTGACCACATCATCCTCTTTATGCATGTTGTCTTACTCCAAGCTGTATAGGCTTGAAAGCCTACTACCAATTAAGCATATTAGGTGATGTGCATCTCTGTAATGAGAAGGGGTGTGGTCTAATGACATCAACACCCTATATCAGGTGTGCATAATTATTAGGCAACTTCCTTTCCTTTGGCAAAATGGGTCAAAAGAAGGACTTGACAGGCTCAGAAAAGTCAAAAATAGTGAGATATCTTGCAGAGGGATGCAGCACTCTTAAAATTGCAAAGCTTCTGAAGCGTGATCATCGAACAATCAAGCGTTTCATTCAAAATAGTCAACAGGGTCGCAAGAAGCGTGTGGAAAAACCAAGGCGCAAAATAACTGCCCATGAACTGAGAAAAGTCAAGCGTGCAGCTGCCAAGATGCCACTTGCCACCAGTTTGGCCATATTTCAGAGCTGCAACATCACTGGAGTGCCCAAAAGCACAAGGTGTGCAATACTCAGAGACATGGCCAAGGTAAGAAAGGCTGAAAGACGACCACCACTGAACAAGACACACAAGCTGAAACGTCAAGACTGGGCCAAGAAATATCTCAAGACTGATTTTTCTAAGGTTTTATGGACTGATGAAATGAGTGAGTCTTGATGGGCCAGATGGATGGGCCCGTGGCTGGATTGGTAAAGGGCAGAGAGCTCCAGTCCGACTCAGACGCCAGCAAGGTGGAGGTGGAGTACTGGTTTGGGCTGGTATCATCAAAGATGAGCTTGTGGGGCCTTTTCGGGTTGAGGATGGAGTCAAGCTCAACTCCCAGTCCTACTGCCAGTTTCTGGAAGACACCTTCTTCAAGCAGTGGTACAGGAAGAAGTCTGCATCCTTCAAGAAAAACATGATTTTCATGCAGGACAATGCTCCATCACATGCGTCCAAGTACTCCACAGCGTGGCTGGCAAGAAAGGGTATAAAAGAAGAAAATCTAATGACATGGCCTCCTTGTTCACCTGATCTGAACCCCATTGAGAACCTGTGGTCCATCATCAAATGTGAGATTTAAAAGGAGGGAAAACAGTACACCTCTCTGAACAGTGTCTGGGAGGCTGTGGTTGCTGCTCCACGCAATGTTGATGGTGAACATATCAAAACACTGACAGAATCCATGGATGGCAGGCTTTTGAGTGTCCTTGCAAAGAAAGGTGGCTATATTGGTCACTGATTTGTTTTTGTTTTGTTTTTGAATGTCAGAAATGTATATTTGTGAATGTTGAGATGTTATATTGGTTTCACTGGTAAAAATAAATAATTGAAATGGGTATATATTTGTTTTTTGTTAAGTTGCCTAATAATCATGCACAGTAATAGTCACCTGCACACACAGATATCCCCCTAAAATAGCTATAACTAAAAACAAACTAAAAACTACTTCCAAAACTATTCAGCTTTGATATTAATGAGTTTTTTGGGTTCATTGAGAACATGGTTGTTGTTCAATAATAAAATTAATCCTCAAAAATACAACTTGCCTAATAATTCTGCACTCCCTGTATAAAATAGAGCATATTATAGATTTTAATCTGAGACCTTTCCTGGTAGATTAGTGGTAAACAGCAAGTTCATTATTTAACTAAAATTGTAAAGACACATTATAAATGTAAGATAATACAATCACCAATGATAGCGTTAGTTTAAGTCAGTCCAGGAGACAAGATGCACACAAGTCATCAACACACCAACTCTAGATATTATGCTAAGAGACCCTATAGCATTAGTAGCATGGCAAAAATATGCAGCAGTTTTTCTTTTGTGCCTGTATATAAGCATTACCCTTAGGTGAAACGGCCACCACAAAATGTCCCAAAGGGCAATATATATCCCAGAAACAAAGTCTCTCAACCGAACCCCTGCTTCCTCGGTAGTGACAGTGTGTCTTTGAAGGCAATGGTAATAACCCTCATAGGGTTTAACGTCTCTGAAGATAAGATATACGACTCAATTTGTGCCCTGTCTTCCCATCAGGGTGTAAAAATTGAGTCCCCTGTATTTAAAACATTTAACCGATTCCCTTCCGGCTAGTAGTGGGAACTGAGGGACTGCTGGAGGAGGGAAAGCACTGAAGCTGTAAGTCAAGAGGTATGGCTGCACAGACAGACGGGAAAGAAACGGGCAAACGCACCCGTATTCTTGAGTTACTGAGATTGACAGTCAGTAGTATGCTGCTGTGGAGCGGTAACAAATTCCCCTGTAGCACCCGGTTTTTACCTTTCACGGGCCACCGCCGAAAAGCCAGTGTCTTCTCCGGTCTTAGAACTGTACCGGGAGAGTCCAGGTTTGTTGCAGCTTTTTGGGATGGGTCAACAGCATCTGTATTTGCATTCTGATAAACCCCATATAAGATAGGCTCAGCGAGGTCAGGTTGTCGTTGGGGCTGACAGGCGCCATTTCTGCTAGGAGCTGCGTACAGCTTGTCAGCCAAACTGGCATGATGATTTTGCAGTAGGCGCCTCATCTCCTCCAGGAAGTAGACCGAAGTCTTCATATTGCAGGCTGGGTCGGAAACCCTGAGGAGAAGTAGGTTTGCAGCTTTCTTTAAGTTAAATAGACGGCTAGAGGCCTGCAAATAGAATGTAGCATCCCCAAGATGGCGGCTCTTTCTCCCACCTCTGCAGTATAAGGCAGTGACGGCGGACCGTTGCAGACTCTCCGGGTCCCCAAAAGTTAATGAGAAAACAATATCAGTTCTTAGGTCTATCCACATACATATTGGTTACAAAAAGGTTGCTGTAGAGTGTGAAAAGACCCCTAAATTAGGATCTTGGGCCCGGGAGCTGCACCAAAACACGTCCTACCAGCTCTGCAGTATGCTCCGCCCCCAAGGTTGTCTTTTTTTTTTTCTAACATTATTGCTACCCCTTATCTAAATGCCAGAGTTAGTTACTCTGTTCTTTATCTCTCTACAGGTCCCTGGCAGAGAACTACTGATTCTGTTAAGCCTATATCTGTCCCCATGACTAGTGATCTAGGCATACTAGGGGTGAGGGATTTTTTATTTGTATAGTGAAAGTAGAATGTTAAGCTTTTTACGGCTTACAGATAAAGAGGGCGCTAAAGGTATCAGACACCAAAATAGTGTTATTTAAAATGATTTAATAGAAATCAATATACAACCTTAAAATCAAACAGTATAAACAGGGACGTCTCCCTAGGTTTTAAAACCCTATGTAACAGTTTATTGCTACAATTAGATAAGCAAATGGGAATAGATAGAAATAAAATACATATACGATCTGTTTTAAATGCATTAATCAGTGAGTAAGTTAAAAACAAGTGGTGTTTAAAAAACATTAGAAACAATACAAGTTATACTTGAAACTTAGATATGTATATGCCCAAGGGATATAGCAGATATTTCCCAAGTGTACTGTGGGATATAGGATGGCGTGGAACTTCCTAATAAAGGAGATTGATCCGGAATATGTCCAGTATACCTGAAATTGTAGATAAAGCTTTGATTCAAAGATATATATCAACAATGTTAAAGCAGCGCTTTACTTTACCGCTTATGAGATCTTCGGTCACACCAGGGACCACTCCGAGAGCCAAGGCAGTCTCTCCCGAGCTGCAAACACAGACCACACACGTGTGTAGGGACGGCGTCTGACGTCACGCCTCGTCCGTTCGTTTCCTATGTAGACAGTTTGAAAGCGTGCTGGTATCAAGTGTAAAAAAGTTGTGGATGTTGTCACTTCCTTCAGTGCACAAGCACTCTGTTCGTATACTTATATTTGTAGATACAGTTGGATATTTAAATTCATCCACACTGTGAGAGCTTGAAAGTTGTAGTGAAGAGGTTAACCCGGGTTAAATAGTAGCGATATTGTTCATAGATAGGGTGAAATTTAGTCACTCTTAGTATACTGCTACAAAGTCACAAGGTAATCGACGCGTTTCACCCACCTGTGGCCTTTATCAAGATAATTGTGACTTGCAGCAAAGGCCTTTTTAAATGTTCAGAAAGTGTGTGATTGGCTGTGTGTCTAATTGGTGTTTCCCATTCACAGGAGAATTTAAGGCGGTATATACTTATTTCTCTGTTTCAGGTTCATGTATCCCTAGATAAAAACATGTTGTTAATCCAATAAATCCCTATGGTACATACATTTATAAATTCAACATAATCCCTTTAAGATATGCTCTCCACAAGCACACCTGTAGTAAAATAATGTATATTAAGATTGCAACATGCCAAAATTAGATATAAATGAAGTTAGTTTCTCAGATGTATATACAGATCTTTATGGATATGATAAACATCTCTCATAAAAAACATATAAAACCTAATGTCATTATAACGTGTATATATATATAGATAAGATATTTAAATATGCTCTATTTTAAAAAAGGTATATGAGCTTAGTCTAAAAATATTAAGAGGTATATGGTCTAATTAGATGACAGTGTTACCCATAGAATAGTGTGAAAAAATAATGTGAAAAAATCAAAAAGAAAAAAGGAAGAAAAAAAAGAGAAAAGGAGAGAGAAAGAAAGAAAGAAAATTATAAGTGGGGATTAATTTTAAATTTAAGTTTGCTTCATTCAAATAAAAAAGGTGAAAGATCTAGTTCAGAGTCCTTGTGGATATAAAGTGCTATATTTGTAAATTAATTCCGCTTCTTTAATTAAAAGTGTTTTCTCTGTATTGCCCCCCTCCAGTGTCCTTTAATTATTTGTACCCCCCCAATAACTTAGTTCTTTGGTATTACCATGATGAGTGTCTTTAAAGTGCTTATATAATGAAGTGTCATCCCTCCCTTTTTCTATACTTAACAAGTGCTCCCTTATCCTGTCTTTAAGACATCGGGTAGTTTCACCAAAATAGAAAAGATTGCACGAGCATTTCAGTACGTAAATAATATTTTTGTGTGTGCATCTTATGACTTTTATGTTGAGAATGTTTTTGGAATTGTTAATCCTAAGAGCCTTCATTTTTGAACTGTGTTTACATGCCTTGCATGTGTAACAAGGGAAGAAACCAGTGGGTCTTTTACCCAACATATCTACCTGAGAGTTGGTTGTTGAGCTTATCTTAAGTTCACTTGGAGCTAGCATTGTTCTAAAATTCCTAGCTTTCTTAAAAATAAATGTGGGTTTATCTTCTAGCTGTGCACCCATTATATTGTCCTCTTTTAACAAATACCAATTTTTTCTTATCTTTTTAATAAGGGAATGATCAGCATTGTAATCAGTAATGAAAGGGACTTTGATTCTGTCAGTAGTATCTTTAGTTTTATTTTTATAATCCAAAAGATTTTCCCTATTTGTTTTTCTAGCTTTATCAATAGTCTTATTTATGTTATTAGCTTCATAGCCTCTACTATGGAAATTTTCTGCCAAAATTGTAACCTGGTTCTCAAAATCCTCTACTCTAGAACAATTTTTTTTAATATGTAAGGTCTGTCCATATGGGATGTTATCTTTCCATATTTTTAAGTGGCAGCTTTCTGCGTGTATCAGTTTATTGCACTCTACTTCTTTGAAGTGCGTTTTAGTCTCTATCTTACTATTAATTACTATAATGTCAAGATCCAGAAAATTGACTTTCTCTCAGCTAAAGTGACTAGTGAACTTGAGACCATAATTATTTACATTCATTTTTTAAAAAAGCTCAATTAAGTCTTTCTCTGGACCTCTCCAAACTATCAAAAGATAGTCTATACACCGTTTGTACAGTACGAGGTTCGCACCGAGAGAGCCATCACTAAAAAAAATTCTCTTCCCAAAAACCCATGAAGAGATTGGCATAACTCGGTGCGAACCTCGTACCCATGGCGGTCCCTTCCACTTCTATATAAAATTGGTTGTTAAATGAGAAGAAATTATGTTCTAAAATATATTTGATACTTCCAAGAATAAAATCTTTTTGTTGTGGTTCCATATTATCTTTATCTAATGTTTTACTGCCTGTAGTCCTTGAGAGTGATTTATCACAGTGTATAGAGACGATACGTCGCATGTAGCTATTAACATATCTTTTTCCCATTTTAGGGAATTCAAAGTATTTAGTACCTGAGTTGAGTCTTTAAGATGCGATTTAAGTTTAGACACATGGGGCTGTAGGAATCTGTCGACATACTGGGAGAGGTTGGCTGAGATGGAGTTAATGCCGGATATAATCGGCCTACCTGGTGGGTTTGTGAGGCATTTATGGACCTTGGGTAGAAAATAAAAGATTGGTGTCTTAGAGTATTTTGGAGTTAAATAGTTAAATTCTTTTTCATTTACTACCTCTTTTTTTCTACCATCAGTCAAGATTTTGTTTAAAATATTTGTAAACTTCAGAGTTGGATTCAGGGGTAATTTTTTATAAGTTTTCTCGTCCTCCAAGAGACGGTATGCTTCTACCAAATATTTATCTGTATCCATTACAACAACCCCCCCACCCTTGTCCGCCGGTTTTATGGTTATTTCAAGATCTTTTTGTAATCTATTTAGTGCCTCTCTTTCTTTTTTATTTATGTTCTGTTGTCTTATTTTGGGTAGTTGGCATTTCTTTACTTCATTAAGTACTATTTTTTCAAACGTATCAATGTAGTTCCCCTTAGCATATGTTGGATAAAACTTAGATTTTGCTTTTAAGTTGGTGTGTTGGAACTTGTTTGTCTCAGTATTATGTGTGGTACTCTGTTTCTCTAATGGGCTTTCTCCAACATAGGTGTGTCCGGTCCACGGCGTCATCCTTACTTGTGGGATATTCTCTTCCCCAACAGGAAATGGCAAAGAGCCCAGCAAAGCTGGTCACATGATCCCTCCTAGGCTCCGCCTACCCCAGTCATTCTCTTTGCCGTTGTACAGGCAACATCTCCACGGAGATGGCTTAGAGTTTTTTAGTGTTTAACTGTAGTTTTTATTATTCAATCAAGAGTTTGTTATTTTAAAATAGTGCTGGTATGTACTATTTACTCTGAAACAGAAAAGAGATGAAGATTTCTGTTTGTATGAGGAAAATGATTTTAGCAACCGTTACTAAAATCCATGGCTGTTCCACACAGGACTGTTGAGAGGAATTAACTTCAGTTGGGGGAACAGTGAGCAGTCTTTTGCTGCTTGAGGTATGACACATTCTAACAAGACGATGTAATGCTGGAAGCTGTCATTTTCCCTATGGGATCCGGTAAGCCATTTTTATTCAGACAGTAAATAAGGGCTTCACAAGGGCTTATTAAGACTGTAGACATTTTCTGGGCTAAATCGATCATATTTACACATATTTAGCCTTGAGGAATCATTTAATCTGGGTATTTTTTGTAAAATAATATCGGCAGGCACTGTTTTAGACACCTTATTCTATAGGGGCTTTCCCTAATCATAGTCAGAGCCTCATTTTCGCGCCGGTATGGCGCACTTGTTTTTGAGAACAGCATGACATGCAGCTGCATGTGTGTGGAGCTCTGATACATAGAAAAGTCTTTCTGAAGGCATCATTTGGTATCGTATTCCCCTTTGGGCTTGGTTGGGTCTCAGCAAAGCAGATTCCAGGGACTGTAAAGGGGTTAAATATAAAAACGGCTCCGGTTCCGTTATTTTAAGGGTTAAAGCTTCCTAATTTGGTGTGCAATACTTTTAAGGCTTTAAGACACTGTGGTGAAATTTTGGTGAATTTTGAACAATTCCTTCATACTTTTTCGCAATTGCAGTAATAAAGTGTGTTCAGTTTAAAATTTAAAGTGACAGTAACGGTTTTATTTTAAAACGTTTTTTGTGCTTTGTTATCAAGTTTATGCCTGTTTAACATGTCTGAACTACCAGATAGATTGTGTTCTGACTGTGGGGAAGCCAAGGTTCCTTCTCATTTAAATAGATGTGATTTATGTCATAAAAAATTTAGTAAAAATTATGCCCAAGATGATTCCTCAAGTGAGGGGAGTAAGCATGGTACTGCATCATCCCCTCCTTCGTCTACACCAGTCTTGCCCATACAGGAGGCCCCTAGTACATCTAGCGCGCCAATACTCCTTACTATGCAACAATTAACGGCTGTAATGGATAATTCTATCAAAAACATTTTAGCCAATATGCCCACTTATCAGCGAAAGCGCGACTGCTCTGTTTTAGAAAATACTGAAGAGCATGAGGACGCTGATGATATTGTTTCTGAAGGGCCCCTACACCAGTCTGAGGGGGCCAGGGAGGTTTTGTCTGAGGGAGAAATTTCAGATTCAGGAAAAATTTCTCAACAAGCTGAACCTGATATGATTACTTTTAAATTTAAGTTGGAACATCTCCGCGCTCTGCTTAAGGAGGTGTTATCCAATTTGGATGATTGTGATTATCTGGTCATTCCAGAAACACTATGTAAAATGGACAAGTTCCTAGAGGCCCCGGGGCCCCCCAAAGCTTTTCCTATACCCAAGCGGGTGGCGTACATTGTTAATAAAGAATGGGACAGGCCCGGTATACCTTTCGTACCTCCCCCCATATTTAAAAAATTGTTTCCTATAGTCGACCCCAGAAAGGACTTATGGCAGACAGTCCCCAAGGTCGAGGGGGCGGTTTCTACTCTAAACAAGCGCACCACCATGCCCATAGAAGATAGTTGTGCTTTCCAAGATCCTATGGATAAAAAATTAGGTTTGCTAAAAAAGATGTTTGTTCAGCAAGGTTACCTTCTACAACCAATTGCATGCATTGTCCCTGTCACTACAGCCGCGTGTTTCTGGTTCGATGAGCTAGAAAAGGCGATTATTAGTAATTCTTCTTCTTATGAGGAGATTATGGACAGAATTCGTGCTCTTAAATTGGCTAATTCTTTCACCCTAGACGCCACCTTGCAATTGGCTAGGTTAGCGGCGAAAAATTCTGGGTTTGCTATTGTGGCGCGCAGAGCGCTTTGGTTAAAATCTTGGTCAGCGGATGCGTCTTCCAAGAACAAATTGCTCGACATTCCTTTCAAGGGGAAAACACTGTTTGGCCCTGACTTGAAAGAGATTATCTCTGATATCACTGGGGGCAAGGGCCACGCCCTTCCTCAGGATAGGTCTTTCAAGGCCAAAAATAAACCTAATTTTCGTCCCTTTCGCAGAAACGGACCAGCCCCAAGTGCTACGTCCTCTAAGCAGGAGGGTAATACTTCTCAAGCCAATCCAGCCTGGAGACCAATGCAAGGCTGGAACAAAGGAAAGCAGGCCAAGAACCCTGCCACTGCTCCCAAGACAGCATGAGATGCGGGCCCCCGATCCGGGACCGGATTTGGTGGGGGGCAGACTCTCTCTCTTCACTCAGGCTTGGGCAAGAGATGTTCTGGATCCTTGGGCGCTAGAAATAGTCTCCCAAGGTTATCTTCTGGAAGTGATTCATCCTGTTCCATTAAAAGAACGAGGGATGGGGTTCTACTCCAATCTGTTCGTAGTTCCCAAAAAAGAGGGAACGTTCAGACCAATCTTAGATCTCAAGATCCTAAACAAGTTTCTCAAGGTTCCATCGTCCAAAATGGAAACCATTCGAACAATCCTTCCATCCAGGAAGGTCAATTCTTGACCACGGTGGATTTAAAGGATGCGTATCTACATATTCCTGTCCACAAGGAACATCATCGGTTCCTAAGGTTCGCATTCCTGGACAAGCATTACCAGTTCGTGGCGCTTCCTTTCGGATTAGCCACTGCTCCAAGGATTTTCACAAAGGTACTAGGGTCCCTTCTGGCGGTGCTAAGACCAAGGGGCATTGCTGTAGTACCTTACTTGGACGACATTCTGATTCAAGCGTCGTCCCTTCCTCAAGCAAAGGCTCACACGGACATAGTCCTGGCCTTTCTCAGATCTCACGAATGGAAAGTGAACGTGGAAAAGAGTTCTCTATCTCCGTCGACAAGAGTTCCCTTCTTGGGAACAATAATAGACTCCTTAGAAATGAGGATTTTTCTGACAGAGACCAGAAAAACAAAACTTCTAAACTCTTGTCGGATACTTCATTCCGTTCCTCTTCCTTCCATAGCGCAGTGCATGGAAGTGATAGGTTTGATGGTAGTGGCAATGGACATAGTTCCTTTTGCGCGCATTCATCTGAGACCATTACAACTGTGTATGCTCAGTCAGTGGAATGGGGACTATACAGACTTGTCTCCGAAGATACAAGTAAATCAGAGGACCAGAGACTCACTCCGTTGGTGGCTGTCCATGGACAACCTGTCACAAGGGGTGACCTCCCGCAGACCAGAGTGGGTCATTGTCACGACCGACGCCAGTCTGATGGGCTGGGGCGCGGTCTGGGGATCCCTGAAAGCTCAGGGTCTTTGGTCTCGGGAAGAATCTCTTCTACCGATTAAATATTCTGGAACTGAGAGCGATATTCAATGCTCTCAAGGCTTGGTCTCAGCTAGCGAGGGCCAAGTTCATACGGTTTCAATCAGACAACATGACGACTGTTGCGTACATCAACCATCAGGGGGGAACAAGGAGTTCCCTGGCGATGGAAGAAGTGACCAAAATCATTCAATGGGCGGAGACTCGCTCCTGCCACCTGTCTGCAATCCACATCCCAGGAGTGGAAAATTGGGAAGCGGATTTTCTGAGTCGTCAGACATTGCATCCGGGGGAGTGGGAACTCCATCCGGAAATCTTTGCCCAAATCACTCAACTGTGGGGCATTCCAGACATGGATCTGATGGCCTCTCGTCAGAACTTCAAGGTTCCTTGCTACGGGTCCAGATCCAGGGATCCCAAGGCGACTCTAGTAGAGGCACTAGTAGCACCTTGGACCTTCTAACTAGCTTATGTATTCCCGCCGTTCCCTCTCATCCCCAGGCTGGTAGCCAGGATCAATCAGGAGAGGGCGTCGGTGATCTTGATAGCTCCTGCGTGGCCACGCAGGATTTGGTATGCAGATCTGGTGAATATGTCATCGGCTCCACCATGGAAGCTACCTTTGAGACGAGACCTTCTTGTTCAAGGTCCGTTCGAACATCCGAATCTGGTCCCACTCCAGCTGACTGCTTGGAGATTGAACGCTTGATCTTCTCAAAGCGAGGGTTCTCAGATTCTGTTATTGATACTCTTGTTCAGGCCAGAAAGCCTGTAACTAGAAAAATTTACCACAAAATTTGGAAAAAATATATCTGTTGGTGTGAATCTAAAGGATTCCCTTGGGACAAGGTTAAGATTCCTAAGATTCTATCCTTCCTTCGAGAAGGATTGGAAAACGGATTATCTGCAAGTTCCTTGATGGGACAGATTTCTGCCTTGTCTGTGTTACTTCACAAAAAGCTGGCAGCTGTGCCAGATGTTCAAGCCTTTGTTCAGGCTCTGGTTAGAATCAAGCCTGTTTACAAACCTTTGACTCCTCCTTGGAGTCTCAACTTAGTTCTTTCAGTTCTTCAGGGGGTTCCGTTTGAACCCTTACATTCCGTTGATATTAAGTTATTATCTTGGAAAGTTTTGTTTTTGGTTGCAATTTCTTCTGCTAGAAGAGTTTCAGAATTATCTGCTCTGCAGTGTTCTCCTCCTTATCTGGTGTTCCATGCAGATAAGGTGGTTTTACGTACTAAACCTGGTTTTCTTCCAAAAGTTGTTTCTAACAAAAACATTAACCAGGAGATAGTCGTGCCTTCTCTGTGTCCGAAACCAGTTTCGAAGAAGGAACGTTTGTTGCACAATTTGGATGTTGTTCGCGCTCTAAAATTCTATTTAGATGCTACAAAGGATTTTAGACAAACATCTTCCTTGTTTGTTGTTTATTCTGGTAAAAGGAGAGGTCAAAAAGCAACTTCTACCTCTCTCTCTTTTTGGATTAAAAGCATCATCAGATTGGCTTACGAGACTGCCGGACGGCAGCCTCCTGAAAGGATCACAGCTCCTTCCACTAGGGCTGTGGCTTCCACATGGGCCTTCAAGAACGAGGCTTCTGTTGATCAGATATGTAGGGCAGCGACTTGGTCTTCACTGCACACTTTTACCAAATTTTACAAGTTTGATACTTTTGCTTCTTCTGAGGCTATTTTTGGGAGAAAGGTTTTGCAAGCCGTGGTGCCTTCCATTTAGGTGACCTGATTTGCTCCCTCCCTTCATCCGTGTCCTAAAGCTTTGGTATTGGTTCCCACAAGTAAGGATGACGCCGTGGACCGGACACACCTATATTGGAGAAAACAGAATTTATGTTTACCTGATAAATTACTTTCTCCAACGGTGTGTCCGGTCCACGGCCCGCCCTGGTTTTTTAATCAGGTCTGATAATTTATTTTCTTTAACTACAGTCACCACGGTATCATATGGTTTCTCCTATGCAAATATTCCTCCTTAACGTCGGTCGAATGACTGGGGTAGGCGGAGCCTAGGAGGGATCATGTGACCAGCTTTGCTGGGCTCTTTGCCATTTCCTGTTGGGGAAGAGAATATCCCACAAGTAAGGATGACGCCGTGGACCGGACACACCGTTGGAGAAAGTAATTTATCAGGTAAACATAAATTCTGTTTTTCATAAAGAATCTTTTGAGTGTTATATTCCTAACAAATTTTTTAATGTGAATATGGGTGTTAAACTTGCTCATCCTTACTGTGGGAGCAAATGAAAGACCTAAGTTTAGTAGTTTTTCTTGTTCTTGAGTTAGTACTTTTTTGCTTAGATTAAAGATTCCACTTTTATTTTTATTTACCTCCATCTTTTTGCATCTTTTGGTGTTTCTCCCTCCTCTCTTTCCTCTAAATTTCTTTTTCGTCTTTGCTGATGTTCTGATTCGATTTGTTGTAATTTTATAGAATTGCCCTCTTTTAGAGGGCTGGGACCTAAAAAAGAATTTTGTTCAACAGTGGACACTTTATCAATAGTTATGGATTAATCTCTTAAGGGTAAGAACCTATTTTGTGTAGGTGTATTGTATTCTCTTTGTTCTTGTCTATTATGTTTCCAACCATTACTGTTTCTATATTTTTGGGTATTCCCATTCATTATCTCTGAATCTTTGATCAGAATGGTAATGATTGTTATAATTTTGGCTATTATGATGGTAATCATATTGTCTGGGTGTAAAGTTACGATTGTTATAATTGGGATGATTGTATTGGTTTTGTCGATTAGAATAATAGTAGTTTCTATTCTGACCATTATAATTTTGTTTATTATAATATGGTCTATTATAATCATTTTGACCGTTAAAGTTTTGTTTGTTATAATATGGTCTGTTGTGATCATTATAATGCATCTTATTATGATTATAGTGATGGGATTGGTTTTGGTAATCATTACTTCTTACCACATTCTGAGTGTTTTTATTGTGGGTATTATTGAATCTTTCAGCATCTTTTTGTTCTCCTTGCTCATTGGTTTTAGCTGTTGGCTCTATACTATCCTTAATATCGCTCTCCAATTTGCCCCATTTGGATCTTAAAAGATCTTTATTTAGGTTATCTAACTTATTGATGATTACTCTTTGTTTTTCCTTAAATTCAGATTCATCTTTAAGGAAAAACAAAGAGTAATCATCAATAAGTTAGATAACCTAAATAAAGATCTTTTAAGATCCAAATGGGGCAAAATGGAGAGAGATATTAAGGATAGTATAGAGCCGACAGCTAAAACCAATGAGCAAGGAGAACAAAAAGATGCTGAAAGATTCAATAATACCCACAATAAAAACACTCAGAATGTGGTAAGAAGTAATGATTACCAAAACCAATCCCATCACTATAATCATAATAAGATGCATTATAATGATCACAACAGACCATATTATAACAAACAAAACTTTAACGGTCAAAATGATTATAATAGACCATATTATAATAAACAAAATTATAATGGTCAGAATAGAAACTACTATTATTCTAATCGACAAAACCAATACAATCATCCCAATTATCACAATCGTAACTTTACACCCAGACAATATGATTACCATAATAATAGCCAAAATTATAACAATCATTACCATTCTGATCAAAGATTCAGAGATAATGAATGGGAATACCCAAAATATAGAAACAGTAATGGTTGGAAACATAATAGACAAGAACAAAGAGAATACAATACACCTACACAAAATAGGTTCTTACCCTTAAGAGATGAATCTATAACTATTGATAAAGTGTCCACTGTTGAACAATATTCTTTTTTAGGTCCCAGCCCTCTAAAAGAGGGCAATTCTATAAAATTACAACAAATCGAATCAGAACATCAGCAAAGATGAAAAAGAAATTTAGAGGAAAGAGAGGAGGGAGAAACACCAAAAGATGCAAAAAGATGGAGGTAAATAAAAATAAAAGTGGAATCTTTAATCTAAGCAAAAAAGTACTAACTCAAGAACAAGAAAAACTACTAAACTTAGGTCTTTCATTTGCTCCCACAGTAAGGATGAGAAAGTTTAACACCCATATTCACATTAAAGAATTTGTTAGGAATATAACACTCAAAAGATTCTTTATGAAAAGCCCATTAGAGAAACAGAGTACCACACATAATACTGAGACAAACAAGTTCCAACACACCAACTTAAAAGCAAAATCTAAGTTTTATCCAACATATGCTAAGGGGAACTACATTGATACGTTTGAAAAAATAGTACTTAATGAAGTAAAGAAATGCCAACTACCCAAAATAAGACAACAGAACATAAATAAAAAAGAAAGAGAGGCACTAAATAGATTACAAAAAGATCTTGAAATAACCATAAAACCGGCGGACAAGGGTGGGGGGGTTGTTGTAATGGATACAGATAAATATTTGGTAGAAGCATACCGTCTCTTGGAGGACGAGAAAATTACCCCTGAATCCAACTCTGAAGTTTACAAACATTTTAAACAAAATCTTGACTGATGGTAGAAAAAAAGGGGTACTAAATGAAAAAGAATTTAACTATTTAACTCCAAAATACTCTAAGACACCAATCTTTTATTTTCTACCCAAGGTACATAAATGCCTCACAAACCCACTAGGTAGGCCGATTATATCCGGCATTAACTCCATCTCAGCCAACCTCTCCCAGTATGTCGACAGATTCCTACAGCCCCATGTGTCTAAACTTAAATCGCATCTTAAAGACTCAACTCAGGTACTAAATACTTTGAATTCCCTAAAATGGGAAAAAGATATGTTAATAGCTACATGCGACATATCGTCTCTATATACTGTGATAAATCACTCTCAAGGACTACAGGCAGTAAAACATTTTCTTTCATGTAATTAGCAAGAGTCCATGAGCTAGTGACGTATGGGATATACATTCCTACCAGGAGGGGCAAAGTTTCCCAAACCTCAAAATGCCTATAAATACACCCCTCACCACACCCACAATTCAGTTTTACAAACTTTGCCTCCTATGGAGGTGGTGAAGTAAGTTTGTGCTAGATTCTACGTTGATATGCGCTCCGCAGCAAGTTGGAGCCCGGTTTTCCTCTCAGCGTGCAGTGAATGTCAGAGGGATGTGAGGAGAGTATTGCCTATTTGAATGCAGTGATCTCCTTCTACGGGGTCTATTTCATAGGTTCTCTGTTATCGGTCGTAGAGATTCATCTCTTACCTCCCTTTTCAGATCGACGATATACTCTTATTTATATACCATTACCTCTGCTGATTTTCGTTTCAGTACTGGTTTGGCTTTCTACAAACATGTAGATGAGTGTCCTGGGGTAAGTAAATCTTATTTTCTGTGACACTCTAAGCTATGGTTGGGCACTTTATAAAGTTCTAAATATATGTATTCAAACATTTATTTGCCTTGACTCAGAATGTTCAACATTCCTTATTTTCAGACAGTCAGTTTCATATTTGGGATAATGCATTTGAATCAATCATTTTTTTCTTACCTTAAAATTTGACTTTTTCCCTGTGGGCTGTTAGGCTCGCGGGGGCTGAAAATGCTTCATTTTATTGCGTCATTTTTGGCGCGGACTTTTTTGGCGCAAAAAAATCTTTTCTGTTTCCGGCGTCATACGTGTCGCCGGAAGTTGCGTCATTTTTTGACGTCCTTTTGCGCCAAAAATGTTGGCGTTCCGGATGTGGCGTCATTTTTGGCGCCAAAAACATTTAGGCGCCAAATGATGTGGGCGTATTATTTGGCGCCAAAAAATATGGGCGTCGCTTTTGTCTCCACATTATTTCAGTTGTCAGCCGTATTTAGTCAGTTCAGGATTTAACCCAACTGCTAGCGTGGATATTAAAACACACGCTAGCACACTGAGAAATATCCAGGACGTGACCCACTCAGGAAACAAAATAAGCAGGGTATAAGAATTTCCCAAAAGAATAGTAATTCAAAATATCTTCTTGAGGATAGAATTGATTTACAGGAGATAGCGTTCCTTTCTCAGGAAAATAGAAACAAACAAAGATGTCCCTTTAAGCAGGTTGTCAGTGGACAAATGAATATGTTTCTTTCTTGCAGGTTTTTAACAAACTAAGAATGTCCCTTTAAGCAGGTTGTTAGCAAACAAATAATAATGTCCTTTTAGCAGAATTAAAGCAAACAAATGATAGTGTCCTTATTAGCAGGATTAAAGTAAACAAAGATAAAGTCCCTTTAAGCAGGTGTCCGCAAACAAATGTTAATGTCCTTTTAAGCAGGATTGTCAGCAAACAAATGATAATGTCCTTATTAGCAAGATTAAAGCAAACAAAGATAATGTCCCTTTAAGTAGGTGTCCGCAAGCAAGATAATAATGTCCTTGTAGGCAGGTTAGCAGGCAAACAAGATTTGTAAGCAAGAGGTATTGGCAAAACAATGTCATGAAGGATAGGGTCAGATTTCACAAGATAGTACTCACATAGACAGGGACCGGCAGAAGAGAACAAACGGGCACCGAGTAAATCTCCCGCCGAGATTTAAAGGCAGAGAGAGGCCGCCACGTCATAGGGGTTGTCCAGAGAATGCGTCACGTTGCCTAGCAACGTGACGTTGGAACCCAGAAGAGATCCGGGAGCCGCGGCGACACGGCGATGAACGGAGAATTCATGACATCACCCCCCCTCAAGGACCCCTCCGGGGGACAGGACCAGGCCTAGTAGGGTGAAACTTGTGAAAGGTCTTAATTAAGGGAAGGGCACGCACCTGCCGGGCAGGTTCCCAGGATCGTTCCGTAACAGGATAACCCTTCCAATGAATGAGATAATACAGTTTCTTACCACGAAGTTTGGAATCCAGGATGTGACTGACCTCAAATTCAGGTCGGCCATGAATCAAAAGAGGTGGAGGTTTGAGCAGAGGTTTAGAATACCTATTAGATAATACAGGTATCAAAAGAGATACGTGGAATACCGGATGGGCTTTGAGGGTCTTGGGCAGAGCAATTCGGTAAGCAGTAGGACATACTTGACCCAGTATTCGGAAAGGACCCACATATCGTGGTCCCAATTTGGTGGAAGGCTGCTTGAGGCGAAGATGACGTGAAGAAACCCAAACCTTATCGCCAGGCCGATATTTGGGAGCCCTCCGTCGCCGAAGATCAGAATAGAACTTATAACGTTCAGAAGCCTTGGAAAGAAGAAGGCGTATCTTCTTCCAATGACGAGTTAACCTCCTGGCGGATAGATCAGAAGCAGGATTTTCAGTGGAAGAAGTGTGTAGAGGAAACGTTCTGGGTTGAAATCCATAGGCTGCATGAAAAGGAGAGGTCTGAAGAGAGGAGTTGTAACGTGTGTTATGAGCCAATTCTGCTAGTGGAAGGTAACAAGTCCAATTAAAATGATGATGATCCACATAATGCCTCAAATAAGTTTCAAGGCACTGGTTAACCCTTTTGGTTTGGCCATTAGACTCCGGATGATGTGAAGTAGACAAAGAGATAGTTGTTCCAAAGTGTTTGCAGAGTGATCTCCAAAACCGAGAAACAAATTGTACTCCTCTATCCGAAACGATGTTCAGAGGGAAGCCATGTAATCTCACAATGTGTAAGAGAAAAAGTTCGGAAAGTCTTTTGGCAGATGGTAAACCAGGTAAAGGAATGAAGTGAGCTGTCTTAGTGAACCTGTCAACAACCACCCAAATAGTGTTGTTTCCAGCTGAAAGAGGAAGATCGGTAATAAAATCCATGGATAAATGGGTCCAAGGCTGATGAGGAATGGGTAACGGTTGGAGCAAACCGGAGGGAAGTTGACGAGGAGTCTTATTGCTGGCACACTGTGTACATACTGAGACATAATCTGTAACATCTTGAGACAGAGTAGGCCACCAGACATGTTGCTTGAGCCTTCGAGCGGTGTTACTGATGCCAGGATGTCCAGAGAGAGGACTGTCGTGAGCCCAATATAGAATCTTGGAACGAAGACGTTTAGGAACAAAGAGTAGGCCATCAGGAGGTTTGCAAGACAAAGGAAGATCCTTTTGAGCAGATTGTAAGTCATGTAACCACGAGGTTGATAACTGGGCTAAGACTTTGAGGTTGAAATATGGTACCAGATTCAGGAGTTGAAGTATCTTGAAATTGTCTGGAAAGGGCGTCAGCCTTGATGTTCTTAGAACCGGGAATATAAGACAGATTGTAATGAAAACGTGAGAAGAACAAAGACCAACGTGCTTGTCTGGAGTTCAGTCGTTTGGCCGTTTGAAGATAGAGAAGGTTTTTATGATCTGTGAGTATAGTAAATGGCAAAGAAGTGCCTTCCAACCAATGCCTCCATTCATCCAGGGCCATTTTAATAGCAAGTAACTCCTTATTGCCTACATCATAATTTAATTCAGAAGGAGAAAATTTCTTGGAGAAGAATCCCACAGGGTGGATCTTTCCTGTGTCAGGTATACGTTGGGAAAGAACAGCCCCGGCAGCAAATGAAGAAGCATCCACTTCAAGAATAAATTGAAAATCCGAATTTGGGTGACGCAGGATAGGTGCAGAAGAGAAAGCTTTTTTGAGAGAATCAAAAGCTTCAACAGCTTCAGGAGGCCAATCTTTACAGTTTTGTCCTTTCCTGGTGAGAGACGAAAGAGGTGACGTTATAGTAGCAAAACCTTTGATGAATTTCCGGTAATAACTGGCAAACCCCAGGAAACGTTGCAGAGCTTTAAGAGAATCAGGTTTAGGCCACTCCAAAATGGCAGAGAGTTTAGTTGGATCCATTTCAAATCCTGATTCAGAGATTACATATCCCAAAAAGGGAATGGACCTTTGATGAAAAGAACATTTTTCCAGTTTAGCCAATAGATGGTTATCTCTTAAACGTTGAAGTACTTTCCTGACGTGATGTATATGATCTTGGTAGTTTTGAGAAAAAATTAATATATCGTCAAGGTAAATGATGACACAAATATTCAAGAAATCCCGAAAAATCTCATTCACGAAGTGTTGAAAAACAGCAGGGGCATTACACAGCCCAAACGGAATGACCAGATACTCATAATGCCCAAATCGAGTGTTAAAGGCTGTCTTCCACTCATCACCCTTGCGCATACGGATAAGGTTGTATGCTCCACGGAGATCGAGCTTGGTAAAAATGGTGGAACCTTGAAGATATGTGAATAATTCAGGTATTAGGGGTAAAGGATAACTGTTCTTGATGGTAATTTGATTTAACCCTCTGTAATCGATACAAGGTCGCAGTCCGCCATCCTTCTTTCCCACAAAGAAGAACCCAGCCCCTACAGGAGAAGAGGAGGGTCGAATGAATCCTCTGGCCAAATTATCTTTGATATATTCTTCCAAGGCTACATTTTCAGGCCTAGAAAGTGGGTAAGTTTTGCCTCGAGGATAAGGAGCTCCAGGAAGAAGATCCATAGGGCAATCAAATGAACGATGAGGAGGAAGACGTTCTGCTTCTTTTTTAGAAAAGACATCGACAAAATCTTGATACTGCATAGGTAGAGGACCAGAAGTGTCGGTAGTAAGAGCAATAGTGAGTGGTATTTTAGTAAGTGCTTGAAGACAGTATGGCAAGATAATCCCCAGGAGGTGAGTTCACCATGGGTCCAAGAAAAGGTAGGATTATGTAACTGAAGCCAAGGAAGACCCAGGATTATGGGAAATTGAGGAGTAGTAATCACATCAAAACATATCCTCTCACAATGAAGTACTCCGACAGAAAAAAGTATGGGTATAGTAGTAAACTGGATGAGTCCGGAACCCAAAGGATCTCCACTCCAACAGTAGAGACGGAAACTGAAAACTTCTTTCTTAGTAAGGGAATAGTGTGAGTAGACACAAAAGTGGAGTCAATGAACACTCCTCCAGCACCAGAATCAATAAGAGCTTGGGTATGAATCTTGTTATCACCCAATTGAAGGGTTACAGGAACAAAGAGTTTATTATAGAGGGAATGAACTTGTTTTTGGCTTAACTTAGTTCCCTGGACAGAAGTTAAGCCCTGGCTTTTACTGGCCTGGTAGGACAATCCCTTAATAAATGCCCTTTAAGGCCACAGTATAGACACAGGCCAAGAGAACGTCTTCTCAAACGCTCAGTTTCTGTTAATTTTATGGTTCCTACTTCCATAGGTTCAGCCTGATCAGGAGAAGGAGAGGCAGTCGTTACCGGGTTAGAAAAACGAGGAGCCAGACGAAAAGGAGTTCGAGTTGAGGACCTCTGATTTCTTTCTCTTTCTTGTTGGCGTTCACGATATCTAGAATCAAGACTGATGCAAAGATTTATTAAGGCTTCTAGGGATTCTGGAAGTTCCCGATACACCAATTCATCTTTGAGACGTTCTGAAAGTCCTTTGCGAAAAGCTGCTCTAAGAGCTCCCTGATTCCAATTAGTTTCAGATGCAAGAGTGCGGAACTCAATGGCATATTGAGACACTGGTTGACCACCCTGACGTAGGTCTAATAGAGAAGCTTCAGCAGCGGAAGTCCTTCCAGGTTTGTCAAACACGTTAGAAAAAACAGAAAGAAAAGCATCCACATCCTTAAGTATAAGATCATCTTTTTCTAACAGAGGTGATACCCAGGCCAAAGCTCTTCCTTTCATTAAGGAAATAAGGAATGTAATCCGAGATGAGGGAGTAGCAAAAAGGGTAGGACTGTTACGAAAGTGAAGTCGACATTGATTCAGAAAACCCCTACAATCTTCAGGATTCCCATCATATTTATCTGGAAGAGGAATCCTAGGACTCAAATGTCCTTGTGATTGGTTGTTGGGAATAGGAGGAGATGCCTCAATATTAGGATTGGGAGGGATAGGAGCAACCAAGCTCTGTAATAATGTAGTGATTTGATCCAGCTTAGTATCCAAGGATTGCAAGTGGGTAGCATGAGATCCCAGTAACTGTCCCTGGTGAGTCACGGCCATGGATAATTCAGTGGGGTCCATTTATGGCCCGTTTGTAATGTCAGCCGTATTTAGTCAGTTCAGGATTTAACCCAACTGCTAGCGTGGATATTAAAACACACGCTAGCACACTGAGAAATATCCAGGACGTGACCCACTCAGGAAACAAAATAAGCAGGGTATAAGAATTTCCCAAAAGAATAGTAATTCAAAATATCTTCTTGAGGATAGAATTGATTTACAGGAGATAGCGTTCCTTTCTCAGGAAAATAGAAACAAACAAAGATGTCCCTTTAAGCAGGTTGTCAGTGGACAAATGAATATGTTTCTTTCTTGCAGGTTTGTAACAAACTAAGAATGTCCCTTTAAGCAGGTTGTTAGCAAACAAATAATAATGTCCTTTTAGCAGAATTAAAGCAAACAAATGATAGTGTCCTTATTAGCAGGATTAAAGTAAACAAAGATAAAGTCCCTTTAAGCAGGTGTCCGCAAACAAATGTTAATGTCCTTTTAAGCAGGATTGTCAGCAAACAAATGATAATGTCCTTATTAGCAGGATTAAAGCAAACAAAGATAATGTCCCTTTAAGCAGGTGTCCGCAAGCAAGATAATAATGTCCTTGTAGGCAGGTTAGTAGGCAAACAAGATTTGTAAGCAAGAGGTATTGGCAAAACAATGTCATGAAGGATAGGGTCAGATTTCACAAGATAGTACTCACATAGACAGGGACCGGCAGAAGAGAACAAACGGGCACCGAGTAAATCTCCCGCCGAGATTTAAAGGCAGAGAGAGGCCGCCACGTCATAGGGGTTGTCCAGAGAATGCGTCACGTTGCCTAGCAACGTGACGTAGGAACCCAGAAGAGATCCGGGAGCCGCGGCGACACGGCGATGAACGGAGAATTCATGACATCAGTCTCATTTTTTCTCTGCTTCTGGTTACTAGAAGCTTGTTTATTGGCATTTTTTCCCATTCCTGAAACTGTCATTTAAGGAATTTGATCAATTTTGCTTTATATGTTGTTTTTTCTCTTACATATTGCAAGATGTCTCACGTTGCATCTGAGTCAGAAGATACTTCAGGAAAATCGCTGTCTAGTGCTGGAACTACCAAAGCTAAGTGTATCTGCTGTAAACTTTTGGTAGCTATTTCTCCGGCTGTTGTTTGTATTAATTGTCATGACAAACTTGTTAAAGCTGATAATATTTCCTTTAGTAATGTACCATTGCCTGTTGCAGTTCCTTCAACATCTAAGGTTCAGAATGTTCCTGATAACATAAGAGATTTTGTTTCTGAATCCATCAAGAAGGCTATGTCTGTTATTTCTCCTTCTAGTAAACATAAAAAATCTTTTAAAACTTCTCTCTCTACAGATGAATTTTTAAATGAACATCATCATTCTGATTCTGATGACTCTTCTGGTTCAAAGGATTCTGTCTCAGAGATTGATGCTGATAAATCTTCATATTTATTTAAAATGGAATTTATTCGTTCTTTACTTAAAGAAGTACTAATTGCTTTAGAAATAGAGGATTCTGGTCCTCTTGATACTAATTCTAAACGTTTAGATAAGGTATTTAAATCTCCTCTGGTTATTCCAGAAGTTTTTCCTGTTCCTAATGCTATTTCTGAAGTAATTTCCAGAGAATGGGATAAATTGGGTAATTCATTTACTCCTTCTAAACGTTTTAAGCAATTATATCCTGTGCCGTCTGACAGATTAGAATTTTGGGACAAAATCCCTAAAGTCGATGGGGCTATTTCTACCCTTGCTAAACGTACTACTATTCCTACGTCAGATGGTACTTCGTTTAAAGATCCTTTAGATAGGAAAATTTAATCCTTTCTAAGGAAAGCTTATCTGTGTTCAGGTAATCTTCTTAGACCTGCTATATCTTTGGCTGATGTTGCTGCAGCTTCAACTTTCTGGTTGGAGACTTTAGCGCAACAAGTAACAGATCATGATTCTCATAATATTATTCTTCTTCTTCAGCATGCTAATAATTTTATCTGTGATGCCATTTTTGATATTATCAGAGTTGATGTCAGGTTTATGTCTCTAGCTATTTTAGCTAGAAGAGCTTTATGGCTTAAAACTTGGAATGCTGATATGGCTTCTAAATCAACTCTACTTTCCATTTCTTTCCAGGGTAACAAATTATTTGGTTCTCAGTTGGATTCTATTATCTCAACTGTTACTGGTGGGAAAGGAACTTTTTTACCACAGGATAAAAAATCTAAGGGTAAAAACAGGGCTAATAATCGTTTTCGTTCCTTTCGTTTCAACAAAGAACAAAAGCCTGATCCTTCATCCTCAGGAGCAGTTTCAGTTTGGAAACCATCTCCAGTCTGGAATAAATCCAAGCCTTCTAGAAAGGCAAAGCCTGCCTCTAAGTCCACATGAAGGTGCGGCCCTCATTCCAGCTCAGCTGGTAGGGGGCAGGTTACGTTTTTTCAAAGAAATTTGGATCAATTCTGTTCACAATCTTTGGATTCAGAACATTGTTTCAGAAGGGTACAGAATTGGTTTCAAGATGAGACCTCCTGCAAAGAGATTTTTTCTTTCCCGTGTCCCAGTAAATCCAGTGAAAGCTCAAGCATTTCTGAATTGTGTTTCAGATCTAGAGTTGGCTGGAGTAATTATGCCAGTTCCAGTTCTGGAACAGGGGATGGGGTTTTATTCAAATCTCTTCATTGTACCAAAGAAGGAGAATTCCTTCAGACCAGTTCTGGATCTAAAAATATTGAATCGTTATGTAAGGATACCAACGTTCAAAATGGTAACTGTAAGGACTATCTTGCCTTTTGTTCAGCAAGGGCATTTTATGTCCACAATAGATTTACAGGATGCATATCTGCATATTCCGATTCATCCAGATCATTATCAGTTCCTGAGATTCTCTTTTCTGGACAAGCATTACCAGTTTGTGGCTCTGCCGTTTGGCCTAGCTACAGCTCCAAGAATTTTTACAAAGGTTCTCGGTGCCCTTCTGTCTGTAATCAGAGAACAGGGTATTGTGTTATTTCCTTATTTGGACGATATCTTGGTACTTGCTCAGTCTTTTCATTTAGCAGAATCTCATACGAATCGACTTGTGTTGTTTCTTCAAGATCATGGTTGGAGGATCAATTCACCAAAAAGTTAATTGATTCCTCAGACAAGGGTAACCTTTCTGGGTTTCCAGATAGATTCAGTGTCTATGACTCTGTCTTTAACAGACAAGAGACGTCTAAAATTGATTTCAGCTTGTCGAAACCTTCAGTCACAATCATTCCCTTCGGTAGCCTTATGCATGGAAATTCTAGGTCTTATGACTGCTGCATCGGACGCGATCCCCTTTGCTCGTTTTCACATGCGACCTCTTCAGCTCTGTATGCTGAATCAATGGTGCAAGGATTACACAAAGATATCTCAATTAATATCTTTAAAACCGATTGTACGACACTCTCTAACGTGGTGGACAGATCACCATTGTTTAATTCAGGGGGCTTCTTTTGTGCTTCCGACCTGGACTGTAATTTCAACAGATGCAAGTCTCACAGGTTGGGGAGCTGTGTGGGGATCTCTGACGGCACAAGGAGTTTGGGAATCTCAGGAGGTAAGATTACCGATCAATATTTTGGAACTCCGTGCAATTTTCAGAGCTCTTCAGTCTTGGCCTTTTCTGAAGAGAGAATCGTTCATTTGTTTTCAGACAGACAATGTCACTACTGTGGCATACATCAATCATCAAGGAGGGACTCACAGTCCTCTGGCTATGAAAGAAGTATCTCGAATTCTGGTTTGGGCGGAATCCAGCTCCTGTCTAATCTCTGCGGTTCATATCCCCGGTATAGACAATTGGGAAGCGGATTATCTCAGTCGCCAAACGTTGCATCCGGGCGAATGGTCTCTTCACCCAGAGGTTTTTCTTCAGATTGTTCAAATGTGGGAGCTTCCAGAAATAGATCTGATGGCGTCTCATCTAAACAAGAAACTTCCCAGGTATCTGTCCAGATCCCGGGATCCTCAGGCGGAAGCAGTGGATGCATTATCACTTCCTTGGAAGTATCATCCTGCTTATATCTTTCCGCCTCTAGTTCTTCTTCCAAGAGTAATCTCCAAGATTCTGAAGGAATGCTCGTTTTTTCTGCTGGTAGCTCCGGCGTGGCCTCACAGGTTTTGGTATGCGGATCTTGTCCGGATGGCCTCTTGCCATCCGTGGACTCTTCCGCTACGACCAGACCTTCTGTCGCAAGGTCCTTTTTTCCATCAGGATCTCAAATCCTTAAATTTAAAGGTATGGAGATTGAACGCTTGATTCTTAGTCAGAGAGATTAATACTATGTTACAGGCTCGTAAATCTGTATCCAGAGAGATATATTATAGAGTCTGGAAGACTTATATTTCTTGGTGTCTTTCTCATCATTTTTCTTGGCATTCTTTTAGAATTCCGAGAATTTTACAGTTTCTTCAGGATGGTTTAGATAAAGGTTTATCCGCAAGTTCCTTGAAAGGACAAATCTCTGCTCTTTCTGTTCTTTTTCACAGAAAGATTGCTAATCTTCCTGATATTCATTGTTTTGTTTTGTTCGTATAAAACCTGTCATTAAGTCAATTTCTCCTCCTTGGAGTTTGAATTTGGTTCTGGGGGCTCTTCAAGCTCCTCCGTTTGAACCTATGCATTCATTGGACATTAAATTACTTTCTTGGAAAGTTTTGTTCCTTTTGGCAATCTCTTCTGCCAGAAGAGTTTCTGAATTATCTGCTCTTTCTTGTGAGTCTCCTTTTCTGATTTTTCATCAGGATAAGGCAGTGTTGCGAACTTCTTTTGAATTTTTACCTAAAGTTGTGAATTCTAACAACATTAGTAGAGAAATTGTGGTTCCTTCATTATGTCCTAATCCTAAGAATTCTAAGGAGAAATCATTGCATTCTTTGGATGTTGTTAGAGCTTTGAAATATTATGTTGAAGCTACTAAGTCTTTCTGAAAGACTTCTAGTTTATTTGTTATCTTTTCTGGTTCTAGAAAAGGCCAGAAAGCTTCTGCCATTTCTTTGGCATCTTGGTTGAAATCTTTAATTCATCTTGCCTATGTTAAGTCGGGTAAAACTCCGCCTCAAAGGATTACAGCTCATTCTACTAGGTCAGTTTCTACTTCCTGGGCGTTTAGGAATGAAGCTTCGATTGATCAGATTTGCAAAGCAGCAACTTGGTCCTCTTTGCATACTTTTACTAAATTCTACCATTTTGATGTATTTTCTTCTTCTGAAGCAGATTTTGGTAGAAAAGTACTTCAGGCAGCGGTTTCAGTTTGAATCTTCTGCTTATGTTTTTCATTAAACTTTATTTTGGGTGTGGATTATTTTCAGCAGGAATTGGCTGTCTTTATTTTATCCCTCCCTCTCTAGTGACTCTTGCGTGGAAAGATCCACATCTTGGGTAATCATTATCCCATACGTCACTAGCTCATGGACTCTTGCTAATTACATGAAAGAAAACATAATTTATGTAAGAACTTACCTGATAAATTCATTTCTTTCATATTAGCAAGAGTCCATGAGGCCCGCCCTTTTTTTAGGGTGGTTATGATTTTTGTATAAAGCACAATTATTCCAATTCCTTATTTTATATGCTTTCGCACTTTTTTATCACCCCACTTCTTGGCTATTCGTTAAACTGAATTGTGGGTGTGGTGAGGGGTGTATTTATAGGCATTTTGAGGTTTGGGAAACTTTGCCCCTCCTGGTAGGAATGTATATCCCATACGTCACTAGCTCATGGACTCTTGCTAATATGAAAGAAATGAATTTATCAGGTAAGTTCTTACATAAATTATGTTATTTAGATAAAGATGAAAATATGGAACCACAACAAAAAGATTTTATTCTTGGAAGTATCAAATATATTTTAGAACATAATTTCTTCTCATTTAACAACCAATTTTATATACAAGTGGAAGGGACCGCCATGGGTACGAGGTTAGCACCGAGTTATGCCAATCTCTTCATGGGTTTTTGGGAAGAGAATTTTTTTAGTGATGGCTCTCTCGGTGCGAACCTCGTACTGTACAAACGGTATATAGACGATCTTTTGATCGTTTGGAGAGGTCCAGAGAAAGACTTAATTGAGCTTTTTAAAAAAAAGAATGTAAATAATTATGGTCTCAAGTTTACTAGTCACTTTAGCCGAGAGAAAGTCAATTTTCTGGATCTTGACATTATGGTAATTAATAGTAAGATAGAGACTAAAACGCACTTTAAAGAAGTAGAGTGCAATAACCTGATACACGCAGAAAGCTGCCACTTAAAAATATGGAAAGATAACATCCCACATGGACAGACCTTACGTATTAAGAAAAATTGTTCTAGAGTAGAGGATTTTGAGAACCAGGTTACAATTTTGGCAGAAAAATTCCATAGTAGAGGCTATGAAGCTAATAACATAAATAAGGCTATTGATAAAGCTAGAAAAACAAATAGGGACAATCTTTTGGATTATAAAAATAAAACTAAAGATACTACTGACAGAATCAAAGTCCCTTTCATTACTGATTACAATGCTGATCATTCCCTTATTAAAAAGATAATAAGAAAAAATTGGTATTTGTTAAAAGAGGACAATATAATTGGTGCATAGCTAGAAGATAAACCCACATTTATTTTTAAGAAAGCTAGGAATTTTAGAACAATGCTAGCTCCAAGTGAATTTAAGATAAGCTCAACAACCAACTCTCAGGTAGATATGATGGGTAAAAGACCCACTGGTTTCTTCCCTTGTTACACATGCAAGGCATTTAAACACAGTTAAACAATGAAGGCTCTTAGGATTAACAATTCCAAAAACATTCTCACCATAAAAGAAGTCATAAGATGCACACACAAAAATATTATTTACGTACTGAAATGCTCGTGCAATCTTTTCTATTTTGGTGAAACTACCCGATGTCTTAAAGACAGGATAAGGGAGCACTTGTTAAGTATAGAAAAAGGGAGGGATGACACTTCATTATATAAGCACTTTAAAGACACTCATCATGGTAATACCAGAGAACTAAGTTATTGGGGGGTACAAAAAATTAAAGGACACTGGAGGGGGGGGGCAATACAGAGAAAACACTATTAATTAAAGAAGCGGAATTAATTTACAAATATAGCACTTTATATCCACAAGGACTTAACTCTGAACTAGATCTTTCACCTTTTTTATTTGAATGAAGCAAACTTAAATTTAAAATTAATCCCCACTTATAATTTTCTTTCTTTCTTTCTCTCTCCTTTTCTCTTTTTTTTCTTCCTTTTATCTTTTTTCTTTTTGATTTTTTCACATTATTTTTTCACACTATTCTATGGGTAACACTGTCATCTAATTAGACCATATACCTCTTTTAATATTTTTAGACTAAGCTCATATACCTTTTTTAAAATAGAGCATATTTAAATATCTTATCTATATATATACACACGTTATAATGACATTAGGTTTTATATGTTTTTTATGAGAGATGTTTATCATATCCATAAAGATCTGTATATACATCTGAGAAACTAACTTCATTTTTATCTAATTTTGGCATGTTGCAATCTTAATATACATTATTTTACTACAGGTGTGCTTGTGGAGAGCATATCTTAAAGGGATTATGTTGAATTTATAAATGTATGTACCATAGGGATTTATTGGATTAACAACATGTTTTTATCTTGGGATACATGAACCTGAAACAGAGAAATAAGTATATACCGCCTTAAATTCTCCTGTGAATGGGAAACACCAATTAGACACACAGCCAATCACACACTTTCTGAACATTTAAAAAGGCCTTTGCTGCAAGTCACAATTATCTTGATAAAGGCCACAGGTGGGTGAAACGCGTCGATTACCTTGTGACTTTGTAGCAGTATACTAAGAGTGACTAAATTTCACCCTATCTATGAACAATATCGCTACTATTTAACCCGGGTTAACCTCTTCACTACAACTTTCAAGTTCTCACAGTGTGGATGAATTTAAATATCCAACTGTATCTACAAATATAAGTATACGAACAGAGTGCTTGTGCACTGAAGGAAGTGACAACATCCACAACTTTTTTACACTTGATACCAGCACGCTTTCAAACTGTCTACATAGGAAACGAACGGACGAGGCGTGACGTCAGACGCCGTCCCTACACACGTGTGTGGTCTGTGTTTGCAGCTCGGGAGAGACTGCCTTGGCTCTCGGAGTGGTCCCTGGTGTGACCGAAGATCTCATAAGCGGTAAAGTAAAGCGCTGCTTTAACATTGTTGATATATATCTTTGAATCAAAGCTTTATCTACAATTTCAGGTATACTGGACATATTCCGGATCAAACTCCTTTATTAGGAAGTTCCACGCCATCCTATATCCCACAGTACACTTGGGAAATATCTGCTATATCCCTTGGGCATATACATATCTAAGTTTCAAGTATAACTTGTATTGTTTCTAATATTTTTTAATCACCACTTGTTTTTAACTTACTCACTGATTAATGCATTTAAAACAGATCGTATATGTATTTTATTTCTATCTATTCCCATTTGCTTATCTAATTGTAGCAATAAACTGTTACATAGGGTTTTAAAACCTAGGGAGACGTCCCTGTTTATACTGTTTGATTTTAAGGTTGTATATTGACTTCTATTAAATAATTTTAAATAACACTATTTTGGTGTCTGATACCTTTAGCCTTTGGCGCCCTCTTTATCTGTAAGCCGTTAACATTCTACTTTCACTATATCTTGACACTTTTTAGGGATAGTGTCTCTTAGAGAGGTGCTTGGTATTAGTTCCTAAGTGCACTTCTATTTTCTGTTTATCCTTAATTTTTTATTTGTATGCTGGCAACACTCCAGTGAGGGTGGGCAATCAGGGAGGTGGATTTGGCCTCAGACTATATGACTTCTAGTGAAGTTTTTTTTATCCAGACTTGGATACACTCTCCATGGGACGGCGGTTTTTATCTCCCATTTTTTAGAGACAACCACACGTTTCAGCTAAGTAGGCTAACAGTTTCTATGCAGCCCCTTTTGATGTACCTTTACTCTGCTAAGAAGCCTTCCACTGATACATATAGCGGCACTATCTACTTATGAGGCGATACTTCTGGTACAGCCTTAATTTTTATTATCCCCTTTTTTTTATAAGGGCTTTATTCTGCATGAACTGAAGGCAGTTTAGTTGACGCCATCCACCTCAGAGGGATTCCGCTCAGTGCATCTGGGTATTGCCCTGCTTTCTGCAGTGCAGAGCCGACAGTTTGGTATTCTATTGAATACTTATGTACTTTTTCTCTGCTTACATATAGCAGCAGTACTGTTTAAGGAGACTTTTCTTGCTTATACGTACTTTTTTCCTTCCCTTCAGTTAGAACTTGCGAGTCAGTGGAATGAAAGTGCTGCAGCATAGTTTCAGCCAGTGCGCTATCGATACTGTCTATATTATATATCTCTAAAGTTAATTTGGGAGTTTATTAGCGTTTTAACATATGTGAGATGTTTATATATCACTCGCTTATCTATAGGAGGAGTTTTTGTGCTTTATGCTCAGTACGAGCAACATGTAGGCGCCATCTTTTTCCTCCCGACAGTCGGCTGGTCGGCTGTGTGTGCCTGTTTAAACGCTTTTGGTGCCATATCTGTTTTCTCTGCGTGAGGGTCAGAAGTGCTTTCCCACATTCTTATACTAGGTCTCTTAGTGTGGAGACTTTATTTAAGACAATTTATCTTTTTCTGTGTGGGTGATTTTTAATGCTTTATTAAAGTAGGATTTATATGGTGGTCTTTTAAGCTGATTTGTTCGCAGAGATTTAATAGTCTTATCTATGGACACCTTTTTTTTGCCAGTATTTTTACATGACACTTTTAAGCCTGTTACTGCCATCTTGTGGCAGTTTTTATGTATTTGATCTGTCACATTTTAATTTATATTTATTTTATGTGTGGTCATTTGCATAGGAGTCTCTTCATATAGGAGACTATCACGCTGTTGGTAGCATGAATTGTGACCACAAGAAGTTTTTGGGCTACCTAGTGCCTTAAAATGCATTTTATATTGTGTTTTCCCTGTCTGATACAGAGATTCGTTACTCAGAAGAGTTATAAGATACAATTCATTAAAATTATGGGGGGCAGATAAAAAAAAAACTGAAATTAAAATCCTCCATGTCACAAAATTAAATCAATGTAAATATTTGCATAGGAAATTAGCACATCTAGGCAAGATTCCCCGCTTGCTTTTTCCCAGAAATACCTCATATACAATGTTACCAATGCACAAGAGAATTCTTGGTAAGATATGCAAATTAGATTCTCAGTTTTTTTGCTTCAAAATACTGTTTTAACACAGCTATCCTTTTAACAGGATTATTGCAGCAAACCAAAAATCACTCACTAGACAGCCTGTTTCGTTCTTTTTGGAACTCATCAGTAGGAGATAGATTTCTGGTTGCTGCATTGGGAAAGCTACTTTCAAGGTTAAACCAAAATGCATTAAAATTATGGGGGGAGATAAAAAACTGAAATTAAAATGGTTTAACCTTGAAAGTAGCTTTCCCAATGCAGCAACCAGAAATCTATCTCCTACTGATGAGTTCCAAAAAGAACGAAACAGGCTGCCTAGTGAGTGATTTCTGGTTTGCTGCAATAATCCTGTGTTATATATATATATATATATATATATATATATATATATATATATATATATATATATATATATATATATATATATATATATGTGTATGTATGTATGTATGCATACATACATACATACATACATACATACACAAAGTGTTGTCAGCAACCAACAATATTACCAATAAAAGGCTAGTAACAATAGCCTGTTATTAAAGTTTTGACAGGCCATTGGTGCAGGAGAGAGAGATTCTATTAATATTCAGCAAGAAGAAGATTATAAAGCAATTCCTATCCAGCACTAACTAATACCTTAAGAGTTAAAGGATATAATACCTAGGTCTTAGAGACCTCAATGTACCAATAAGAGGGGTTACCAATGTCTAATACCAGGTAAATCTCAACTAACAAAGGAGGAGCATATATAAGGCATTTATTGGAGTAACCACAGGACATAGATTAGCATAAATATTGCAACTTTGCAACTTCCTATCATAGTGCACTATGAATCCCCAAGCATAATTAAATAATAAAATAAAGACTTTGTTCTTAACTACAAGACCCTGTGAGTGACTCCCTTACTTTGCTGATTTGTATTACACTTGGAATGCACCCGCATATATAATATATATCTCTGATGAAGCGCATGTGAGCATGCGGGAAACGCGTCAGATCCAGCCCTGCACACTGTGACTGTGTCTTTCACTTGTCTGCTCATTAAATTATCCACTTTTGAAAAGAGTCTGCAGTTCCTCGTTTTTCTTCTTTCTAACACTATATATATATATATATATATATATATATATATATATATATATATATATATATATATATATATATATATATATATATATATATATATATATATTTTGTATGCAAAAGTTTAGGCACCCCTGACAATTTCCATGATTTTTCATTTATAAATAATTGGGTGTTTAGATCAGCAATCTCATTTTGATCTATTAAATAAATATTTATAATATTTCAGTAGTGAAATGAGGTTTATTGGATTAACAAAAAATGTGCAATATGCATCAAAATTAAATTAGACAGATGCTTAAACTTGGACACCCCAACAGAAATATCACATCAATATTTAGTAGACCCTCCTTTAGCAGAAATATCAGCCTCTAGATGCTTCCTATAGCCTGTAATGAGTATCTGGATTGAAGGTATTTTGGACCATTCCTTCTTGCAAAACATCTCCAGTTCAGTTAGGTTTGATGGTTGACGAGCATGGACAGACCGCTTCAAATTACCCCACAGATTTTCAATGATATTCAGGTCTGGGTCCTGGGATGGCCATTCTAGAACATTGTACTTGTTCCTCTGCATAAATGCCAGAGTAGATTTTGAGCAGTGTTTTGGGTCGTTGTCTTGTTGAAATATCTAGCCCCAGCGTAACTTCAACTTTGTAACTGATTCCTCGACCTTATTCTCAAGTATCTGATTTAGTGAAATCCATGCGACCCTCAACTTTAACAAGATTCCCAGTACCGGCACTTGCCACACGGCCCCACAGTATGATTATTTATAAATGAAAATCATGGAAATTGTCAGGGGTGCCTAAACTTTTGCATACAACTGTGTGTGTGTATATATGTATGTGTATGTATATAGTGTGTGTATGTATATATGTGCGTGTGTGTGTGTATATATATATATATATATATATATATATATATATATATTCTTAGGAATTATCCATGTTCGCCTTTTTATTTTATTTTTTCTGCGGTAGAAAAATATATACGGGAGATTGTTATTAATCTTACCACTTGTAAATTTAGCGGGTAAATCTCCAATCTACCAGCTGGATTCCTGTTTTAACAGCTGTGTATTCAGCAATGCTATGACATTTAGGGGAAGTCTGTGTAAAGTAGGCTATAGTATATAAGTGAGTCATTATGACTATCTCATTTTTAGTATGGGTTTAGGGATTATCAACATTTATTTGATGTATCTCTATCCTGATTCATTATGATTCAGTATAGGTATATACTGTTATTGTTATAAGTATCATAATTTGGTAATTTGCTCAATACATTCTAAATGTATGCCCTAGGGATTCTTAACTTTTTTTTTTTTTTTTTTTTGGTCCCTTTCCTACCGTTTTTTTTGGTCCCTTTCCTACCCGGCTTATCTTATATATTCTATTCTGTCTTTTGGACAAACACTTCCGATTTGTAGCCCTAAATTTTGGACTTAGCCTCTACTCCTCGAATCTTACAGGGGTTTGATGGGGCTCTTCTGGCACTAGACAGATTTAAGGAATTACGGTGGCATCTGTCCTGGACTATATCTTGGTTCAGGTGCCTTCTTTTCTTTTTGTAAGATGTTATTGTCTATTCTACGTTCCTACGGGTGGAAAGTGAATCTGGAGAAGAGTTCCCTGGTGCCAGGTACCAGAGTGTGTTTCTTAGGAACAATTTATAGATTCTCTGTCTGAAGATTTTGCTGACGAAGGTCAGAAAATCCAAACTTCTGACTTCCTGCCTGTCACTTCAGTCCTCAACCTGTGAATCTGTGGCTTAGTGTATGGAAGTAATTGGTCTGATGGTTGCTTCCATGGACATCATTCTGTTTGCTCGGTTCCATCTGAGTCCCCTACAGTTATGCATGCTCAGACAATAACACGGAGACCACTCGGACCTATCGCAAAGGATAGCTCTGGTTCCCCTAACTAGAGTCTCTATCTTGGTGGTTTTCAGGACCATCTGTCTTAGGGTACATGCTTCCTAAGACCATCCTGGTAGATTGTAACCACGGATGCCAGTCTTTCTGGGAAGCAGTTTAGGGTTATTTAAAGGCTCAGGGTCTTTGGACTCGAGGAGTCTTTTATTCCCATAAACATCTTGGAGTTGAGAGCAATTTACAATGCCTCATCAGCCTGGCCTCAACTAGCTTTAGTCCCTTTTATCAGATTTCAATCGGAAAATATCTCCTCGGTGGCTTACATCAACTCAGAGTTCTTTAGCAATGAAGGAGGTGACTCACATTCTCCAGTGGGCGGAGTCTCACGATTGTCTCTTCTCTGCCTTCCGCATCCCAGGGATGGACAACTGGGAGGTGGTTTTTCTTAACAGGCAGACTTTTCATCCCGTGGAGTGGGCTAACCACCCAGAGGTTTTCAAATGATAACTCTCAGGTGGGGGGTTCCGGAGTTGGATTTGATGGTATCACGTCTAAATGCCAAGCTTCCAAAGTAAGGTTCAAGATCAAGAGAGCCACAGACCGATCTGATTGACTCTCTAGCGGTGCCCCCCCCCCCCCCCCCCCGTTTGCTCTCCTTATTTAAGTCATTGCTCGTATCAAGCAGGAGAGGGCATTTGTCATTTTAATAGCTCCTGCATGGCCTCACAGGATCTGGTTCACGGATCTGGTGAAGATGTCTTCTCTTCCTCATTGAAGGTTACCTCTGAGGAATTACCTTCTACTTTAGGGTCCATTCCTCCATCCAATCCTGTATTCTCTGAAGCTCACTGCTTGGAGATTGAACGCCTAGTTCCGTCTAGATGTGGTTTTTCTGAAGCTGTCATTTATCTATGCTTCAGGCTTGTAAACCTGTTACTCGCAGAATTTACCATAAGGTATGGCGTAAATATCTTTTTTGGTGCGACTCTCAGGGTTTCATTTTAACTTTTCTTCAGGATGACCTGGAGAAAGGTTTGTCAGTCAATCAGTACTCTTAAGGATCAGATTTCTGCACGATCTATTCTTTTGCACAAACGTCTGGCAAATTCTTCCAGATGTTCAAGATTGTTCAGGCCCTGGTCAGAATCAGGCCTGTGTTTAAACCTGTTGCTCCTCCCTGGAGTCTTAACCTAGTACTTAGTTTTGCAGCAGGCTCCATTTGACCCGATTCATGTTGTTGATATAAAGTTATCTTGGATGGTTCTGTTTCTCCTTGCTATTTCTTCCGCACGCAGAGTTTCTGAGCTCTCAGCTGTGCAGTATGATTCCCAGTACCTTATTTTTTATACAGATAAGGCGGTCCTTTGTACTAAATTTGGGTTTCTCCCTAAGGTGGTGTCGGATCGAACCATTAATCAGGAAATTGTTGTTCCTTCTTTTTGTCCTAATCTTTCTTCTCATAAGGAACGTATTTTGCATAACTCAGATGTTGTGCTTGCTCTAAAATGTTACCTACAAGCTTCTGAAGATAGATTTTCGTCAGTCTTCTGCTCTGTTTGTTGTTTTCTCTGGAAAGTGTAAGGGTCAGAAGGCCTCTTCTACTTCTCTTTCCCTCTGGTTAAGAAGTATGATTTGTGTTGCTTATGAGATTGCTGCACAGCAGCCTCCTGAGAGAATTATGGCTCATTCCACTTGGGCTGTCTCCTCATCTTGGGCTTTCAAAATGAAGCTTCTGTGGAACAGATTTGCAAAGCGGCAACATGGTCCTCTTTGCAAATTTTTTCCAAATTTGATACTTTTGCCTCGGCTAAGGCCTCTTTTGGGAGAAAGGTTCTTTAAGTGTTGGTGCCTTCTGTTTAGGTCCTCCTGCCTTGTTCTCCCTCCCTGTTCATTCTGTGTCCTCTAGCTTAGGTATTGGTCCCCACTAGTAATTGGAATGACGTTGTGGACTCTCCATGCCATAGAAAAGAAAGCAAAATTTTATGTTTACCTGATAAATTTCTTTCTTTCTGGGCATGGAGAGTTCACGACCCCGCCCTCTTTTTAAATTATAATTCGGCAGTTTATTTTTTTTAGTAAACCTCAGGCACCTCTATTCCCTTGTTTCTTCTTTTTCCATTTTCCTTCGGCTGAATGACTGGGGATTATGGGTAAGGGAGGTTACACTTAACAGCTTTGCTGGGGTGGTCTTTGCCACCTCCTGCTAGCTAGGAGTTGAATATCCCACTAGTAATTGGAATTACGTTGTGGACTCTCCATGCCCGGAAAGAAAGAAATGTATCAGGTTAAGCATAAATTTTGTTTTATCCCCAATTTTGAGTCAAGAAAGGAGTTAACCCCTTTTTGACACACACCGAAACCAATTATTGAATATTCAGCTACACTTCAATCAACAGTAGTGTGAAATAGCAGGGAAATAATGGGGACAAATTAGCATACCCCAAGATGTCCAATCAGTCCAAGAATAAAACAAAGTTGTGGTTATGGCAAAGTGGCATGCAAATTAGCAGTTTAAGTAATTTAACATATATAATGTAAGATCAATTATTATGTAAGTAATAAGACGACATTCTGCATGGTCAAAATGTGTCCTCACACCTTAAAGGGACATGAAACCCAAATTTTTTCTTTCATAATTCTGATAGAGAATACACTTTTAAACAACTTTCTAATTTACTTCTATCTAATTTGCTTAATTCTCTTGATATCCTTTTCTGAAAAGCATATTTAGATAGGCTCAATAGCTGCTGATTGGTGTTTGCACATAGATGCCTTGTATGATTGGCTCACCCATTTGCATTGCTATTTCTTTAACAAAGGATATCTAAAGAATGAAGCAAATTAGATTATAGAAGTAAATTGGTATGTTGTTTAAAATTGTATTCTCTGTCTGAATCATAAAAGAAAAAATGTGGGTTTAATGTCACTTTAAGCACTATGGCCTCTGATCCCTGTCAGCATCTGCCTGAATACATAACCTTTTAACACCATTTTACCTAGATTCAATACTACACGCCGACACCTCAGGTCAGCATATTATATAGTATGGTGCTTGCCTTATAGAAGACATACATTGTTTTCTGCTATGCTTAAAGGACCATTAAATTCAGTAAAATTAGATAACCAATGCCATAGCACTTACTTTTTTTTTTTTTATATGATCAATAAATATTTTTTTGACATTAATCAGCCAATCACAGACTCATGTGTATACACTGAATTTGGAGGAGCTGATGCCTTAAAGTCTATTTAAATAAAAAGACGCACTGCATTTTGATAATGGAAGTATATTTAAAAGTCTCTTAAACTGCATACTCTATCTGAATCATGAAAGTTTAATTTTGACTTTGTAAATCTAGATGACTGGGGACGAGTTTAACTTCAAAGAAATCTATTTAATGCATTTAAATATTAGACAGCCAAGGCGTTTATGCTTTATAGATGTGATCATTTGCTTTTTTATTATATTTCTCTCTTCTGCTGCTACTTAAAGGATTTTTTAAAATTCTTATCTCTGTGCACTGCTTTTCTAATATACAAAAATGTACTGCTCATTTGAAATTGAAAGTGTTATAGCATTGTCTTATTATGTATGTGTTGACTATGCAGTTATACTATATTCAGTGACCCTTAAAACTGTTTTAAAAAAGAAATATTCAGGAGAAAATCAGCTGTAAAGTTTTCTTTTTATTTAATTTGGTATTTGTTGTTACATAAGTCTTTATGTAATGGAAAATGTTTTGCAAATGTGTTGAGCTTTGCTCACTGAGTTTCATGCTAAGTTCTTGTCCTTATTAGATTCACTAATCTATCTTTAGTTCATTTTAGGCCTCTGGATGATGTGTTTACTATGGCCAGTGACCCACTGGAAGGCTTTCATGAAGTGAATCTTGCATCGCCCACTACCCCTGATCTTGGCGAGCGTGATGCCAGGCGTCAGGAACCAACTACCTCAAACAATATTGTATACCGCCCCCATTTAACCGTAAACTCTAATCTAATTCAACCAAACAGCTTGAATGCCTCTGACCTACCTACACAACCTGTATATTCCTCTCCGAGGCATTTACACTGCGGAGACACTACAGGGGTAAGGTAGGTAATGTGACAAAGATTTAAATGTTTTGTCATGTCTTTCAGTAAGTATTTTTTTTTTTGTTTAAATAATTTTTATTGAGGTTAAATATGCAGTACAACAGAGAAAGTATTGTACAGATGTCATACACATATACACAGAAAGAACATATCCATCTTATTGCCACAATATATAGTCATCTCTGTTACATCACATTTATGCAATATATGTTAAAAGTAAACCTCATATTTTCTGTATTTTCTTTGATATTACTCTATATACCAGTGTAAAAGAAAAAAAGCATGTAGCAATCTAGAGTATATATATGATATAAAGAATATATAAAACCATAGGTTAATTGCGGTTGTGTGACGAGAAAAAACGCTTTAAAGACTCAGGATGAATCCAGCCTATCCTGAGTTCTATAGTATGGGGGGGGGGGGGGGGTACGGAGGTCATTATGTCTGTTGAACCGGAGCTCCTCTTTTCATAGGTACTTAACGTTAAACATGACTTGCCCAGTAATTGTGATATGTATAGTACACCTCATAGTTGCTGTCAGCTCAAAATACTGAGCGGTGTGTAAAAGAAAGCCATAGAAGCACTAGTGTCGTGCAGATTTAGCTCCACAAATTGTGACATGGAAATCCACATAGTCACTATAATAACCCAATTGCTACCAGGTCAAGATATGTAAGATAGTGATGGAAAAATTAAATCTGCCACAGGACACGGGCCCTATGCCCTGCGGCAGTAAAGATAAGAGTCTAATAGGCAGTTGAATACGTTACATATACTGGTATGTGGAGAGCTATTAAGCTTCTATATAAATGTGAATAGGAGGTGACAGAAGACATGAGAACAGGACACATAGCTCAGAGAATGAAAACATATATAGGATCTGTCATAATAAAACTAACAGAGCTAACATATTATGGCTGAAGAGTGTTAGTACCAAAATATTAATGTCAGGCACTATCATACTGGTACATTCATAAACTCACAGTGGGATATAACAAGAGCTTAATACTAGTTCTAAACAAACAGTGTAAAGCAGGATATTTGAAAGCAAGTGCTGTTATGCATTAATTCTGGAGTCATTTTTAAAGGTATTTAGAACAGTGTACTTTAGATTGAAATTACCAAGATCTAGGCTTATTAATTATATTCATAAGAGACAAATCTCACTTCCCAGGGCAGGGAGTCTCAAGACAGATAGGGACAAGTAGCTGAGATTGCAAGATCACAGGGATTTGCCTTGCAGATCCAATTATAGCTGGGCTTTGACTCCCCTCTAGTGGCTGAAAGTGGCTATTACATTTTGTTCAGGAGGTTTTACTGTTAGATTAACACTCAGAACATATACAGGTATTCAGCATGCCTATATACTAACTAAACAATAAAGTATGTATTTGTAGTGTACATAACAAAGTCTGACATATGGATAAATTTAGACACATTATATAACAGTTAACTTGATTGATATATAAACAACCTAGATCAGAGTAACTGTCTCGTATTAACCAGAGAACCAATACATCCGGCATTGTTGCCATCATAAAAAGACCCTAGTGCTGAAAAATATTTGCAACTTAAGTTTTTAAACCTTGCCCACTTCGAGTATATCTTGAAAGTAAAAGCTGTAAGTGGGTATATCAGCCAAACTAATACAGAATAAAAAATCATAGCATGAAATAAGATATCCATATAGTCTGCAGTCAGGCAATTACTGTGAGGAAGTTAAGTCTGATGAAAAGTTTATTAATTAGAGTCGGCTGATAGCTTTTCTGCTATTTAGTGAGGTGTGGGACCAGACCTTGGTATTGAGCTTCCTGTAATAGGTGATTGTCTATTTACCCCACTCCGCTCCTCATCGAGTGCCCATGCTGGTCAATGAAAAAGCTGCTGCTGAGCTGAGACCCTGTTGAGGAAAGCTGTGGACTCCCAGTACACAAGATAGCTGAGAGGTGTATATGAGGAGGAGAAAAAGTTAGTATTCCGAGCCGCAAATAGCGTGCCGGGTCAGTAGGCAGGCAGGAAACTTTGCTCGCAGTCGTGTGTCTCCCGGTTCCACCAGCACAATCTAGCCAGACTTCCGGGAGATAAACACTAACGCTCCCTTGTTTAAGGGACTCAAAATGGCCGCAGGAGGTCTCGGGAGTTTTCGCTGCATCATAAATGCTCAGGAGACTGGTAGGAGTGACAGGTATCAGAGCATGAGGGTTTACTTCAGTGATATAGCGATCAGCAGACAGTATAGATTTATCCTCACCAGCCGTTGTATTCATACAGCATTCATGTAGGGTCAGCGCTAGGTTGGCATGATGTTCCTGTAGAAGCTGCGCCACAGCTTTCCTCCACTCATCCAAGGCCTCCATTGTAGCTTGCCTTCCAGAACTCTCTCAAAGCAGAGAAAAGTTGGCCTCTGAGCACTCCCAAATACTCCACTAGTGCGATACATAAAAAAGTCCCCTTTTGATAATTGTAAAAGTAGTTTAGACGCCAATAAACATTAAATTCAATATAAAAGAGCCAGGAGCTCTTGTCACACACGTCTATCTCCTTCAATAGCTGGCTCCGCCCCCCTTTCAGTAAGTATTTAATAAAAGCATTTGGAGGAGACACTGACAGAGCTGTATGTAAATGACGTGATCATATGCTTTAAAGTGAAATGACATTAAAAAAAAAATCTATCGTTTATATGAAAGAGCAACAGTTAAGCATGTTAAAATATTTTTGTATGAAAAGAGTTAAAGAAAAGTTGACTTAATTTAAAATTAAACTAACTAGAAGTGCATGATTGTGCCCAGCTGAGTCAAGGGGCAACTCTCACATAAAGTGTAAGTGTATTGTATTCCCCCCCGCCTCCCCCTGATAGATCTTGTTCCGCAATAAAACAAATGCTGCAAAACTCGGCCATTTTAATGTCTCAATTTACTAACAGATTCCGAATTTTAGAATGTCTAGTTTTGCAGTGTTTCATACTGCCTGTCATTATAATTACTGCCCCACTCCATTTGTGGTCTTGATGGTTTCGGCTTGTTTGCCCTTATCAGCCTACTGGATCTAACACACAAAACGTGTGAACCATTATGCCAGTAGCACACAAATGGAAAATACTCACACAAGAGCCAGTGATCTAAGATTCTTTATTCACAACAAATTAAGTCGATATAACATACAATTGATCTGGGTTCCTGATTTAGTGAGCCTGCGTTATGCAGTAGACCTGCCAACAGTTACCTTTTGTTTCTTTTCTTTTTGGTAGATTTAACAAAAAGGAAATTTATGCTTACCTGATAAATTTATTTCTTTCATGTAATTAGCAAGAGTCCATGAGCTAGTGACGTATGGGATATACATTCCTACCAGGAGGGGCAAAGTTTCCCAAACCTCAAAATGCCTATAAATACACCCCTCACCACACCCACAATTCAGTTTTACAAACTTTGCCTCCGATGGAGGTGGTGAAGTAAGTTTGTGCTAGATTCTACGTTGATATGCGCTCCGCAGCAAGTTGGAGCCCGGTTTTCCTCTCAGCGTGCAGTGAATGTCAGAGGGATGTGAGGAGAGTATTGCCTATTTGAATGCAGTGATCTCCTTCTACGGGGTCTATTTCATAGGTTCTCTGTTATCGGTCGTAGAGATTCATCTCTTACCTCCCTTTTCAGATCGACGATATACTCTTATATATACCATTACCTCTGCTGATTCTCGTTTCAGTACTGGTTTGGCTTTCTACAAACATGTAGATGAGTGTCCTGGGGTAAGTAAATCTTATTTCTTTCATGTAATTAGCAAGAGTCCATGAGCTAGTGACGTATGGGATATACATTCCTACCAGGAGGGGCAAAGTTTCCCAAACCTCAAAATGCCTATAAATACACCCCTCACCACACCCACAATTCATTCATTTTTTATTGCTTCTGGTTGCTAGAAGCTTGTTCTTTGGCATTTTTTCCCATTCCTGAAACTGTCATTTAAGGAATTTGATCAATTTTGCTTTATATATATGTTGTTTTTTCTCTTACATATTGCAAGATGTCTCACGTTGCATCTGAGTCAGAAGATACTACAGGAAAATCGCTGTCAAGTGCTGAATCTACCAAAGCTAAGTGTATCTGCTGTAAACTTTTGGTAGCTATTCCTCCAGCTGTTGTTTGTATTGATTGTCATGACAAACTTGTTAAAGCAGATAATATTTCCTTTAGTAAAGTACCATTGCCTGTTGCAGTTCCTTCAACATCTAAGGTGCAGAATGTTCCTGATAATATAAGAGATTTTGTTTCTGAATCCATAAAGAAGGCTATGTCTGTTATTTCTCCTTCTAGTAAACATAAAAAATCTTTTAAAACTTCTCTCCCTACAGATGAATTTTTAACTGAACATCATCATTCTGATTCTGATGATTCCTCTGGTTCAGAGGATTCTGTCTCAGAGGTTGATGCTGATAAATCTTCATATTTATTTAAAATGGAATTTATTCGTTCTTTACTTAAAGAAGTCCTAATTGCTTTAGAAATAGAGGATTCTGGTCCTCTTGATACTAAATCTAAACGTTTAAATAAGGTTTTTAAAACTCCTGTAGTTATTCCAGAAGTTTTTCCTGTCCCTGATGCTATTTCTGCAGTAATTTCCAAAGAATGGGATAATTTGGGTAATTCATTTACTCCTTCTAAACGTTTTAAGCAATTATATCCTGTGCCGCCTGACAGATTAGAATTTTGGGACAAGATCCCTAAAGTTGATGGGGCTATTTCTACCCTTGCTAAACGTACTACTATTCCTACGTCAGATGGTACTTCGTTTAAGGATCCTCTAGATAGGAAAATGGAGTCCTTTCTAAGAAAAGCTTATCTGTGTTCAGGTAATCTTCTTAGACCTGCTATATCTTTGGCTGATGTTGCTGCAGCTTCAACTTTTTGGTTGGAAACTTTAGCGCAACAAGTAACACATTGTGATTCTCATGATATTATTATTCTTCTTCAACATGCTAATAATTTTATCTGTGATGCCATTTTTGATATTATCAGAGTTGATGTCAGGTTTATGTCTCTAGCTATTTTAGCTAGAAGAGCTTTATGGCTTAAAACTTGGAATGCTGATATGGCTTCTAAATCAACTTTACTTTCCATTTCTTTCCAGGGTAACAAATTATTTGGTTCTCAGTTGGATTCCATTATTTCAACTGTTACTGGTGGGAAAGGAACTTTTTTACCACAGGATAAAAAATCTAAAGGTAAAAACAGGGCTAATAATCGTTTTCGTTCCTTTCGTTTCAACAAAGAACAAAAGCCTGATCCTTCATCCTCAGGAGCAGTTTCAGTTTGGAGACCATCTCCAGTCTGGAATAAATCCAAGCCAGCTAGAAAGGCAAAGCCTGCTTCTAAGTCCACATGAAGGTGCGGCCCTCATTCCAGCTCAGCTGGTAGGGGGCAGGTTACGTTTTTTCAAAGAAATTTGGGTCAATTCTGTTCACAATCTTTGGATTCAGAGCATTGTTTCAGAGGGGTACAGAATTTGTTTCAAGTTGAGACCTCCTGCAAAGAGATTTTTTCTTTCCCGTGTCCCAGTAAATCCAGTAAAAGCTCAAGCATTTCTGAAATGTGTTTCAGATCTAGAGTTGACTGGAGTAATTATGCCAGTTCCAGTTTCGGAACAGGGGATGGGGTTTTATTCAAATCTCTTCATTGTACCAAAGAAGGAGAATTCCTTCAGACCAGTTCTGGATCTAAAAATATTGAATCGTTATGTAAGGATACCAACATTCAAGATGGTAACTGTAAGGACTATCTTACCTTTTGTTCAGCAAGGGAATTATATGTCCACAATAGATTTACAGGATGCATATCTGCATATTCCGATTCATCCAGATCACTATCAGTTTCTGAGATTCTCTTTCCTAGACAAGCATTACCAGTTTGTGGCTCTGCCGTTTGGCCTAGCTACAGCTCCAAGAATTTTTACAAAGGTTCTCGGTGCCCTGCTGTCTGTAATCAGAGAACAGGGTATTGTGGTATTTCCTTATTTGGACGATATCTTGGTACTTGCTCAGTCTTTACATTTAGCAGAATCTCATACGAATCGACTTGTGTTGTTTCTTCAAGATCATGGTTGGAGGATCAATTTACCAAAAAGTTCATTGATTCCTCAGACAAAGGTAACCTTTCTGGGTTTCCAGATGGATTCAGTGTCCATGACTCTGTCTTTAACAGACAAGAGACGTTTAAAATTGATTACAGCTTGTCGAAACCTTCAGTCACAATCATTCCCTTCGGTAGCCTTATGCATGGAAATTCTAGGTCTTATGACTGCTGCATCGGACGCGATCCCCTTTGCTCGTTTTCACATGCGACCTCTTCAGCTCTGTATGCTGAAGCAATGGTGCAAGGATTACACGAAGATATCTCAATTAATATCTTTAAAACCGATTGTTCGACACTCTCTAACATGGTGGACAGATCACCATCGTTTAATTCAGGGGGCTTCTTTTGTGCTTCCGACCTGGACTGTAATTTCAACAGATGCAAGTCTCACAGGTTGGGGAGCTGTGTGGGGATCTCTGACGGCACAAGGAGTTTGGGAATCTCAGGAGGTGAGATTACCGATCAATATTTTGGAACTCCGTGCAATTTTCAGAGCTCTTCAGTTTTGGCCTCTTCTGAAGAGAGAATCGTTCATTTGTTTTCAGACAGACAATGTCACAACTGTGGCATACATCAATCATCAAGGAGGGACTCACAGTCCTCTGGCTATGAAAGAAGTATCTCGAATTTTGGTTTGGGCGGAATCCAGCTCCTGTCTTATCTCTGCGGTTCATATTCCAGGTATAGACAATTGGGAAGCGGATTATCTCAGTCGCCAAACGTTGCATCCGGGCGAATGGTCTCTTCACCCAGAGGTATTTCTTCAGATTGTTCAAATGTGGGAACTTCCAGAAATAGATCTGATGGCGTCCCATCTGAACAAGAAACTTCCCAGGTATCTGTCCAGATCCCGGGATCCTCAGGCGGAGGCAGTGGATGCATTATCACTTCCCTGGAAGTATCATCCTGCCTATATCTTTCCGCCTCTAGTTCTTCCAAGAGTAATCTCCAAGATTCTGAAGGAATGCTCGTTTGTTCTGCTGGTAGCTCCGGCATGGCCTCACAGGTTTTGGTATGCGGATCTTGTCCGGATGGCCTCTTGCCAACCGTGGACTCTTCCGTTAAGACCAGACCTTCTGTCACAAGGTCCTTTTTTCCATCAGGATCTGAAATCCTTAAATTTAAAGGTATGGAGATTGAACGCTTGATTCTTGGTCAAAGAGGTTTCTCTGACTCTGTGATTAATACTATGTTACAGGCTCGTAAATCTGTATCTCGAGAGATATATTATAGAGTCTGGAAGACTTATATTTCTTGGTGTCTTTCTCATCATTTTTCCTGGCATTCTTTTAGAATACCGAGAATTTTACAGTTCCTTCAGGATGGTTTAGATAAGGGTTTGTCCGCAAGTTCCTTGAAAGGTCAAATCTCTGCTCTTTCTGTTCTTTTTCACAGAAAGATTGCTATTCTTCCTGATATTCATTGTTTTGTACAAGCTTTGGTTCGTATAAAACCTGTCATTAAGTCAATTTCTCCTCCTTGGAGTTTGAATTTGGTTCTGGGAGCTCTTCAAGCTCCTCCGTTTGAACCTATGCATTCATTGGACATTAAATTACTTTCTTGGAAAGTTTTGTTCCTTTTGGCCATCTCTTCTGCCAGAAGAGTTTCTGAATTATCTGCTCTTTCTTGTGAGTCTCCTTTTCTGATTTTTCATCAGGATAAGGCGGTGTTGCGAACTTCTTTTGAATTTTTACCTAAAGTTGTGAATTCCAACAACATTAGTAGAGAAATTGTGGTTCCTTCATTATGTCCTAATCCTAAGAATTCTAAGGAGAAATCGTTGCATTCTTTAGATGTTGTTAGAGCTTTGAAATATTATGTTGAAGCTACGAAATCTTTTCGTAAGACTTCTAGTCTATTTGTTATCTTTTCCGGTTCTAGAAAAGGCCAGAAAGCTTCTGCCATTTCTTTGGCATCTTGGTTGAAATCTTTAATTCATCTTGCCTATGTTGAGTCGGGTAAGACTCCGCCTCAGAGAATTACAGCTCATTCTACTAGGTCAGTTTCTACTTCCTGGGCGTTTAGGAATGAAGCTTCGGTTGACCAGATCTGCAAAGCAGCTACTTGGTCCTCTTTGCATACTTTTACTAAATTCTACCATTTTGATGTATTTTCTTCTTCTGAAGCAGTCTTTGGTAGAAAAGTACTTCAGGCAGCGGTTTCAGTTTGAATCTTCTGCTTATGTTTTTCGTTAATCTTTATTTTGGGTGTGGATTTTTCAGCAGGAATTGGCTGTCTTTATTTTATCCCTCCCTCTCTAGTGACTCTTGTGTGGAAAGATCCACTTCTTGGGTAGTCATTATCCCATACGTCACTAGCTCATGGACTCTTGCTAATTACATGAAAGAAAACATAATTTATGTAAGAACTTACCTGATAAATTCATTTCTTTCATATTAGCAAGAGTCCATGAGGCCCGCCCTTTTTTTGTGGTGGTTATGATTTTGTATAAAGCACAATTATTCCAATTCCTTATTTTATATGCTTCGCACTTTTTTTCTTATCACCCCACTTCTTGGCTATTCGTTAAACTGAATTGTGGGTGTGGTGAGGGGTGTATTTATAGGCATTTTGAGGTTTGGGAAACTTTGCCCCTCCTGGTAGGAATGTATATCCCATACGTCACTAGCTCATGGACTCTTGCTAATATGAAAGAAATGAATTTATCAGGTAAGTTCTTACGTAAATTAGGTTTTTCTGTGACACTCTAAGCTATGGTTGGGCACTTGTTTATAAAGTTCTAAATATATGTATTCAAACATTTATTTGCCTTGACTCAGAATGTTCAACATTCCTTATTTTTCAGACAGTCAGTTTCATATTTGGGATAATGCACTTGAATTAATCATTTTTTTCTTACCTTCAAAAATTTGACTCTTTTTCCCTGTGGGCTGTTAGGCTCGCGGGGGCTGAAAATGCTTCATTTTATTGCGTCATTCTTGGCGCGGACTTTTTTGGCGCAAAAAATTCTTTTCCGTTTCCGGCGTCATACGTGTCGCCGGAAGTTGCGTCATTTTTTGACGTTATTTTGCGCCAAAAATGACGGCGTTCCGGATGTGGCGTCATTTTTGGCGCCAAAAGCATTTAGGCGCCAAATAATGTGGGCGTCTGATTTGGCGCTAAAAAATATGGGCGTCGCTTTTGTCTCCACATTATTTCAGTCTCATTTTTTCTTTGCTTCTGGTTGCTAGAAGCTTGTTCTTTGGCATTTTTTCCCATTCCTGAAACTGTCATTTAAGGAATTTGATCAATTTTGCTTTATATGTTGTTTTTTCTCTTACATATTGCAAGATGTCTCACGTTGCATCTGAGTCAGAAGATACTACAGGAAAATCGTTGTCTAGTGCTGGATCTACCAAAGCTAAGTGTATCTGCTGTAAACTTTTGGGTAGCTATTCCTCCGGCTGTTGTTTGTATTAATTGTCATGACAAACTTGTTAATGCAGATAATATTTCCTTTAGTAAAGTACCATTGCCTGTTGCAGTTCCTTCAACATCTAAGGTGCAGAATGTTCCTGATAACATAAGAGATTTTGTTTCTGAATCCATAAAGAAGGCTATGTCTGTTATTTCTCCTTCTAGTAAACGTAAAAAATCTTTTAAAACTTCTCTCCCTACAGATGAATTTTTAAATGAACATCATCATTCTGATTCTGATGACTCTTCTGGTTCAGAGGATTCTGTCTCAGAGATTGATGCTGATAAATCTTCATATTTATTTAAAATGGAATTTATTCGTTCTTTACTTAAAGAAGTACTAATTGCTTTAGAAATAGAGGATTCTGGTCCTCTTGATACTAATTCTAAACGTTTAGATAAGGTATTTAAATCTCCTGTGGTTATTCCAGAAGTTTTTCCTGTTCCTAATGCTATTTCTGCAGTAATTTCCAAAGAATGGGATAAATTGGGTAATTCATTTACTCCTTCTAAACGTTTTAAGCAATTATATCCTGTGCCGTCTGACAGATTAGAATTTTGGGACAAAATCCCTAAAGTTGATGGGGCTATTTCTACCCTTGCTAAACGTACTACTATTCCTACGTCAGATGGTACTTCGTTTAAGGATCCTTTAGATAGGAAAATTTAATCCTTTCTAAGAAAAGCTTATCTGTGTTCAGGTAATCTTCTTAGACCTGCTATATCATTGGCTGATGTTGCTGCAGCTTCAACTTTTTGGTTGGAAACTTTAGCGCAACAAGTAACAGATCATGATTCTCATGATATTATTATTCTTCTTCAGCATGCTAATAATTTTATCTGTGATGCCATTTTTGATATTATCAGAGTTGATGTCAGGTTTATGTCTCTAGCTATTTTAGCTAGAAGAGCTTTATGGCTTAAGACTTGGAATGCTGATATGGCTTCTAAATCTACTCTACTTTCCATTTCTTTCCAGGGTAACAAATTATTTGGTTCTCAGTTGGATTGTATTATCTCAACTGTTACTGGTGGGAAAGGAACTTTTTTACCACAGGATAAAAAATCTAAGGGTAAAAACAGGGCTAATAATCGTTTTCGTTCCTTTCGTTTCAACAAAGAACAAAAGCCTAATCCTTCATCCTCAGGAGCAGTTTCAGTTTGGAAACCATCTCCGGTCTGGAATAAATCCAAGCCTGCTAGAAAGGCAAAGCCTGCTTCTAAGTCCACATGAAGGTGCGGCCCTCATTCCAGCTCAGCTGGTAGGGGGCAGGTTACGTTTTTTCAAAGAAATTTGGATCAATTCTGTTCACAATCTTTGGATTCAGAACATTGTTTCAGAGGGGTACAGAATTGGTTTCAAGATGAGACCTCCTGCAAAGAGATTTTTTCTTTCCCGTGTCCCAGTAAATCCAGTGAAAGCTCAAGCATTTCTGAATTGTGTTTCAGATCTAGAGTTGGCTGGAGTAATTATGCCAGTTCCAGTTCCGGAACAGGGGATGGGGTTTTATTCAAATCTCTTCGTTGTACCAAAGAAGGAGAATTCCTTCAGACCAGTTCTGGATCTAAAAATATTGAATCGTTATGTAAGGATACCAACGTTCAAGATGGTAACTGTAAGGACTATCTTGCCTTTTGTTCAGCAAGGGCATTATATGTCCACAATAGATTTACAGGATGCATATCTGCATATTCCGATTCATCCAGATCATTATCAGTTCCTGAGATTCTCTTTTCTGGACAAGCATTACCAGTTTGTGGCTCTGCCGTTTGGCCTAGCTACAGCTCCAAGAATTTTTACAAAGGTTCTTGGTGCCCTTCTGTCTGTAATCAGAGAACAGGGTATTGTGGTATTTCCTTATTTGGACGATATCTTGGTACTTGCTCAGTCTTTACATTTAGCAGAATCTCATACGAATCGACTTGTGTTGTTTCTTCAAGATCATGGTTGGAGGATCAATTTACCAAAAAGTTCATTGATTCCTCAGACAAGGGTAACTTTTCTGGGTTTCCAGATAGATTCAGTGTCCATGACTCTGTCTTTAACAGACAAGAGACGTCTAAAATTGATTTCAGCTTGTCGAAACCTTCAGTCACAATCATTCCCTTCGGTAGCCTTATGCATGGAAATTCTAGGTCTTATGACTGCTGCATCGGACGCGATCCCCTTTGCTCGTTTTCACATGCGACCTCTTCAGCTCTGTATGCTGAATCAATGGTGCAAGGATTACACAAAGATATCTCAATTAATATCTTTAAAACCGATTGTTCGACACTCTCTAACGTGGTGGACAGATCACCATCGTTTAATTCAGGGGGCTTCTTTTGTGCTTCCGACCTGGACTGTAATTTCAACAGATGCAAGTCTCACAGGTTGGGGAGCTGTGTGGGGATCTCTGACGGCACAAGGAGTTTGGGAATCTCAGGAGGTGAGATTACCGATCAATATTTTGGAACTCCGTGCAATTTTCAGAGCTCTTCAGTTTTGGCCTCTTCTGAAGAGAGAATCGTTCATTTGTTTTCAGACAGACAATGTCACAACTGTGGCATACATCAATCATCAAGGAGGGACTCACAGTCCTCTGGCTATGAAAGAAGTATCTCGAATTTTGGTTTGGGCGGAATCCAGCTCCTGTCTAATCTCTGCGGTTCATATCCCAGGTATAGACAATTGGGAAGCGGATTATCTCAGTCGCCAAACGTTGCATCCGGGCGAATGGTCTCTTCACCCAGAGGTATTTCTTCAGATTGTTCAAATGTGGGAACTTCCAGAAATAGATCTGATGGCGTCTCATCTAAACAAGAAACTTCCCAGGTATCTGTCCAGATCCCGGGATCCTCAGGCGGAAGCAGTGGATGCATTATCACTTCCTTGGAAGTATCATCCTGCTTATATCTTTCCGCCTCTAGTTCTTCTTCCAAGAGTAATCTCCAAGATTCTGAAGGAATGCTCGTTTGTTCTGCTGGTAGCTCCGGCATGGCCTCACAGGTTTTGGTATGCGGATCTTGTCCGGATGGCCTCTTGCCAACCGTGGACTCTTCCGTTAAGACCAGACCTTCTATCACAAGGTCCTTTTTTCCATCAGGATCTGAAATCCTTAAATTTAAAGGTATGGAGATTGAACGCTTGATTCTTGGTCAAAGAGCTTTCTCTGACTCTGTGATTAATACTATGTTACAGGCTCGTAAATCTGTATCTAGAGAGATATATTATAGAGTCTGGAAGACTTATATTTCTTGGTGTCTTTCTCATCATTTTTCTTGGCATTCTTTTAGAATACCGAGAGTTTTACAGTTTCTTCAGGATGGTTTAGATAAGGGTTTGTCCGCAAGTTCCTTGAAAGGTCAAATCTCTGCTCTTTCTGTTCTTTTTCACAGAAAGATTGCTATTCTTCCTGATATTCATTGTTTTGTACAAGCTTTGGTTCGTATAAAACCTGTCATTAAGTCAATTTCTCCTCCTTGGAGTTTGAATTTGGTTCTGGGAGCTCTTCAAGCTCCTCCGTTTGAACCTATGCATTCATTGGACATTAAATTACTTTCTTGGAAAGTTTTGTTCCTTTTGGCCATCTCTTCTGCCAGAAGAGTTTCTGAATTATCTGCTCTTTCTTGTGAGTCTCCTTTTCTGATTTTTCATCAGGATAAGGCGGTGTTGCGAACTTCTTTTGAATTTTTACCTAAAGTTGTGAATTCCAACAACATTAGTAGAGAAATTGTGGTTCCTTCATTATGTCCTAATCCTAAGAATTCTAAGGAGAAATCGTTGCATTCTTTGGATGTTGTTAGAGCTTTGAAATATTATGTTGAAGCTACTAAGTCTTTCCGAAAGACTTCTAGTCTATTTGTTATTTTTTTCCGGTGCTAGAAAAGGCCAGAAAGCTTCTGCCATTTCTTTGGCATCTTGGTTGAAATCTTTAATTCATCTTGCCTATGTTGAGTCGGGTAAAACTCCGCCTCAGAGGATTACAGCTCATTCTACTAGGTCAGTTTCTACTTCCTGGGCGTTTAGGAATGAAGCTTCGGTTGATCAGATTTGCAAAGCAGCAACTTGGTCCTCTTTGCATACTTTTACTAAATTCTACCATTTTGATGTATTTTCTTCTTCTGAAGCAGTTTTTGGTAGAAAAGTACTTCAGGCAGCGGTTTCAGTTTGAATCTTCTGCTTATGTTTTTCTTTAAACTTTATTTTGGGTGTGGATTATTTTCAGCAGGAATTGGCTGTCTTTATTTTATCCCTCCCTCTCTAGTGACTCTTGTGTGGAAAGATCCACATCTTGGGTAATCATTATCCCATACGTCACTAGCTCATGGACTCTTGCTAATTACATGAAAGAAAACATAATTTATGTAAGAACTTACCTGATAAATTCATTTCTTTCATATTAGCAAGAGTCCATGAGGCCCGCCCTTTTTTTGTGGTGGTTATGATTTTGTATAAAGCACAATTATTCCAATTCCTTATTTTATATGCTTTCGCACTTTTTTATCACCCCACTTCTTGGCTATTCGTTAAACTGAATTGTGGGTGTGGTGAGGGGTGTATTTATAGGCATTTTGAGGTTTGGGAAACTTTGCCCCTCCTGGTAGGAATGTATATCCCATACGTCACTAGCTCATGGACTCTTGCTAATATGAAAGAAATGAATTTATCAGGTAAGTTCTTACATAAATTATGTTTTCTTTTACGATATGACTAGTCCACGGATTTCATCCTTACTTTTGGGATATCGCCTCCTGGTCAGCAGGAGGAGGCAAAGAGCTCCACAGCAGAGCTGCATAAATAGCTCCTCCCTTCCCCCCAAACCCAGTCATTCTCTTTGCCTGTGTTAGTGATAGGAAGAGGTAAAGTGAGGTGTTTAGATTCTTCAATCAAGTGTTTTTTATTTTTTTAATGGTGCCAAAGTGTACTTATATCAAAGCAGCCTCTGCAGTTATAGCTTTTCAGCTTTGGGAACTTGTGGGGTTTTGAACCCGCTGCGCCTCCCATTATGGTGCTGCTCTGAGGTGATGGTCTTAGAGAGCTTAACTAAGACCCTTTTCTCCAACATAGGTGTGTCCGGTCCACGGCGTCATCCTTACTTGTGGGATATTCTCTTCCCCAACAGGAAATGGCAAAGAGCCCAGCAAAGCTGGTCACATGATCCCTCCTAGGCTCCGCCTACCCCAGTCATTCTCTTTGCCGTTGCACAGGCAACATCTCCACGGAGATGGCTAAGAGTTTTTTGGTGTTTAAATGTAGTTTTTATTCTTCAATCAAGTGTTTGTTATTTTAAAATAGTGCTGGTATGTACTATTTACTCTGAAACAGAAAAGAGAAGAAGATTTCTGTTTGTAAGAGGAAGATGATTTTAGCAAACGTTACTAAAATCGATTGCTGTTTCCACACAGGACTGTTGAGATGAAGTAACTTCAGTTGGGGGAATCAGTTGGCAGATTTTTCTGCCTGAGGTATGACTGGCCACATTTCTAACAAGACTTTGTAATGCTGGAAGGCTGTCATTTTCCCTATGGGGACCGGTAAGCCATTTTCTTAGATTAATTAAAAGAATAAAGGGCTTTATAAGGGCTTAAAAAACTGGTAGACATTTTTCTGGGCTAAAACGATTACTTTGCTAAGCATATTTGGCAGATTATAACTTTTTATAGTTATTATAATCTTGGGGATTGTTGTTAAAAACGGCAGGCACTGTATGGACACCTTTTTCAGATGGGGGCCTTCTCTAGTCATAGGCAGAGCCTCATTTTCGCGCCACTAATGCGCAGTTGTTTTTGGAAAGCAAGGCATGCAGATGCATGTGTGAGGAGCTAAGAACCACTGAAAAAGCTTATAGAAGGCGTCATTTGGTATCGTATTCCCCTCTGGGCTTGGTTGGGTCTCAGCAAAGCAGATACCTGGGACTGTATAGGGGTTAAATGTAAAAACGGCTCCGGTTCCGTTATTTTAAGGGTTAAAGCTTTCAAATTTGGTGTGCAATACTTTTAAGGCTTTAAGACACTGTGGTGAAATTTTGGTGAATTTTGAACAATTGCTTCATGCTTTTTCGCATATTCAGTAATAAAGTGTGTTCTGTTTAAAATTTAAAGTGACAGTAACGGTTTTATTTTAAAACGTTTTTTGTGCTTTGTTGACAAGTTTAAGCCTGTTTAACATGTCTGAACCATCAGATAAGCGATGTTCTATATGTATGAAAGCCAATGTGTCTCCCCATTTAAATATATGTGATAATTGTGACATAGTGTCCAAACAAAGTAGGGACAATGATGCCACAGATAATAATAGTGCCCAAGATGATTCTTCAGATGAGGGGAGTAAGCATGGTACTGCATCATCCCCTTCTGTGTCTACACCAGTTTTGCCCACACAAGAGGCCCCTAGTACATCTAGTGCGCCAATACTTATTACCATGCAACAATTAACGGCTGTTATGGATAATTCTATTGCAAATATTTTATCTAAAATGCCTACTTATCAGAGAAAGCGCGATTGCTCTGTTTTAAACACTGAAGAGCAAGAGGACGCTGATGATAACGTTTATGACATACCCTCACACCAATCTGAAGGGGCCAGGAGGGAGGTTTTGTCTGAGGGAGAAATTTCAGATTCAGGAAAAATTTCTCAACAAGCTGAACCTGATGTTGTAACATTTAAATTTAAATTAGAACATCTCCGCGCACTGCTTAAGGAGGTATTATCTACTCTGGATGATTGTGACAATTTGGTCATTCCAGAGAAATTATGTAAGATGGACAAGTTCCTAGAGGTTCCGGTGCCCCCCGATGTTTTTCCTATACCCAAGCGGGTGGCGGACATAGTAAATAAGGAATGGGAAAGGCCCGGCATACCATTTGTTCCTCCCCCTATATTTAAGAAATTATTTCCTATAGTCGACCCCAGAAAGGACTTATGGCAGACAGTCCCTAAGGTCGAGGGGGCGGTCTCTACTCTAAACAAACGCACTACTATTCCCATAGAAGATAGTTGTGCTTTCAAAGATCCTATGGATAAAAAATTAGAGGGTTTGCTTAAAAAGATGTTTGTTCAGCAAGGTTACCTTCTACAACCAATTTCATGCATTGTTCCTGTCACTACGGCAGCGTGTTTCTGGTTCGAAGAACTAGAAAAGTCGCTCAATAAAGAATCTTCGTATGAGGAGGTTATGGACAGAGTTCAAGCACTTAAATTGGCTAACTCTTTTATTCTAGATGCCGCTTTGCAATTAGCTAGATTAGCGGCGAAAAATTCAGGGTTTGCTATCGTGGCGCGCAGAGCGCTTTGGCTAAAGTCTTGGTCAGCGGATGTGTCTTCGAAGACAAAATTGCTTAACATCCCTTTCAAGGGCAAAACACTGTTTGGTCCTGATTTGAAAGAGATTATTTCAGACATCACCGGGGGTAAGGGCCACGCCCTTCCTCAGGATAGGTCTTTTAAGGCTAGAAATAAGCCTAATTTTCGTCCCTTTCGCAGAAACGGACCAGCCTCTACTTCTACATCCTCTAAGCAAGAGGGTAATACTTCTCAATCCAAACCAGCCTGGAGACCAATGCAAGGCTGGAACAAGGGTAAGCAGGCCAAGAAGCCTGCCACTGCTACCAAAACAGCATGAAGGGGTGGCCCCCGTTCCGGGACCGGATCTGGTGGGGGGCAGACTTTCTCTCTTTGCTCAGGCCTGGGCAAGAGATGTTCAGGATCCTTGGGCACTAGAAATAGTTTCTCAAGGTTATCTCCTGGAATTCAAGGAACTACCCCCAAGGGTAAGGTTCCACAGGTCTCAATTATCTTCAAACCAAATAAAAAGACAGGCATTCTTACATTGTGTAGAAGACCTGTTAAGGATGGGAGTAATTCATCCAGTTCCAATAGGAGAACAAGGGATGGGGTTTTACTCCAACCTGTTCATAGTTCCCAAAAAAGAGGGAACATTCAGACCAATTTTAGATCTCAAGATCCTAAACAAATTTCTCAGGGTTCCATCATTCAAAATGGAAACCATTCGAACGATCCTTCCTACCATCCAGGAAGGTCAATTTATGACCACGGTGGATTTAAAGGATGCGTACCTACATATTCCTATCCACAAGGAACATCACTCAGTTCCTAAGGTTCGCTTTTCTGGACAAGCATTACCAGTTTGTGGCACTTCCATTCGGATTAGCCACTGCTCCGAGAATTTTCACAAAGGTACTAGGGTCCCTTCTAGCGGTTCTAAGACCAAGGGGCATTGCAGTAGTACCGTACTTGGACGACATCCTGATTCAAGCGTCGTCTCTGTCATAAGCAAAGGCTCATACGGACATCGTCCTAGCCTTTCTCAGATCTCACGGATGGAAAGTGAACATAGAAAAAAGTTCTCTTTTCCCGTCAACAAGAGTTCCCTTCTTGGGAACAATAATAGACTCCTTAGAAATGAGGATTTTTCTGACAGAGGTCAGAAAATCAAAACTTCTAAGTTCTTGTCAAGTACTTCATTCTGTTCTTCGTCCTTCCATAGCGCAGTGCATGGAAGTAATAGGATTGATGGTTGCAGCAATGGACATAGTTCCTTTTGCACGAATTCATCTAAGACCATTACAACTGTGCATGCTCAGACAGTGGAATGGGGATTATACAGACTTGTCTCCGACGATTCAAGTAGATCAAAGGACCAGAGATTCACTCCGTTGGTGGCTGATCCTGGACAACCTGTCACAGGGAATGAGCTTCCGCAGACCAGAGTGGGTCATTGTCACGACCGACGCCAGTCTGGTGGGCTGGGGCGCGGTCTGGGAACCCCTGAAAGCTCAGGGTCTATGGTCTCGGGAAGAATCTCTTCTCCCGATAAACATTCTGGAACTGAGAGCGATATTCAATGCTCTCAAAGCTTGGCCTCATCTAGCAAAGGCCAAATTCATAAGGTTTCAATCAGACAACATGACGACAGTTGCATATATCAACCATCAGGGGGGAACAAGGAGTTCCCTGGCGATGGAGGAAGTGACCAAGATAATTCAATGGGCGGAGGATCACTCCTGCCACTTGTCTGCAATCCACATCCCAGGAGTGGAAAATTGGGAAGCGGATTTTCTGAGTCGTCAGACATTCCATCCGGGGGAGTGGGAACTCCATCCGGAAATCTTTGCCCAAATAACTCGATTATGGGGCATTCAAGACATGGATCTGATGGCCTCTCGTCAGAACTTCAAGGTTCCTTGTTACGGGTCCAGATCCAGGGATCCCAAGGCGACTCTAGTAGATGCACTAGTAGCACCTTGGACCTTCAACCTAGCTTATGTATTCCCACCGTTTCCTCTCATCCCCAGGCTGGTAGCCAGGATCAATCAGGAGAGGGCTTCGGTGATCTTGATAGCTCCTGCGTGGCCAAGCAGGACTTGGTATGCAGACCTGGTGAATATGTCATCGGCTCCACCATGGAAGCTACCTTTGAGACAGGACCTTCTTGTTCAAGGCCCATTCGAACATCCGAATCTGGTTTCCCTCCAACTGACTGCTTGGAGATTGAACGCTTGATTTTATCAAAGCGTGGGTTTTCAGATTCTGTAATAGATACTCTGATTCAGGCTAGAAAGCCTGTAACTAGAAAAATTTACCATAAGATATGGAAAAAATATATTTGTTGGTGTGAATCTAAAGGATTCCCCTGGAACAAGATAAAAATTCCTAAGATTCCATCCTTTCTACAAGAAGGTTTGGAGAAAGGATTATCTGCAAGTTCTCTGAAGGGACAGATCTCTGCGTTATCTGTTTTACTTCACAAAAGGCTGGCAGCTGTGCCAGACGTTCAAGCGTTTGTTCAGGCTCTGGTTAGAATCAAGCCTGTTTACAGACCTTTGACTCCTCCCTGGAGTCTTAATCTAGTTCTTTCAGTTCTTCAAGGGGTTCCGTTTGAACCCTTACATTCCGTAGATATTAAGTTATTATCTTGGAAAGTTTTGTTTTTGGTTGCAATTTCTTCTGCTAGAAGAGTTTCTGAGTTATCTGCTCTGCAGTGTTCTCCGCCCTATCTGGTGTTCCATGCAGATAAGGTGGTTTTGCGTACTAAGCCTGGTTTTCTTCCGAAAGTTGTTTCCAACAAGAATATTAACCAGGAGATAGTTGTACCTTCTTTGTGTCCGAATCCAGTTTCAAAGAAGGAACGTTTGTTACACAATTTGGACGTAGTCCGTGCTCTAAAATTCTATTTAGAGGCCACTAAAGATTTCAGACAAACATCTTCTTTGTTTGTTGTTTATTCTGGTAAAAGGAGAGGTCAAAAGGCAACTTCTACCTCTCTTTCTTTTTGGCTTAAAAGCATTATCCGATTGGCTTATGAGACTGCCGGACGGCAGCCTCCTGAAAGAATCACAGCTCATTCCACTAGGGCTGTGGCTTCCACATGGGCCTTCAAGAACGAGGCTTCTGTTGACCAGATATGTAAGGCAGCGACTTGGTCTTCACTGCACACTTTTGCCAAATTTTACAAATTTGATACTTTTGCTTCTTCAGAGGCTATTTTTGGGAGAAAGGTTTTGCAAGCCGTGGTGCCTTCCATTTAGGTGACCTGATTTGCTCCCTCCCTTCATCCGTGTCCTAAAGCTTTGGTATTGGTTCCCACAAGTAAGGATGACGCCGTGGACCGGACACACCTATGTTGGAGAAAACAGAATTTATGCTTACCTGATAAATTACTTTCTCCAACGGTGTGTCCGGTCCACGGCCCGCCCTGGTTTTTTTAATCAGGTCTGATGAATTATTTTCTCTAACTACAGTCACCACGGTATCATATGGTTTCTCCTATGCATATTTCCTCCTGTACGTCGGTCGAATGACTGGGGTAGGCGGAGCCTAGGAGGGATCATGTGACCAGCTTTGCTGGGCTCTTTGCCATTTCCTGTTGGGGAAGAGAATATCCCACAAGTAAGGATGACGCCATGGACCGGACACACCGTTGGAGAAAGTAATTTATCAGGTAAGCATAAATTCTGTTATTTCTTCACAGGACCTCAGGAGGAAGAGTGGACCTCTTGACACTGTGAGAATATTGTGCTGTTCCTCAACATGGAGTTATGGACAGTCTTTGATTCTGAGGCCATGCAGCATATCTCAGTCGACTGTAATCTGCCTTTTACATTGAACAGTATGTGGGTTCTCTTTAACAAGGGAGAGCTTACATAATGCTTAACTTCCAGACATTCTGGCACTTTGTTTTAGCCTAGAAGTGCTGGGACATCGCAGGGGTTACCTGTGTTATTGGGGCTTACTCTATTATGTTTATTAGTCAAGACACAGTAAATCAGTATAGAGATGGCTGGCGCAAGGGGTCCGGTTTTATTGCCCTGTACTGCAAGGCTTAATGCTTGAAGTGTGGGTACAGGGTTCCGGTACATGGCGGTTCTGTTTCTTTTTTCCCGGGGTTTGTGTTTTGTGTTCACGCCCACGAGGGGCAGGGCTTGATGTCGCGCGCTTAACTGCAGGTTACGGTCGCATCTTCCTCATGGCTCCTAAGATTGCGTGTTGTGGCATATGAACTAGCGATTTTAAAGTCGATTTTAGCAGTTGACGTTTAGTCTCGTCTGGGCAGGTAGGAGCTGCGGCAGGGTGACTGTTGGTTTTTTTTGCACAATCTAATGTGAATGTTATTATAGTGCAAGAAGAGGAATATAAATTTATATCTACAAAATTATCTCTGCACATTATTTATATAGGTCTTTTGTTAGATTTTTTTTCTTAAAGACACAGTAAAACAAAATTTTTGTTTTTAAACGAAGTCCTACTGTTACATTAATTTCTCAATATTTTACCAAGTTTTTTGCTTTTGCATCTGTTATCATGAATGACCTTGAACAGCATACATGTCCCATGTGATTAGATGCCATTGTGGAACCCCCGGTTACTCTTTGTGACAATTGTATTGAGAGAGCCTTACAATGTAAAGAGAAAATATTTTTTAATAAAGAATGTTCTCAGACCAATGAAATTCAGGGTATGCCGCAACTTTCTCCCCAAGCGTCACAGCCTTTAACGCCTGCTCAAACGACGCCATGTTCCCCAACAGCGTCTGCTTCTTTCACTTTGCAGGATATGGCTGCAGTTATGTCATCCACTCTCACAGAAGTTTTATCTAAGTTGCCAGTGTTACAGGGCAAACGCAGCAGGTCAGAGACTCATGTGGTTCCTGTGACTTCTGATGCTTTGATGGCTATCTCCGATGTACCCTCCCAGGGATCTGATATGGGGGGTAGGGAAGCCCTCTCTGAAGGGGAACTGTCTGACTCAGGAAGTGCATTACCTCAGACAGATTCGGACATCATGTCCTTCAGATTTAGACTGGAACACCTCCGTCTGTTGCTGCGGGAGGTTTTGATGACTCTGGACAACTGTGACTCTATTGTGTTACCTCCAGAGAAGTTGTACTTAGAGGTGCCTTCTTACTCTGATGTCTTTCCCGTTCCTAAGAGAATTTCGGAAATTGTTACAACGGAATGGGAAAGACCGGGTATCCGTTTTCCCCTTCCCCTATTTTTAAGAAGCTGTACCCTATAGCTGACACCGTTCGGGACTCTTGGCAAACGATCCCTAAGGTGGAGGGAGCTATTTCTACCCTGGCTAAGCGTACAACTATCCCTATTGAGGACAGTTGTGCTTTCATAGACCCTATGGATAAAAAGTTGGAGGGTCTTCTAAAAAAGCTATTTGTTCATCAAGAGTTTCTATTACAACCGACGGCCTGCATTGTACCAGTCACAACTGCGGCTGCCTTTTGGTTTGACGCCTTAGAAGAGTCTCTTAAGACTGAGACTTCTTTAGAGGAAATAATGGATAGAATTAAGGCCCTTAAGCTGGTTAATTCTTTTGTTATGGATGCCGCCTTTCAGATAGCCAAATTGGCGGCTAAGAATGCAGGATTTTCCATTCTAGCGCGCAGAGCCTTATGGTTAAAATCTTGGTCTGTGGATGTGTCCTCTAAATCCAAAATTTTGGCTATTCCTTTCAAGGGAAAGACCCTATTCGGGCCTGACTTGAAGGAGATCATTTCTGACATTACGGGAGGTAAGGGTCACCTCCTACCTCAGGATAAAACACCTATGCAGAGGGGTAGACAGAGTCATTTTCGTTCCTTTCGAAATTTCAAGGGAGTCCCCTCTTCCGCTAAACAGGAAGGGAATTTTGCACAAGCCAAGTCCGTCTGGAGACCCAACCAGGCTTGGAACAATGGTAAACAACCCAAGAAGCCCGCTGCTGCTCCCAAGACAGCATGAAGGGGCAGCCCCCGATCCGGGACCGGATCCGGGAGCAGTCTCTCTTTGTCCAGGCTTGGATAAGAGACGTTCAGGATCCCTGGACACTAGAAATTGTGTCTCAAGGGTATCAGTTGGAGTTCAAAAATTCCTTCCCAAGGGGAAGGTTTCTTCTTTCACGATTATCTGTAGACCAGATAAAAAGAGAGGCGTTCTTACGTTGTGTAAAAGACCTCTCCACTATCGGAGTAATTTGTCCCGGTCCAAAACAGGAACAGGGGCAGGGATTTTACTCAAACCTTTTCGTGGTTCCCAAAAAGAGGGAACGTTCCGACCCATTTTAGATCTCAAGAGTCTAAACAAGTTCCTCAGAGTCCCATCCTTCAAGATGGAGACGATTCGGACAATTATTCCATTGATCCAGGAGGGTCAATATATGACTACCATGGACTTTAAGGATACATATCTTCATATTCCTATCCACAAAGATCATCACCTCTTCCTAAGGTTTGCCTTCCTTGGCAAACATTTTCAGTTCGTGGCTCTTCCTTTCGGGCTGGCCACGGCACCCAGGATCTTCACGAAGGTTCTAGGGTCTCTGCTAGCGGTTCTCAGACCGCGGGGTATTGCAGTGGCGCCTTATCTGGACGATATTCTGATCCAGGCATCGTCTTATCAACTGACAAGGTCTCATACCGACATGGTTCTGTCCTTTCTAAGGACTCACGGGTGGAAGGTGAATCTAGAAAAGAGGTCACTAATTCCACAGACAAGGGTTCCTTTCCTGGGAACTCTAATAGATTCTATATCCATGAAAATCTTGACGACGGAAGTCAGAAAATTAAAGATTCTGAATACATGCCGAGCCCTTCAGTCCAATCCTTGGCCATCAGTGGCCCAGTGCATGGAGGTAATTGGATTGATGGTGGCGGCAATGGACATCATTCCATTTGCTCGTTTTCATCTCAGACCTCTACAACTGAGCATGCTCAGACAGTGGAATGGAGATTATGCAGATTTGTCTCCTCAGATAGATCTGGATCAGGAGACAAGAGAGACTCTTCTTTGGTGGTTGTCGCCGCATCATCTGTCCTAAGGGACGTGCTTCTGCAGACCTTCATGGGTGATAGTGACAACGGACGCCAGTCTGCTAGGATGGGGTGCAGTCTGGAATTCCCTGAAGGCTCAGGGTGTGTGGACTCGGTCGGAGTCTCTACTTCCAATCAATATTCTGGAATTGAGAGCAATATTCAATGCGCTTCAGGCTTGGGCTCAGTTGGCTTCTGCCAAATTCATCCGCTTTCAGTCAGACAACATCACGACTGTGGCTTACATCAATCATCAGGGAGGAACAAGGAGTACCTTAGCGTTGACAGAAGTATTCAAGATAATTCGGTGGACGGAGGCTCACACTTGTTCTCTGTCAGTAATCTACATCCCAGGAGTGGACAACTGGGAGGCGGATTTTTTGAGCAGACAGACGTTTCATCCGGGGGAATGGGAACTCCATCCGGAGGTCTTTGCCACCCTGATTCTCAGGTGGGGCAGACCGGAATTGGATCTGATGGCGTCTCGTCAGAATGCCAAGCTCCCGAGATACAGATCCAGGTCCAGGGATCCACAGGAGTAACTGATAGATGCCTTGGCAGTGCCTTGGTCGTTCAACCTAGCTTATGTGTGATTGCTCGGATCAAACGGGAGAGGACTTCTCATCACTCCTGCGTGGCCTTGCAGGACTTGGTATGCCGACCTGGTGGACATGTCATCTCTGCCACCGTGGAAGCTTCCATTGAAGCAGGACCTTCTCATTCAGGGACCCTTCTATCATCCGAATCTAATTTCTCTGCAGCTGACTGCTTGGAGATTGAACGCTTGATTTTATCTAAGAGAGGGTTCTCTGATTCGGTTATTGATACCTTGATTGAGGCACGTAAGCCTGTTACTAGAAACATTTGGCGTAAATATCTTTATTGTTGCGAATCCAAGGGCTACTCATGGAGTAGGGTTAGGATTCCCAGGATTTTATCTTTTCTCCAAGAAGGATTGGAGAAAGGGTTGTCAGCAAGTTCCTTAAAGGGACAGATTTCTGCTCGGTCTATTTTGCTACACAAGCGTCTGGCAGATGTTCCAGATGTTCAATCTTTTTGTCAGGCCCTGACCAGAATCCGGCCTGTGTTTAGACCAATTGCTCCTCCTTGGAGTTTGAATTTAGTTCTTAATGTTCTTCAAGGGGTTCTGTTTGAACCCATGCATTCCATAGATATTAAGTTATCTTGGAAAGTTTTATTTCTGAGCTTTCGGCATTACAATGTGATTCGCCTTATCTTATTTTCCATTCTGATAAGGTGGTGTTACGTACCAAACCTGGTTTTCTTCCTAAGGTTGTTTCTAACAAAAATATTAATCAGGAAATTGTTGTTCATCCCTTGTGTCCTAATCCCTCTTCTAAGAAGGAGCGTCTGTTACATAATTTGGACGTAGTCCGTGCCTTGAAGTTCTACTTGCAGGCGACTAAGGATTTTCGTCAAACATCTTCATTATTTGTTGTTTTTTTCTGGGAAATGTAGGGGTCAGAAAGCTACGGCTACCTCTTTCTTTTTGGCTGAAGAGTATCATCGGTGTTGCATATGAGGCTGCTGGACAGCAGCCTCCGTAACAAATTACGGCCCATTCTACTAGAGCAGTGGCTTTCCTCATGGGCATTTAAAAATGATGCTTCTGTTGAACAGATTTGCAAGGCTGCAACTTGTTCGTCTCTTCACACTTTTTCCAAATTTTCCAAATTTGATACTTTTGCCTAGTCCTAGGCTGTTTTTGGGAGAAAGGTTCTTCAAGCAGTGGTGCCTTCCGTTTAAGTTCCTGTCTTGTCCCTCCCTTTCATCCGTGTCCTATAGCTTTGGTATTGTATCCCATAAGTAAAAGAAAAGTAAATTTATGCTTACCTGATAAATTTTTTTTTTTTACGATATGACAAGTCCACGGCCCACCCTGTCGTTTTCTAAGACAGGTTTTTTATTTTTGTTAAACTTCAGTCACCTCTGCTCCTTGGCTTTTCCTTTCTCTTCCTAACTTCGGTCGAATGACTGGGTTGGGGGGGAAGGGAGGAGCTATTTATGCAGCTCTGCTGTGGAGCTCTTTGCCTCCTCCTGCTGACCAGGAGGCGATATCCCATAAGTAGGGATGAAATCCGTCGTCATATTGTAAAAGAAATAAATTTATCAGGTAAGCATAAATTTACTTTTTGTTACATCTACCAATGATAAAATCCATTAAAGGACCATAATACCCAAATATTATTTTATTTTGTATTTAATTAACGTTTCTTTTGTTATCTGTTGAAATATTGCCTTATCTCTATGCAAGTCTTATATATATTTTATTTTATTATCTTTTCACCCATGCTCTGTCTCATTATCTATAACCCAATCATTGTACCTGTCCTGGTACAGATGAAGGAGCGAGTGTGTTTTTGTCGCATGCGCAGTTGCTCAATTTAGCTACCGAAATCTCACGTTCTCTTCTTAAGGCTTTGCTAGATTTCCCTTGGTTGCTCTCAAAAATAGGGCTCGTGTTGTGGCCGGAGTTCACACGCGTGTGTGCGCTACACTTAATAGCTACAGGATTCTATTTTGAGATGGAAATCTCACGTGATCATCCTCCAGGTATCGCAAGATTTTCCCTGTGTAATGTAAAAAATAGAGCTATCATTGTGACTGGAGTTTGCGTGCGCTACTCTGATAGCTACAGATCTGCATGGTGACTGCACTATTTGTGTCTAGACTGTGTGATATAATGATTTCATACTGTCTACATTTGCATTACATCCTTATTCATCTATTATTCAAAAACATACTATTTAAAGTTTGGTCAATAAGTACTTACTGCCTTTCCTTAAAGACATAAACATTTAACATCTTACTAATTTCATAAGGTGAATATACATTTTTTTTAATCTAGTGTAATAAATATACATGTACATTATATATTTTTCTACTGGGTTTATAACTGTTTTTCTTTCTAATGACACGGTGAGTCCACGGATCATAATTACTTTTGTGAATATCACTACTAACCAGCAGGAGGAGGCAAAGAGCACCACAGCAAAGCTGTTAAATACCACTGCCTTACCCACAACCCCCAGTCATTCTCTTTGCCTGTAATCGTTGAAAGGAGGTGGTAAAGTTTAGGTGTTTGAAAGAATTTCTTCAATCAAGAGTTTATTTTCAAAGCAGAACAGGTTGTTCTGAGCTTTGCTGGGGTTTAGCCGTAGTCCATGTCAGTCTCTACAGTAGAGCAGTTGTGGCTTTTAAGCATTTGGGAACTTGTGGGGTATAATCCCCACTGTGCCTCTCAAAGAGTTTGTTGCTGCCCTTGTTAGAATACCTGTTTAGGTTTATACAGTCTTTCTTCTTTCCACAGGTCCATGGGAGGAGGATGCTTCTTAAACCTTGTGTGCTGCCCTGCTGCCAGGCAGATATTTCTTATGGTAAGTGCTACATTATATTTTTTTTATATATTAAAGAAAGGATTGTGGCACTTAAACAGTTAATACTATTTGGAGGGACGTTTCTACTCTTTTTTTTTTTCCCTCTGGGGTCTACAGGATTTGGTAGGGCAGCAATGCAGGGCATTGGGAGTTTTTTTATTTGTGGCTCAGTGGTGGTTTCCATGTGTTTTTCACTTTGTGTGTTTCTCTCTCTCGGTGGCTGTTTTTTCTCCTTAGTAGGAGTAATGCCGGCCGGGAGGTTTTGGTATGTTACGCCCACGATGGGCGGGACTCGCAGATGCGGCAAAAGCTTGTGTGCTTTTCATTTTATTATTTCCGGAGTGCCGGAAAGGTTTTCAGTGTGACCCTAGGTTGTGTGCGAGTGGCAGTCCGGATCGTTTTGGGTTCCTCCGTTTTTGATCAGCAGGTCAGGTAGGCACCTCAGCGGCTTGCTGAGGTGTAGAAGTGCCCATACATATTTTTATTCTGCTTATTATTTGATCCAAAAGAAGTTGAAGTCTAATAATAATAATAATAATAATAAAAGCGTTACTTAACATTTAAAGGGACAGTAATGTTTTTTTGGCTTATACTTTTAAGGGGTTTAAAAAGGTTATTTAAGGGTTTTATTTTATTTTTGGTTTAATTTTGAGTGAAGCCAAGAGGCCCTGCAGGATATTACTTGTTTATTATGTTTTGATGCTAATGTGGAACCAACAATCCCTTTTTGTTCCTCATGTGTTGAGAAAACATTACATTACAGGGATAGACTTTTTGAATCTGAGCCATCATTGTCTAAGGCGGATGCTGTTCAGGGGCCACCTGTTAAGGCTATGTTGCAGCTTTCGCCTCAGGCGTCCCAATCCATGTCAGCCTCACATGCAGTGCCCTGTGTTTCCTCTCATACTCCAGTTGGAGTTACTTTGCAAGATATGACTACCCACATATCTTCGGTGGTTTCTGAGGCTTTGTCTGCTTTCCTTATGCTACAGGGGAAGCGTAAAAGAAAGTTTAAGGATTCAGTGGAAAAGGTTTCAAAATCCGTTGTGGTGAATGTTTCTTCCCATAAGTCTGAGGAAGAAGATACTTCTTTGGCGTCTGAGGGTGAGATCTCAGACTCTGACAGTCTAATTCCTTCTTCTGATGTTGAAGTTGTATCCTTCAGGTTTAAGCTAGAACACCTCTGTTTGTTGCTTAAGGAGGTATTGGCTACTTTGGACGCCTCTGACATGATTGTCGTAGTGACGCCTAAGAAGGCTAGTAAGCTGAATAAGTATTTTGACGTTCCTTCTGTCCCAGACCGCACTTAAGAGATCATTGCTCGGGAGTGGGAGAAACCTGGGATTCCTTTCTCTCCTCCTATTTTTAAGAACATGTTTCCAATTGCGGATTCTATCAAAGAGTCTTGGCAGACGGTTCCCAAGGTGGAAGGAGCTATTTCCACCCTGGCTAAGAGGACCACTATTCCCATGGAGGATAGCTGTTCCTTTAAGGATCCTATGGATAAGAAGTTGGAGGCATTGCTTAAAAGGATGTATGTTCACCAGGGGTTGCAATGGCAGCCTGCGGTGTGCATTGCTACTGTCACTAGTGCGGCAGCTTATTGGTTTGATGCGTTGTCTAATTCTATTCAGATGGATACTCCTCTTGAGGAGATCCAGGATAGGATCAAGGCTCTTAAGTTTGACAATTCCTTTATTACAGATGCTTCCCTACAGGTCATCAAGTTGGGAGCAAAGATTTTTGGATTTGCTGTACTGACGCGCAGAGCTTTATGGTTGAAGTCCTGGTCTGCGGATGTGTCCTCTAAGTCTAAGCTTTTGTTGATTCTTTACAAGGGTAAGACCTTGTTTGGGCCGGGTTTAGCTGAAATTATTTCGGATATTACGGGAGGGAAGGGGCATTCTCTCCCTCAGGATAAGAGGAATAAGCAGAAGGGTCGTCAGAATAATTTTCGTTCCTTTCGAAACTTTTCAGGTAAGCCTTCCCCCCTCCTCTTCCAAGCAGCAACAGTCTAAGTACTTCTGGAAGTCCAATCGTTCTTGGAGTAAGGGGAAGCAATCTAAGAAGCCAGTTACTGACTCTAAGTCAGCATGAATGGTCTGCCCCCGATCCGGGATTGGATCTGGTGGGGGGCAGACTCTTTTTTTCGCTCAAGCTTGGGTTTGGGATGTTCCGGATCCTTGGGCGATGGACATCGTGTCCCAGGGTTACCGGTTAGAATTCTAGGCCTTTCTTCCCAGGGGCAGGTTCCTTCTCTCCAGGATCTGTAGATCAGATAAAGAGAGAGGCGTTCTTACGTTGTGTTCAGGATCTTTCCGACATGGGAGTGATAGTTTCCATTCCAATACAGGAACAGGGTCTGAGATTCTATTCCAATCTGTTTTTGGGAACCTTCAGACCAATTTTAGATCTCAAGAGCGTAAACGAGTTTCTCATAGTTCAGTCTTTCAAGATGGACACTATTCGTTCCATTCTTCCTTTGTTTCAGGCGGGTCAATTTATGACAACAGTAGACCTGAAGGATGCATATCTACATATTCCCATCCACAAGGATCATCACAAGTTTCTGAGATTTGCTTTCCTAGATGGGCGCTTTCAATTTGTGGCTCTTCCGTTCGGTCTTGCAACAGCTCCCAGAATTTTTTCAAAGGTTCTGGGAGCATTGCTGGCGCTGCTCCGTTTGAGGGGTGTTGCAGTGGCGCCTTATCTGGACGACATTCTGGTTCAAGCACCATCTTTTCAACTACCAAACTCCCACATAGAGTTGTTGTCTTTTCTGCGCTCCCACGGATGGAAGGTGAATTTAGAAAAAAGTTCCTTGATTCCAGCTACAAGGGTGGTGTTCTTGGGAACCATAATAGATTATCTAGAAATTAAGATTTCTCTTGTTAAGTGTATCCAGTCCACGGATCATCCATTACTTGTGAGATATTCTCCTTCCCAACAGGAAGTTGCAAGAGGATCACCCACAGCAGAGCTGCTATATAGCTCCTCCCCTCACTGCCATATCCAGTCATTCTCTTGCAACTCTCAACAAAGATGGACGTAGTAAGAGGAGAGTGGTGTATTATAGTTAGTTTTTTAACTTCAATCAAAAGTTTGTTATTTTTAAATGGTACCGGAGTGTACTGTTTCATCTCAGGCAGCATTAGAAGAAGAATCTGCCTGTGATTCCTATGATCTTAGCAGAAGTAACTAAGATCCATTGCTGTTCTCACATATTCTGAGGAGTGAGGTAACTTCAGAGAGGGAATGGCGTGCAGGTTTGCCTGCAATAAGGTATGTGCAGTTAATATTTTTCTAGGGATGGAATGTGCTAGAAAATGCTGCTGATACCGGATTAATGTAAGTAAAGCCTTAAATGCAGTGATAGCGACTGGTATCAGGCTTATTAATAGAGATACATACTCTTATAAAAGTGTAATATAAAACGTTTGCTGGCATGTTTAATCGTTTTTATATATGTTTGGTGACAAAACTTATTGGGGCCTAGTTTTTTTCCACATGGCTGGTTTGATTTTTGCCTAGAAACAGTTCCTGAGGCTTTCCACTGTTGCAATATGAGTGGGAAGGGCCTATTTTAGTGCTTTTCTGTGCAGATAAAAATACTGACAGAGACATTCAGCTTCTTCCTGCATGATCCAGGACATCTCTGAAGGGCTCAAAAGGCTTCAAAGTCATGTTTGAGGAGGGTAACAATCACAGTAGACTGTGGTAGTTGTTGTGACTGTGTTTAAAAAACGTTTTTGTCATTTATTATTCTGTTTTTGTTATTAAGGGGTTAATCATCCATTTGCAAGTGGGTGCAATGCTCTGCTGACTTGTTACATACACTGTAAAAATTTTGTTAGTGTAACTGCCTTTTTTCACTGTTATTTCAAATTTTGTCAATTTGTTTCTCTTAAAGGCACAGTAACGTTTTTTATATTGCTTGTTAACTTGCTTTAAAGTGTTTTCCAAGCTTGCTAGTCTCATTGCTAGTCTGTACAAACATGTCTGAAACAGAGGATACTTGTTCATTATGTTTAAAAGCCAGGGTGGAGCCCCATAGGAGAATGTGTACTAAATGTATTGATTTCACCTTAAACAGTAAAGATCAGTCTTTATCTATAAAAGAATTGTCACCAGAGGGGTCTGTCGAGGGAGAAGTTATGGACTAACTCTCCCCACGTGTCGGACCCTTAGCCTCCCGCTCAAGGGACGCACGCTAATATGGCGCCAAGTACATCAGGGACGCCCATAGCGATTACTTTGCAGGACATGGCTGCATTCATGAATAATACCCTGTCAGAGGTATTATCCAGATTGCCTGAATTGAGAGGCAAGCGCGATAGCTCTGGGGTTAGACAAGATACAGAGCGCGTAGATGCTGTAAGAGCCATGTCTGATACTGCGTCACAATATGCAGAACCTGAGGACGGAGAGCTTCAGTCTGTGGGTGACATCTCTGAATCGGGGAGACCTGATTCAGAGATTTCTAATTTTAAATTTAAGCTTGAGAACCTCCGTGTATTGCTTGGGGAGGTATTAGCTGCTCTGAATGACTGTGACACAATTGCAGTGCCAGAGAAATTGTGTAGGCTGGATAAATACTATGCAGTGCCGGTGAGTACTGATGTTTTTCCAATACCTAAAAGGCTTACAGAAATTATTAGTAAGGAGTGGGATAGGCCCGGTGTGCCCTTTTCCCCACCTCCTATATTTAGAAAAATGTTTCCAATAGATGCCACTACACGGGACTTATGGCAGACTGTCCCTAAGGTGGAGGGAGCAGTTTCTACTTTAGCAAAGCGTACCACTATCCCAGTTGTGCTTTTTCAGATCCAATGGATAAAAAAATTAGAGGGTTACCTTAAGAAAATGTTTATTCAACAAGGTTTTATTTTACAGCCCCTTGCATGCATTGCGCCTGTCACTGCTGCAGCGGCATTCTGGTTTGAGGCCCTGGAAGAGGCCATCCATACAGCTCCATTGACTGAAATTGTTGACAAGCTTAGAACTCTTAAGCTAGCTAACTCATTTGTTTCTGATGCCATTGTTCATTTGACTAAACTAACGGCTAAGAATTCCGGATTCGCCATCCAGGCGCATAGGGCGCTATGGCTCAAATCCTGGTCAGCTGATGTGACTTCAAAGTCTAAATTACTCAACATTCCTTTCAAGGGGCAGACCTTATTCGGGCCTGGTTTGAAAGAAATTATTGCTGACATTACTGGAGGTAAGGGTCATACCCTTCCTCAGGACAGGGCCAAATCAAAGGCCAAACATTCTAATTTTCGTGCCTTTCGAAATTTCAAGGCAGGTGCAGCATCAACTTCCTCTGCTTCAAAACAAGAGGGAACTTTTGCTCAATCCAAGCAGGCCTGGAAACCTAACCAGTCCTGGAACAAGGGCAAGCAGGCCAGAAAGCCTGCTGCTGCCTCTAAGACAGCATGAAGGAGCGGCCCCCTATCCGACAACGGATCTAGTAGGGGGCAGACTCTCTCTCTCTCTTCGCCCAGGCGTGGGCAAGAGATGTTCAGGATCCCTGGGCGTTGGAGATCATATCTCAGGGATATCTTCTGGACTTCAAAGCTTCTCCTCCACAAGGGAGATTTCACCTTTCAAGATTATCTGCAAACCAGATAAAGAAAGAGGCATTCCTAAGCTGCGTACAAGATCTCCTTGAAATGGGAGTGATCCATCCAGTTCCGCGGACGGAACAAGGACAGGGGTTTCTCCAACATAGGTGTGTCCGGTCCACGGCGTCATCCTTACTTGTGGGATATTCTCTTCCCCAACAGGAAATGGCAAAGAGCCCAGCAAAGCTGGTCACATGATCCCTCCTAGGCTCCGCCTACCCCAGTCATTCTCTTTGCCGTTGTACAGGCAACATCTCCACGGAGATGGCTTAGAGTTTTTTAGTGTTTAACTGTAGTTTTTATTATTCAATCAAGAGTTTGTTATTTTAAAATAGTGCTGGTATGTACTATTTACTCTGAAACAGAAAAGAGATGAAGATTTCTGTTTGTATGAGGAAAATGATTTTAGCAACCGTTACTAAAATCCATGGCTGTTCCACACAGGACTGTTGAGAGGAATTAACTTCAGTTGGGGGAACAGTGAGCAGTCTTTTGCTGCTTGAGGTATGACACATTCTAACAAGACGATGTAATGCTGGAAGCTGTCATTTTCCCTATGGGATCCGGTAAGCCATTTTTATTCACACAGTAAATAAGGGCTTCACAAGGGCTTATTAAGACTGTAGACATTTTCTGGGCTAAATCGATCATATTTACACATATTTAGCCTTGAGGAATCATTTAATCTGGGTATTTTTTGTAAAATAATATCGGCAGGCACTGTTTTAGACACTTTATTCTATTGGGGCTTTCCCTAATCATAGTCAGAGCCTCATTTTCGCGCCGGTATGGCGCACTTGTTTTTGAGAACAGCATGACATGCAGCTGCATGTGTGTGGAGCTCTGATACATAGAAAAGTCTTTCTGAAGGCATTATTTGGTATCGTATTCCCCTTTGGGCTTGGTTGGGTCTCAGCAAAGCAGATTCCAGGGACTGTAAAGGGGTTAAATATAAAAACGGCTCCGGTTCCGTTATTTTAAGGGTTAAAGCTTCCAAATTTGGTGTGCAATACTTTTAAGGCTTTAAGACACTGTGGTGAAATTTTGGTGAATTTTGAACAATTCCTTCATACTTTTTCGCAATTGCAGTAATAAAGTGTGTTCAGTTTAAAATTTAAAGTGACAGTAACGGTTTTATTTTGAAACGTTTTTTGTGCTTTGTTATCAAGTTTATGCCTGTTTAACATGTCTGAACTACCAGATAGATTGTGTTCTGACTGTGGGGAAGCCAAGGTTCCTTCTTATTTAAATAGATGTGATTTATGTCATAATAAATTTAGTAAAAATGATGCCCAAGATGATTCCTCAAGTGAGGGGAGTACTGCATCATCCCCTCCTTCGTCTACACCAGTTTTGCCCATACAGGAGGCCCCTAGTACATCTAGCGCGCCAATACTCCTTACTATGCAACAATTAACGGCTGTAATGGATAATTCTATCAAAAACATTTTAGCCAATATGCCCACTTATCAGCGAAAGCGCGACTGCTCTGTTTTAGAAAATACTGAAGAGCATGAGGCCGCTGATGATATTGTTTCTGAAGGGCCCCTACACCAGTCTGAGGGGGCCAGGGAGGTTTTGTCTGAGGGAGAAATTTCAGATTCAGGAAAAATTTCTCAACAAGCTGAACCTGATGTGATTACTTTTAAATTTAAGTTGGAACATCTCCGCGCTCTGCTTAAGGAGGTGTTATCCAATTTGGATGATTGTGATTATCTGGTCATTCCAGAAACACTATGTAAAATGGACAAGTTCCTAGAGGCCCCGGGGCCCCCCGAAGCTTTTCCTATACTCTAGCGGGTGGCGTACATTGTTAATAAAGAATGGGACAGGCCCGGTGTACCTTTCGTACCTCCCCCCATATTTAAAAAATTGTTTCCTATAGTCGACCCCAGAAAGGACTTATGGCAGACAGTCCCCAAGGTCGAGGGGGCGGTTTCTACTCTAAACAAGCGCACCACTATACCCATAGAAGATAGTTGTGCTTTCCAAGATCCTATGGATAAAAAATTAGAAGGTTTGCTAAAAAAGATGTTTGTTCAGCAAGGTTACCTTCTACAACCAATTGCATGCATTGTCCCTGTCACTACAGCCGCGTGTTTCTGGTGCGATGAGCTAGAAAAGGCGATTATTAGTAATTCTTCTTCTTATGAGGAGATTATGGACAGAATTCGTGCTCTTAAATTGGCTAATTCTTTCACCCTAGACGCCACCTTGCAATTGGCTAGGTTAGCGGCGAAAAATTCTGGGTTTGCTATTGTGGCGCGCAGAGCGCTTTGGTTAAAATCTTGGTCAGCGGATGCGTCTTCCAAGAACAAATTGTTTGACATTCCTTTCAAGGGGAAAACACTGTTTGGCCCTGACTTGAAAGAGTTTATCTCTGATATCACTGGGGGCAAGGGCCACGCCCTTCCTCAGAATAGGTCTTTCAAGGCCAAAAATAAACCTAATTTTCGTCCCTTTCGCAGAAACGGACCAGCCCCAAGTGCTACGTCCTCTAAGCAGGAGGGTAATACTTCTCAAGCCAATCCAGCCTGGAGACCAAGGCAAGGCTGGAACAAAGGAAAGCAGGCCAAGAAACCTGCCACTGCTCCCAAGACAGCATGAGATGCGGGCCTCCGATCCGGGACCGGATTTGGTGGGGGGCAGACTCTCTCTCTTCACTCAGGCTTGGGCAAGAGATGTTCTGGATCCTTGGGCGCTAGAAATAGTCTTCCAAGGTTATCTTCTGGAAGTGATTCATCCTGTTCCATTAAAAGAACGAGGGATGGGGTTCTACTCCAATCTGTTCGTAGTTCCCAAAAAAGAGGGAACGTTCAGACCAATCTTAGATCTCAAGATCCTAAACAAGTTTCTCAAGGTTCCATCGTCCAAAATGGAAACCATTCGAACAATCCTTCCATCCAGAAAGGTCAATTCTTGACCACGGTGGATTTAAAGGATGCGTATCTACATATTCCTGTCCACAAGGAACATCATCGGTTCCTAAGGTTCGCATTCCTGGACAAGCATTACCAGTTCGTGGCGCTTCCTTTCGGATTAGCCACTGTTCCAAGGATTTTCACAAAGGTACTAGGGTCCCTTCTGGCGGTGCTAAGACCAAGGGGCATTGCTGTAGTACCTTACTTGGACGACATTCTGATTCAAGCGTCGTCCCTTCCTCAAGCAAAGGCTCACACGGACATAGTCCTGGCCCTTCTCAGATCTCACGGATGGTAAGTGAACGTGGAAAAGAGTTCTCTATCTCCGTCGACAAGAGTTCCCTTCTTGGGAACAATAATAGACTCCTTAGAAATGAGGATTTTTCTGACAGAGACCAGAAAAACAAAACTTCTAAACTCTTGTCGGATACTTCCTTCCGTTCCTCTTCCTTCCATAGCACAGTGCATGGAAGTGATAGGTTTGATGGTAGCGGCAATGGACATAGTTCCTTTTGCGCGCATTCATCTAAGACCATTTCAATTGTGTATGCTCAGTCAGTGGAATGGGGACTATACAGACTTGTCTCCGAAGATACAAGTAAATCAGAGGACCAGAGACTCACTCCGTTGGTGGCTGTCCCTGGACAACCTGTCGCTAGGGGTGACCTCCCGCAGACCAGAGTGGGTCATTGTCACGACCGACGCCAGTCTGATGGGCTGGGGCGCGGTCTGGGGATCCCTGAAAGCTCAGGGTCTTTGGTCTCGGGAAGAATCTCTTCTACCGATAAATATTCTGGAACTGAGAGCGATATTCAATGCTCTCAAGGCTTGGCCTCAGCTAGCGAGGGCCAAGTTCATACGGTTTCAATCAGACAACATGACGACTGTTGCGTACATCAACCATCAGGGGGGAACAAGGAGTTCCCTGGCGATGGAAGAAGTGACCAAAATCATTCAATGGGCGGAGACTCGCTCCTGCCACCTGTCTGCAATCCACATCCCAGGAGTGGAAACTTGGGAAGCGGATTTTCTGATTCGTCAGACATTGCATCCGGGGGTGTGGGAACTCCATCCGGAAATCTTTGCCCAAATCACTCAACTGTGGGGCATTCCAGACATGGATCTGATGGCCTCTCGTCAGAACTTCAAGGTTCCTTGCTACGGGTCCAGATCCAGGGATCCCAAGGCGACTCTAGTAGATGCACTAGTAGCACCTTGGACCTTCAACCTAGCTTATGTATTCCCGCCGTTTCCTCTCATCCCCAGGCTGGTAGCCAGGATCAATCAGGAGAGGGCGTAGGTGATCTTGATAGCTCCTGCGTAACCACGCAGGACTTGGTAGGCAGATCTGGTGAATATGTCATCGGCTTCACCATGGAAGCTACCTTTGAGACGAGACCTTCTTGTTCAAGGTCCGTTCGAACATCCGAATCTGGTCCTACTCCAGCTGACTGCTTGGAGATTGAACGCTTGATCTTATCAAAGCGAGGGTTCTCAGATTCTGTTATTGATACTCTTGTTCAGGCCAGAAAGCCTGTAACTAGAAAAATTTACCACAAAATATGGAAAAAATATATCTGTTGGTGTGAATCTAAAGGATTCCCTTGGGACAAGGTAAAGATTCCTAGGATTCTATCCTTTCTTCAAGAAGGATTGGAGAAAGGATTATCTGCAAGTTCCTTGAAGGGACAGATTTCTGCCTTGTCTGTGTTACTTCACAAAGAGCTGGCAGCTGTGCCAGATGTTCAAGCCTGACTGCTTGGAGATTGAACGCTTGATCTTATCAAAGCGAGGGTTCTCAGATTCTGTTATTGATACTCTTGTTCAGGCCAGAAAGCCTGTAACTAGAAAAATTTACCACAAAATATGGAAAAAATATATCTGTTGGTGTGAATCTAAAGGATTCCCTTGGGACAAGGTAAAGATTCCTAGGATTCTATCCTTTCTTCAAGAAGGATTGGAGAAAGGATTATCTGCAAGTTCCTTGAAGGGACAGATTTCTGCCTTGTCTGTGTTACTTCACAAAGAGCTGGCAGCTGTGCCAGATGTTCAAGCCTTTGTTCAGGCTCTGGTTAGAATCAAGCCTGTTTACAAACCTTTGACTCCTCCTTGGAGTCTCAACTTAGTTCTTTCAGTTCTTCAGGGGGTTCCGTTTGAACCCTTACATTCCGTTGATATTAAGTTATTATCTTGGAAAGTTTTGTTTTTGGCTGCAATTTCTTCCGCTAGAAGAGTTTCAGAATTATCTGCTCTGCAGTGTTCTCCTCCTTATCTGGTGTTCCATGCAGATAAGGTGGTTTTACGTACTAAACCTGGTTTTCTTCCAAAAGTTGTTTCTAACAAAAACATTAACCAGGAGATAGTCGTGCCTTCTTTGGGTCCGAAACCAGTTTCGAAGAAGGAACGTTTGTTGCACAATTTGGATGTTGTTCGCGCTCTAAAATTCTATTTAGATGCTACAAAGGATTTTAGACAAACATCTTCCTTGTTTGTTGTTTATTCTGGTAACAGGAGAGGTCAAAAAGCAACTTCTACCTCTCTCTCTTTTTGGATTAAAAGCATCATCAGATTGGCTTACGAGACTGCCGGGCGGCAGCCTCCTGAAAGAATCACAGCTCATTCCACTAGGGCTGTGGCTTCCACATGGGCCTTCAAGAACGAGGCTTCTGTTGATCAGATATGTAGGGCAGCGACTTGGTCTTCACTGCACACTTTTACCAAATTTTACAAGTTTGATACTTTTGCTTCTTCTGAGGCTATTTTTTGGGAGAAAGGTTTTGCAAGCCGTGGTGCCTTCCATTTAGGTGACCTGATTTGCTCCCTCCCTTCATCCGTGTCCTAAAGCTTTGGTATTGGTTCCCACAAGTAAGGATGACGCCGTGGACCGGACACACCTATGTTGGAGAAAACAGAATTTATGTTTACCTGATAAATTACTTTCTCCAACGGTGTGTCCGGTCCACGGCCCGCCCTGGTTTTTTAATCAGGTCTGATGATTTATTTTCTTTAACTACAGTCACCACGGTATCATATGGTTTCTCCTATGCAAATATTCCTCCTTAACGTCGGTCGAATGACTGGGGTAGGCGGAGCCTAGGAGGGATCATGTGACCAGCTTTGCTGGGCTCTTTGCCATTTCCTGTTGGGGAAGAGAATATCCCACAAGTAAGGATGACGCCGTGGACCGGACACACCGTTGGAGAAAGTAATTTATCAGGTAAACATAAATTCTGTTTTTATTCAAATCTGTTTGTGGTTCCCAAAAAAGAGGGAACCTTCAGACCCATTTTGGATTTAAAGATCCTAAACAAATTCCTCAGAGTTCCGTCATTCAAGATGGAAACTATTCGAACCATTTTAGCCCATGATCCAAGAGGGTCAGTACATGACCACAGTGGACTTAAAGGATGCCTACCTTCACATTCCGATTCACAAGAATCATCATCAGTTCCTGAAGTTTGCCTTTCTAGACAGGCATTACCAATTTGTAGCTCTTCCATTCGGGTTGGCTACAGCCCCAAGAATTTTTACATAGGTTCTGGGCTCACTTCTGGCGGTCCTAAGACCGCAAGGCATAGCGGTGGCTCCTTACCTGGACGATATCCTGATACAGGCGTCAAGCTTTCAAATTGCCAAATCTCATACAGAGATAGTTCTGGCATTCCTGAGGTCGCATGGGTGGAAAGTGAACGAAGAAAAGAGTTCTCTATCTCCTCTCACGAGGGTTTCCTTCCTAGGGACTCTAATAGATTCTGTAGAAATGAAAATTTACCTGACAGAGTCCAGGTTATCAAAACTTCTAAATGCTTGCCGTGTTCTTCACTCCATTCCGCGCCCCACGGTGGCTCAGTGCATGGAAGTAATCGGCTTAATGGTAGCGGCGATGGACATAGTGCCATTCGCGCGCCTGCATCTCAGACCGCTGCAATTATGCATGCTCAGTCAGTGGAATGGGGATTACACAGATTTGTCCCCTCTACTAAATCTGGATAAGGAAACCTGAGATTCTCTTCTCTGGTGGTTATCTCGGGCCCATCTGTCCAGGGGTATGACCTTTCGCAGACCAGATTGGACAATTGTAACAACAGATGCCAGCCTTCTAGGTTGGGGTGCAGTCTGGAACTCCCTGAAGGCTCAGGGTTCATGGACTCAGGAGGAGAAACTCCTCCCAATATATATTCTGGAGTTAAGAGCAATATTCAATGCTCTTCTGGCTTGGCCTCAGCTAGCAACACTGAGGTTCATCAGATTTCAGTCGGACAACATCACGACTGTGGCTTACATCAACCATCAAGGGGGAACCAGGAGTTCCCTAGCGATGTCAGAAGTCTCCAAGATAATTCGCTGGGCAGAGTCTCACTCTTGCCACCTGTCAGCGATCCATATCCCAGGTGTAGAGAACGGGGAGGCGGATTTTCTAAGTCGGCAGACTTTTCATCCGGGGGAATGGGAACTCCATCCGGAGGTGTTTGCTCAATTGGTTCTCCGTTGGGGCAAACCAGAATTGGATCTCATGGCGTCTCGCCAGAACGCCAAGCTTCCTTGTTACGGATCCAGGTCCAGGGACCCAGAAGCGGCACTGATAGATGCTCTAGCAGCGCCTTGGTTCTTCAACCTGGCTTATGTGTTTCCACCGTTTCCTCTGCTCCCTCGTCTGATTGCCAAAATCAAACAGGAAAGAGCATCAGTGATATTGATAGTGCCTGCGTGGCCACGCAGGACCTGGTATGCAGACCTAGTGGACATGTCATCCTTTCTACCATGGACTCTGCCTCTGAGACAAGACCTTCTAATACAAGGTCCTTTCAATCATCCGAATCTACTTTCTCTGAGACTGACTGCATGGAGATTGAACGCTTGATCCTATCAAAGCGTGGCTTCTCCGAGTCAGTAATTGATACCTTAATACAGGCACGAAAGCCTGTCACCAGGAAAATTTACCACAAGATATGGCGTAAATATCTTCATTGGTGTGAATCCAAGAATTACTCATGGTGTAGGGTTAGGATTCCTAGGATATTGTCCTTCCTCCAAGAGGGTTTGGACAAAGGATTATCAGCTAGTTCTTTAAAGGGACAGCTTTCTTTTACACAAGCGTCTGGCAGAAGTTCCAGACATTCAGGCATTTTGTCAGGCATTTTGTCAGGCTTTAGTTAGAATTAAGCCTGTGTTTAAACCTGTTGCTATTCCATGGAGCTTAAACTTGGTTCTTAAAGTTCTTCAAGGTGTTCCGTTTGAACCCCTTCATTCTATTGATATCAAACTTCTTTCATGGAAAGTTCTTTTTCTGATGGCTATTTCCTCGGCTTGAAGAGTCTCAGAGTTATCTGCCTTACATTGTGATTCTCCTTATCTGATCTTTCATTCAGATAAAGTTGATCTGGGTACAAAACCTGGGTTTTTACCTAAGGTGGTTTCTAACAAGAATATCAATCAAGAGATTGTTGTTCCATCATTATGTCCTAATCCTTCTTCAAAGAAGGAACGTCTTTTGCATAATCTAGACGTAGTCCATGCCTTGAAGTTTTACTTACAGGCTACTAAAGATTTTCGCCAAACATCTAACCTGTTTGTCGTTTACTCTGGACAGAGGAGAGGTCAGAAGGCCTCGGCAACCTCTCTTTCTTTTTTTCTTCGGAGTATAATCCGTTTAGCCTATGAGACTGCTGGACAGCAGCCTCCTGAAAGGATTACAGCTCATTCTACTAGAGCTGTGGCTTCCCTTCATACTTTTTCCAAATTTTCCAAATTTGATACTTTTGCTTCTTCGGAGGCTGTTTTTGGGAGAAAGGTTCTACAGGCAGTGGTTCCTTCCGTTTAAGTTCCTGCCTTGTCCCTCCCATCATCCGTGTACTTTAGCTTTGATATTGGTATCCCACAAGTAATGGATGATCCGTGGACTGGATACACTTAACAAGAGAAAACATAATTTATGCTTACCTGATAAATTTATTTCTCTTGTGGTGTATCCAGTCCACGGCCCGCCCTGTCCTTTTCAGGCAGGTCTAAATTTTAATTAAACTACAGTCACCACTGCACCCTATGGTTTCTCCTTTCTCGGCTTGTTTCGGTTGAATGACTGGATATGGCAGTGAGGGGAGGAGCTATATAGCAGCTCTGCTGTGGGTGATCCTCTTGCAACTTCCTGTTGGGAAGGAGAATATCCCACAAGTAATGGATGATCCGTGGACTGGATACACCACAAGAGAAATAAATTTATCGGGTAAGCATAAATTATGTTTTTTCTGACAGAAGCAAGAAGAACAAAGATCTTCATTTCTTGGCTTGCTCTTCAGTCCTCTCCCCGGCCGTCAGTGGCTCAGTGTATGGAGGTTATTGGTCTGATGGTGTCAGCTATGGACATCATTCCTTTTGCTCGTTTTCATCTCAGGTTTCTGCAGTTGTGCATGAATCAATGGAACAGGGATTATGTGGATCCGTCTCCGCGAATAGATCTGGATCAGGCGTCAAAGGATTCTCTTCTGTGGTGGTTGTCTCAGGATCATCTCTCTCAGGGAACTTGCTTTCGCAGACCTTCCTGGGTGATTGTGACCATAAACATTCTAGAGCCGAGGGCAATCTTCAATGCTCTTCTAGCCTGGCCTCAGGTAGCTTCAGCCTAGTTTATCAGGTTTCAGTCGGATAACATAACCTCAGTGGCTTATATCAATCATCAAGGAGGAACTCAGAGTTCCTTGGCCATGATAGAGGTAGCCAAGATTATTTGGTGGGTGGAGACTCACAACTGCCGTCTGTCTGCGATCCATATTCCAGGGATGGACAATTGGGAAGCGGATTTCCTGAGCAGACAGGCGTTTCATCTGGGGGAGTGAGAACTTCAGCCGGAGGTGTTTTCCAGCTTGGTTCTCAAGTGGGGGTAGCCGGAGGTGGATCTCATGGTGTCTTGCCAAGCTTCCGAGGTAAGGGTCGAGGTCAAGAGATCCTCGAGCTGTGCTAATAGATGCTCTAGCAGTTCCTTGGAAGTTCAGTCTAGTGTATGTTTTTCCTCCATTCGCTCTCCTTCCATGGGTCATTGCTCGAATCAGACAGGAGAGGGCGTTAGTGATTCTCATTGCGTTAGTGATTCTCATTGCTCCAGCGTGGCCTTGCAGAATCTGGTATGCGGATCTGGTGGAGATGTCATCTCTTCCACCTTGGAAACTTCTGTTAAGGAAGGACCTTCTACTTCAGGGGCCCTTTCTTCATCTAAATCTTGTTTCTCTGAAGCTGACTGCTTGGAGATTGAACGCTTGATATTATCTTAGCGTGGTTTTTCTGAGTCGGTTATTGAGACTATAATTCCGGCTTGTAAGCCTGTGACTAGAAAGATTTACTATAAGATATGGTGTAAATATCTGTATTGGTGTGAATCCAGAGGCTTCCTAGGATTTTGACTTTTCTCCAGGAGGGTCTGGAGAAGGGTTTATCTGCAAGTAACTTGAAGGGTCAAATTTCTGCTTTATCTATTTTGTTGCACAAGCATCTGGCGTATGTGCCAGATGTTCAGTTTTTTTGTCAGGCCCTGGTTAGAATCTGGCCTATGTTTAAGTTTGTTACTCCTCCTTGGAGTCTGAATTTGGTTCTTAGAGTTCTTTAACAGGTTTGAGCCTATGCATTCTTTGGATATTAAGGTGTTATCCTGGAAGGTGTTTTTGGTTGCTATCTCTTTGGCTCGAAGAGTTTCGGAGCTTTCAGCGCTGCAGTGTGAATCTCCTTTCTTATTTTTCATTATGATAATATACTTAATAGGTTTCCTTCCCAAGGTGGTTTTGGATAGAAATATTAATCAAGAGATTGTTGTTCCTTCCTTGTAACATACATAGTAACATAGTAGATAAGGTTGAAAAAAGACTGAAGTCCATCGAGTTCAACCTATACAAATCTAAAATACTTACAAAAAGCTCCAGTTAAGCTTAAATAACCCCATTAAAATGTGACCCATTTAATACTAGCAATCATATCCATGAATTTTGTTTATATACAGAAATTTATCCAGACTATTTTTAAATGTATCTATGGTATTGGCATTCACTACCTCCTTTGGTAATGAGTTCCACAATTTTATTGCTCTTACAGTGAAAAAACGTTTCCGTTGCAGGAGATTAAATCTCCTTTCCTCCAACCTTAAATTATGACCTCTTGTCAGAACCAATTTTCTTGGAATAAAAAGAGCTTCTGCCATCTCTGTATATGGGCCTTGAATATATTTATATAAAGTAATCATGTCACCTCTCAAGCGCCTTTTTTCTAAAGAGAACAGACCCAGTTTGGCTAGCCTCTCCTCATAGGTTAATTTCTCCAATCCCCTTATTAGCTTTGTGGCCCTTCTCTGAACTTTTTCTAGTTCTGCAATATCTTTTTTAGCAATCGGTCCCCAGAACTGCACTCCAAACTCAAGGTGAGGTCTTACCAGGGCTTTATATAATGACAGAATTATGCTTTCCTCCCTTGAATCAATGCCTCTTTTAATACATGCTAGTATCTTATTAGCCTTTGAAGCCGCTGCTCTGCATTGTGCACTCATCTTTAGCTTGTTATCTATTACTACTCCCAAATCCCTTTCCTCCTGTGTTTGGCTAAGTCTTGTCCCATTTAAAAAATACATAGCCTGCTTATTTTTACTTCCAAAATGTAGAACCTTACATTTTTCCGTATTAAATCTCATTTTCCATTCACTTGCCCATAGTTCTAATTTTAGCAAATCCCTTTGCAAAGAGAGCTCATCCTGCTCTGACCTAATGACCTTACTTAACTTAGTATCATCTGCAAAAATAGAGATGTCGCTATTTAATCCTTGCTCCAAGTCATTTATAAAAATATTAAAAAGAACAGGGCCCAGTACTGATCCCTGGGGGACGCCACTGATTACCTTTGTCCAATCTGAGTATGATCCATTTACTGCTACTCGTTGCTCCCTATCTTTTATCCAGTTATTTATCCATGAGCTAACATTTTCAGCTATTCCCAGTCCCTTAATTTTGTGCATTAATCTCTCATGTGGCACTGTATCAAATGCCTTTGCAAAATCTAAGTATATCACATCAACTGATTCCCCTTTATCTATATTTTTACTTACTTCCTCGTAGAATCTAATTAGATTAGTTTGACATGATCTATTTCTCCTAAAGCCATGCTGATTAGAACTCATAATCTTGTTTACACGAATATGCTCATCAATATAATCCCTTATAATCCCTTCAAATATCTTCCCCACTATTGATGTCAGACTAACTGGTCTATAGCTTCCTGGATCATCCCTGCTTCCCTTTTTGAAGAGTGGCACCACATCAGCTTTACGCCAATCCTGGGGTACCATGCCTGAGGATAATGAGTCTTGAAAAATTAAGAGTAAAGGTTTGTCTATAACAGTGCTAAGTTCACTTAACACCCTTGGGTGTATTCCATCTGGGCCTGGAGTTTTATTTACCTTAATATTTTTTAGTTTTTTCCTGATATCCTCTAAACAAAACCCAGTTAGTGGTATGGACTGGCATGTTCTATTCTGTTCCAAAGTATCATTCAATGGTTCCTCTCTTGTGTATACTGAAGAAAAAAACTGGTTTAGTACCTCAGCCTTTTCCCTGTCATTATTTATCATGCTACCCTCCACACATTTTAATGTACCTATATTATCCTTCTTAGATTTTTTGCTATTTATGTACTTAAAGAACCTTTTAGGGTTAGACTTTGAATCCTTGGCAATTAATTTTTCATTTTCAATTTTGGCTAATTTGATTGCTTTTTTGCATGCTTTGTTACATTCCTTATAAATATTGTATGCTGAGTCTGTACTATTTTCTTTTAATAATTTAAATGCCCTACGTTTTTTCCTAATTTCTTTTAACACATTTTTATTTAGCCATAACGGCTTATTTTTTTTATTTTTATTTTTATAACCATATGGTATGTATTGATATGTATATTTATTTAACAAATTTTTAAATATTATCCATTTATCCTCTGTATTTTTATTAGAAAATACATTGTCCCAATTTATATTATTTAATGATTTCCTTAAATCGTTGAATTTTGCTTTCTTGAAATTAAAAGTCTTAGTTAAGCCTTTAAAACACTGCATATGAAAAGAGATTTCAAATGTGACCATGTTATGATCACTGTTACCCAAATGTTCTTTAACTTCTATGTTTGATATTATATCTGTATTGTTTGATAGCACTAAATCCAATATAGCTTTACTCCTAGTTGGCTCCTCTATTAATTGTGACAAGAAGTTATCCCTGAGAACATTTAAAAATCTATCCCCCTTAGCTGAATTACTAGTTTCATTGGCCCAGTTTATATCAGGGTAGTTAAAATCTCCCATAATTACAGCACTGTTATTAGCAGCCTTACCTATTTGGATAAGTAGTTGATTTTCCTCTGGGTCACTAATGTTGGGAGGCTTGTAGCATGTTCCTAGTAATATTTTTTTAGGATTTTTCCCCCCACTCTTTATTTCAACCCACAGGGTCTCTACATTGTCACTTGTATCATAAATATCTTCCCTTATTGTAGGTTTAAGGTCAGGTTTAATATACATGCAGATTCCTCCACCCCTTTTATTATTCCTGTCCCTCCTAAATAATGTATACCCCTCTAAGTTAACTGCCCAGTCATGTGAATCATCCCACCAAGTTTCAGTTATACTGATAACATCATAGTCCTCTTCTGCAACTAAGAGCGTCAGCTCCCCCATTTTACCTGTCATGCTTCTTGCATTTGTTGTCATACATTTAATTTTCATGTGCTTTCTGCTGCTACTTGGTGTACTTTCCTCTATACTTTCTAATGTGACATTTCTTAAATCATCCCTTCCTTGAGATATTAATGGAGTGACATATTCAGACACTGATCTCTCTGTTCTATTTTGTTCAAATTGACCCTCCCCCCTTTGTGTCCTAATCCTTCTTCTCATAAGAAGCGTTTGTTGCACAACCTGGATGTGGTGCATTCATTGAAATATTTGCAGGCGAATAAGGATTTTCATAAATAAAAAGAGAGAAGTGCTCAACCTGGGAAGGAACAATAGCATAATAGCTTGTTCTATGGCTAGTTACCACCCAAGAAGCAGCCTCTTTTTGCTCAACATGTGCCTTTCACAGAGAAGATCTTTCCTGAAGCATATCAGTCTGATCCTGACTACACAGTACAGTCCAGCCCCAAAATACCAGGCAATCCCTCTCTGAAAGAGAGAAACCGCAAAACCCCAGACGTTTGTTTTGGCCTTAGAGGGATATGGCTGCACCTTTCTGACTAGGCCCAAAGGAGGCCGAAACGATCGTCTGGGGTTGTTCAGAGGAGAATTGCCTGGTATTTTGGGGCTGGACTAACCATGTTAGCGGGATCAGACTGATATACTACAGGAAAGTTTTCCTCTGTGAAAAGCACAATTGGGCAGAAAGAAGCTACTCCCAGGTGGCAACCGGGCCATAGAACAAGCTATTTATGCTGCTGTTCGTTCCTGGCAGACTGCTTCTCTTTCTGTTTTGACTAAGGATTTTCATCAGTCGTATTCTTTATTTGTTGCTTTTCCTGGGAAGCGCAAGGGTCAGAAAGCTACGGCTACTTCTCTTTCTTTTTGGTTGAGGATTTTTATTTGCTTTGCGTACGAGACTGCTGGACAGCAGCCTCCTGTGAAAATCACGGCTTATTCCACGAGGGCTGTTTCTTCTTCTTGGGCTTTCAAAAATGGAGCTTCTGTAGAACAGATTTGCAAGGCTGCCACTTGGTCATCTTTACACGCTTTCTCTACATTTTACAAATTTGATACTTTTGCTTCGGCTGAGGCTTCTTTTGGGAGAAAGGTTCTTCAAGCAATGGTGCCTTCTGTTTAGGCTAACTGTCTTGTCCCTCCCTTATCATCCGTGTCCTCTGGCTTGGGTATTGGTTTCCAACAGTAATTGTGATGATCCGTGGACTCACCGTGTCATTAGAAAGAAAACAAAATTTATGCTTACCTGATAAATTTATTTCTTTCTTGACACGGCGAGTCCATGGCCCGCCCTGTATTTTTCAGACAGTTTATTTTTCCATAAACCTCAGGGGCCTCTGCACCTTATATTACTTCATTTCTCCTTTCCCTTTGGTCGAATGACTGGGGGTTGTGGGTAAGGGAGTGGTATTTAACAGCTTTGCTGTGGTGCTCTTTCGCCAAGCCGGATTTACCGCACGGCTATTGGCTAAGAGGTGAAAACGTCACCTCTTAGCAAACATTTTTTTTAGCCGTGTGCTGCTGTAGGAGCTAAGAACAGCGATCGGTTGAAACAAAGGAGCTTTCTACATTAAGTATCTTATACTTCATGAATGAAAGTCCCCTTTATTTGTTTAAATAGTCAGTCCTAGCGTTTGTACAATGCTAGGATTCACTTTCACTTTAAGGTTCATGGCAAACGCATAACTTCACATTAATGCATCTTTAAAAGGACACAAAACCCAACTCTTTTTGTTTTTTTGTTTTTACCATTCAGATTACACATACAATTTTAAACAACTTTTCAATTTACTTTTATCAAATTTTCTCCATTTTTGTTATCCTTTGTTGAAATGCACGGATGTAAGCCCAGGAGTGTGCACGTGTCTGCAGCAATATATGGCAGCAGTTGTGCAACAATGTTATACATTAGTAAGAGCACTAAATAGTAGCACTATTTCCTGTCATCTTGTGCTTCAGGCATGTGCACGCTACCTACATAGGTATCTCTTCAACAAAGAACATGAGAATGAAGCAAATTTGATAATCAAAGTGAACTGGAAACTTTTTTAAATTGTATTCACTATCTGAAATATAAAAGAAAAATGTTGGGTTTTATGCCCCTTTAAGAATGGTTTGTCAGATATTCAGTGATTTGATCAGTAGATACTGTGGTAGTTGTCTATACCTAGTAAAGATCGTGCTAGAGTTTTTTTTTTTGATGGTTAAGCTTTATTTTTAAGATGAGTCTGAACAGGCCGATTTTGGTAAAGTGTTAAACTAGGGATGTGTATTTGTTGCTTTTATGTTTTGAACTGCTGCTGAATATGCCCCCTGCCAGCAGCATAATACTCTTTTTGTAGTCTGATTTCTTCATGTGAAAGTGCAAAACACAGATGACTTCTTCTTTTTCTTCTTTCAAAAAATTTAACTTCTATAACATTGGTTTTCAAAATGCTGCAAATTATCTAAATAAATAAGCCGTTTGATTTGCAGCATTTTGAAAATCTAGATTACAATTTTATTTTTATTTTAAAGCCCCTGAGTATGAAGCAGGCACAGTTGTTTTGTTTTCTTACTAAAGCACAAGGTGTTTAATGTCTCTTTAACCGATTAACATGGGAGTGTAAAAGTCTTATTTCTCCAACATAGGTGTGTCCGGTCCACGGCGTCATCCTTACTTGTGGGATATTCTCCTCCCCAACAGGAAATGGCAAAGAGCCCAGCAAAGCTGGTCACATGATCCCTCCTAGGCTCCGCCTACCCCAGTCATTCTCTTTGCCGTTGTACAGGCAACATCTCCACGGAGATGGCTTAGAGTTTTTTAGTGTTTAACTGTAGTTTTTATTATTCAATCAAGAGTTTGTTATTTTGAAATAGTGCTGGTATGTACTATTTACTCAGAAACAGAAAAGAGATGAAGATTTCTGTTTGTATGAGGAAAATGATTTTAGCAACCGTAACTAAAATCCATGGCTGTTCCACACAGGACTGTTGAGAGCAATTAACTTCAGTTGGGGGAACAGTATGCAGTCTCTTGCTGCTTGAGGTATGACGCATTCTAACAAGACGATGTAATGCTGGAAGCTGTCATTTTCCCTATGGGATCCGGTAAGCCATGTTTATTACGATCGTAAATAAGGGCTTCACAAGGGCTTATTAAGACTGTAGACTTTTTTTGGGCTAAATCGATTCATTATTAACACATATTTAGCCTTGAGGAATCATTTTATCTGGGTATTTTGATATAATAATATCGGCAGGCACTGTATTAGACACCTTATACCTTAGGGGCTTTCCCAAAGCATAAGCAGAGCCTCATTTTCGCGCCGGTGTGGCGCACTTGTTTTTGAGAGGCATGGCATGCAGTCGCATGTGAGAGGAGCTCTGACACTTAGAAAAGACTTTCTGAAGGCGTCATTTGGTATCGTATTCCCCTTTGGGCTTGGTTGGGTCTCAGCAAAGCAGATACCAGGGACTGTAAAGGGGTTAAAGTTTAAAACGGCTCCGGTTCCGTTATTTTAAGGGTTAAAGCTTCCAAATTTGGTGTGCAATACTTTTAAGGCTTTAAGACACTGTGGTGAAAATTTGGTGAATTTTGCACAATTCCTTCATGTTTTTTCGCAATTGCAGTAATAAAGTGTGTTCAGTTTAAAATTTAAAGTGACAGTAACGGTTTTATTTTAAAACGTTTTTTGTACTTTGTTATCAAGTTTATGCCTGTTTAACATGTCTGAACTACCAGATAGACTGTGTTCTGAATGTGGGGAAGCCAGAATTCCTATTCATTTAAATAAATGTGATTTATGTGATAATGACAATGATGCCCAAGATGATTCCTCAAGTGAGGGGAGTAAGCATGGTACTGCATCATTCCCTCCTTCGTCTACACGAGTCTTGCCCACTCAGGAGGCCCCTAGTACATCTAGCGCGCCAATACTCCTTACTATGCAACAATTAACGGCTGTAATGGATAATTCTGTCAAAAACATTTTAGCCCAAATGAACACTTGTCAGCGTAAGCGCGGCTGCTCTGTTTTAGATACTGAAGAGCATGGCAACGCTGATACTAATATCTCTGAAGGGCCCCTAACCCAGTCTGATGGGGCCAGGGAAGTTTTGTCTGAGGGAGAAATTACTGATTCAGGGAACATTTCTCAACAGGCTGAACCTGATGTGATTGCATTTAAATTTAAGTTGGAACATCTCCGCATTCTGCTTAAGGAGGTATTATCCACTCTGGATGATTGTGACAAGTTGGTCATCCCAGAGAAACTATGTAAAATGGACAAGTTCCTAGAGGTGCCGGGGCTCCCAGAAGCTTTTCCTATACCCAAGCGGGTGGCGGACATTGTTAATAAAGAATGGGAAAGGCCCGGTATTCCTTTCGTCCCTCCCCCCATATTTAAAAAATTGTTTCCTTTGGTCGACCCTAGAAAGGACTTATGGCAGACAGTCCCCAAGGTCGAGGGGGCGGTTTCCACTTTAAACAAACGCACCACTATACCCATAGAGGATAGTTGTGCTTTCAAAGATCCTATGGATAAAAAATTAGAAGGTTTGCTTAATAAGATGTTTGTTCAGCAGGGTTACCTTCTACAACCAATTGCATGCATTGTCCCTGTCGCTACAGCCGCATGTTTCTGGTTCGATGAGCTGATAAAGGCGGTCGATAGTGATTCTCCTCCTTATGAGGAGATTATGGACAGAATCAATGCTCTCAAATTGGCTAATTCTTTCACCCTAGACGCCACTTTGCAATTGGCTAGGTTAGCGGCTAAGAATTCTGGGTTTGCTATTGTGGCGCGCAGAGCGTTTTGGTTGAAATCTTGGTCGGCTGATGCGTCTTCCAAGAACAAGCTACTTAACATTCCTTTCAAGGGGAAAACGCTGTTTGGCCCTGACTTGAAAGAGATTATCTCTGATATCACTGGGGGTAAGGGCCACGCCCTTCCTCAGGATCGGCCTTTCAAGGCAAAAAATAAACCTACTTTTCGTCCCTTTCGTAGAAACGGACCAGCCCGAGGTGCTACGTCCTCTAAGCAAGAGGGTAATACTTCTCAAGCCAAGCCAGCTTGGAGACCAATGCAAGGCTGGAACAAGGGAAAGCAGGCCAAGAAACCTGCCACTGCTACCAAGACTGCATGAAAAGTTGGCCCCCGATCCGGGACCGGATCTGGTGGGGGGCAGACTCTCTCTCTTCGCTCAGGCTTGGGCAAGAGATGTTCTGGATCCTTGGGCGCTAGAAATAGTCTCCCAAGGTTATCTTCTGGAATTCAAGGGACTTCCCCCAAGGGGGAGGTTCCACAGGTCTCAGTTGTCTTTAGACCACATAAAAAGACAGGCATTCTTACATTGTGTAGAAGACCTGTTAAAAATGGGAGTGATTCATCCTGTTCCATTAAGAGAACAAGGGATGGGGTTCTACTCCAATCTGTTCATAGTTCCCAAAAAAGAGGGAACGTTCAGACCAATCTTAGATCTCAAGATCTTAAACAAGTTTCTCAAGGTTCCATCGTTCAAGATGGAAACCATTCGAACTATTCTTCCTTCCATCCAGGAAGGTCAATTCATGACCACGGTGGATTTAAAGGATGCGTATCTACATATTCCTATCCACAAGGAACATCATCGGTTCCTGAGGTTCGCATTCCTGGACAAGCATTACCAGTTCGTGGCGCTTCCTTTCGGATTAGCCACTGCTCCAAGGATTTTCACAAAGGTACTAGGGTCCCTTCTAGCTGTGCTAAGACCAAGGGGCATTGCTGTAGTACCTTACTTGGACGACATTCTGATTCAAGCGTCGTCCCTTCCTCAAGCAAAGGCTCACACGGACATAGTCCTGGCCTTTCTCAGATCTCACGGATGGAAAGTGAACGTGGAAAAGAGTTCTCTATCTCCGTCAACAAGGGTTCCCTTCTTGGGAACAATAATAGACTCCTTAGAAATGAGGATATTTCTGACAGAGGCCAGAAAAACAAAGCTTCTAGACTCTTGTCGGATACTTCATTCCGTTCCTCTTCCTTCCATAGCTCAGTGCATGGAAGTGATCGGGTTGATGGTAGCGGCAATGGACATAGTTCCTTTTGCGCGCATTCATCTAAGACCATTACAACTGTGCATGCTCAGTCAGTGGAATGGGGATTATACAGACTTGTCTCCGAAGATACAAGTAAATCAGAGGACCAGAGACTCACTCCGTTGGTGGCTGTCCCTGGACAACCTGTCACAAGGGATGACATTCCGCAGACCAGAGTGGGTCATTGTCACGACCGACGCCAGTCTGATGGGCTGGGGCGCGGTCTGGGGAGCCCTGAAAGCTCAGGGTCTTTGGTCTCGGGAAGAATCTCTTCTACCGATAAATATTCTGGAACTGAGAGCGATATTCAATACTCTCAAGGCTTGGCCTCAGCTAGCGAGGGCCAAGTTCATACGGTTTCAATCAGACAACATGACAACTGTTGCGTACATCAACCATCAGGGGGAACAAGGAGTTCTCTAGCGATGGAAGAAGTGACCAAAATCATTCTATGGGCGGAGTCTCACTCCTGCCACCTGTCCGCTATCCACATCCCAGGAGTGGAAAATTGGGAAGCGGATTTTCTGAGTCGTCAGACATTGCATCCGGGGGAGTGGGAACTCCATCCGGAAATCTTTGCCCAAGTCACTCAGCTGTGGGGCATTCCAGACATGGATCTGATGGCCTCTCGTCAGAACTTCAAAGTTCCTTGCTACGGGTCCAGATCCAGGGATCCCAAGGCGGCTCTAGTGGATGCTCTAGTAGCACCTTGGACCTTCAAACTAGCTTATGTGTTCCCGCCGTTTCCTCTCATCCCCAGGCTGGTAGCCAGGATCAATCAGGAGAGGGCGTCGGTGATCTTGATAGCTCCTGCGTGGCCACGCAGGACTTGGTATGTAGATCTGGTGAATATGTCATCGGCTCCACCTTGGAAGCTACCTTTGAGACGAGACCTTCTTGTTCAGGGTCCGTTCGAACATCCGAACCTGGTTTCACTCCAGCTGACTGCTTGGAGATTGAACGCTTGATCTTATCGAAGCGAGGGTTCTCAGATTCTGTTATCGATACTCTTGTTCAGGCCAGAAAGCCTGTAACTAGAAAAATTTACCACAAAATTTGGAAAAAATATATCTGTTGGTGTGAATCTAAAGGATTCCCTTGGGACAAGGTTAAGATTCCTAAGATTCTATCCTTCCTTCAAGAAGGATTGGAAAAAGGATTATCTGCAAGTTCCCTGAAGGGACAGATTTCTGCCTTGTCTGTGTTACTTCACAAAAAGCTGGCAGCTGTGCCAGATGTTCAAGCCTTTGTTCAGGCTCTGGTTAGAATTAAGCCTGTTTACAAACCTTTGACTCCTCCTTGGAGTCTCAATTTAGTTCTTTCAGTTCTTCAGGGGGTTCCGTTTGAACCCTTACATTCCGTTGATATTAAGTTATTATCTTGGAAAGTTTTGTTTTTAGTTGCAATCTCTTCTGCTAGAAGAGTTTCAGAATTATCTGCTCTGCAGTGTTCTCCTCCTTATCTGGTGTTCCATGCAGATAAGGTGGTTTTACGTACTAAGCCTGGTTTTCTTCCAAAAGTTGTTTCTAACAAAAACATTAACCAGGAGATTATCGTACCTTCTCTGTGTCCGAAACCAGTTTCAAAGAAGGAACGTTTGTTGCACAATTTGGATGTTGTTCGCGCTCTAAAATTCTATTTAGATGCTACAAAGGATTTTAGACAAACATCTTCCTTGTTTGTTGTTTATTCTGGTAAAAGGAGAGGTCAAAAAGCAACTTCTACCTCTCTCTCTTTTTGGATTAAAAGCATCATCAGATTGGCTTACGAGACTGCCGGACGGCAGCCTCCCGAAAGAATCACAGCTCATTCCACTAGGGCTGTGGCTTCCACATGGGCCTTCAAGAACGAGGCTTCTGTTGATCAGATATGTAGGGCAGCGACTTGGTCTTCACTGCACACTTTTACCAAATTTTACAAGTTTGATACTTTTGCTTCTTCTGAGGCTATTTTTGGGAGAAAGGTTTTGCAAGCCGTGGTGCCTTCCATTTAGGTGACCTGATTTGCTCCCTCCCTTCATCCGTGTCCTAAAGCTTTGGTATTGGTTCCCACAAGTAAGGATGACGCCGTGGACCGGACACACCTATGTTGGAGAAAACAGAATTTATGTTTACCTGATAAATTACTTTCTCCAACGGTGTGTCCGGTCCACGGCCCGCCCTGGTTTTTTAATCAGGTCTGATAATTTATTTTCTTTAACTACAGTCACCACGGTATCATATGGTTTCTCCTATGCAAATATTCCTCCTTAACGTCGGTCGAATGACTGGGGTAGGCGGAGCCTAGGAGGGATCATGTGACCAGCTTTGCTGGGCTCTTTGCCATTTCCTGTTGGGGAGGAGAATATCCCACAAGTAAGGATGACGCCGTGGACCGGACACACCGTTGGAGAAAGTAATTTATCAGGTAAACATAAATTCTGTTTTTTTTCCCCCCTCTATTACAGCGTCAGCTTAGCGGAAAAGGTAACTTGTTCTACCTCTGGGTGCAAGACATGTTGCCCCAAACACAGCAGAAGAAAGGACAGCAACCGTGCAGAGCGAGAGTTCTTGCAGGGTGCCACAGTGACGGATCTAGTGGATGGGTCAGATGATGTGCTTGGATGGAGTACAGACAGCCTATCGCACTTACGGAGCCCATCTGTGCTCGAAGTCAGAGAAAAAGGATATGAGAGGTTGAAAGAAGAACTGGCTAAAGCTCAAAGTGTAATTGTGCTTCTTGTGTGGGAGAGGGAGGGAATACATTTCAGATCCATGAAAAAAAAATCATACATTGTAATATTTTAGACAAATTCTGTAACAAAGTATAATATGAAATGCATTGTTATATCAACCCATTTACAGAGACATCCTTTTAATGTCTTAGAATAACTTTATTCTATCTATGACTTGTTATTCCACCCAGTTTGTGTTTGGTAAACTCTTGTCACTTTTGCTGATGAGACTTACTTAAATCATAGCTAAAATAGATCTAATACCAGCTGACCTATGGTATGATTTATATAAATCTAATACCAGCTGACCTATGGTATGGTTCATAATAATCTAATCCTAGCTGACCTATGGTATGGTTCAAATAAATCTAATACCAGCTGTGACCTATGGTATGGTTCAAATAAATCTAATACCAGCTGACCTATGGTATGGTTCATAATAATCTAATCCTAGCTGACCTATGGTATGGTTCAAATAAATCTAATACCAGCTGTGACCTATGGTACGGTTCAAATAAATCTAATACCAGCTATGACCTATGGTATGGTTTATATAAATCTAATACCAGCTGTGACCTATGGTACGGTTCATATAAATCTAATACCAGCTGTGACCTATGGTATGGTTCATATAAATCTAATACCAGCTGTGACCTATGGTACGGTTCATATAAATCTAATACCAGCTGTGACCTATGTTATGGTTCATATAAATCTAATACCAGCTGTGACCTATGGTATGGTTCATATAAATCTGATACCAGCTGTGACCTATGGTACAGTTCATATAAATCTAGCCTTTTATGCCTTATTGTTTCTTATTTAATTTTGCCTTCTCTTTGTCCCTAACATAGATAGGTATAGTTTAAGTCCACCAGTCTTTCAGCTGTTCTTAAAAATATAGAAATCCTATCTTTAAGTAACTCCTAGTTGGCAGATCATCACCATTGGATGCTTCTGTCCCCCAGGAGCTGAAACTCAAAGATGAAGAATGTGAAAGATTGTCTAAGGTGCGAGACCAACTGGGGCAGGAGTTGGAAGAGCTTACAGCAAGTCTTTTTGAGGTAGGTGTGGATAGTTGTTGTTTTTTTTGTGGAGGGATAATACTAAAGCTGTCCTTGTAGCTCCTATTCACAAATACAGTATGTATATAAATGAAATGGTTAAAGTGGTAGTAAACACCTTGACATTGTTATATAAAATCGTTATACATAATGAAACACATTTGCCTTATATCTGCTACGTGTCTTTACCTAATTTGATGACAAATGCAAAACAATTTGCTTCATACTAATGTTATGACCATGGCTGTCCTTATCTTATTGTCTGCAGACTAGTTTTGCTATTGAGAAACCCATCTATAACACACACATATATATATATATATATATATATATATATATATATATATATATATATATATATATATATATATATATATATATATATATATATATTTATATATTTCTACCCATGTATCTCTCTTCTATATCTATCTCAATGTTTCATCTATGTCAGACACACTGGGTATCAAAAGGAGAAAACCAGTCTGTGCACAAATTACAATAGTAAGAGGCTGCTGGAAAGTCAAATTTTAGCCACTTTTTTCAAACAAGAAAAAACCGTTAAAGGGACAGTAATGTCAAAATTAAACTTTCATAAATTCAGATAAAGCATGTGATTTTAAACAACTTTCCCATTTACTTCTGTTATCAAATTTGCTTTGTCCTCTTGAAATCTTTTATTAAAAGTAAAGCTAGGTAGGCTTATAGGAGCTTGGGAGTGTGCATGTGCCATTAGCAGTCTATGTATAACACTGCTATAAACAATATTGCAAACACTGCTGCCAGATGGCTAGAGACACGTGCACGCTCCTGATCTCACCTAGGATTACTCTTTAATAAAGAATACCAAGAGATGTAAGCCAAATTAAAAACGGAAGTAAATTGGAAAGTTGTTTAAAATTTCATGCTCTACCCAGTCCAATTAATTTTAATTTTTACTTTTCTGTTCCTTTAACTGTGCTCTATGCCAAAACTTTTACATGAAAAAGGGTGGGTTTTTTTAGTGCAATGTTTTGTCCACATCAGCACGTAAGCTTACCTGCCAGCATCAATATTAGAATTTGCGATACGTTTAAAATCATTTATACTGTGCACCCATAGCTTTAGTTGTCTCTGTAGCCTATTGACATCTCTAATGACAACAGAGGTGGTGTCATTTAATCCTTGCCCAATTTACCCTTTTAGGACCTTACAAGTTATGCAAAGCAAAGAGAGAAACTCTAAGTCTGCGTTCCGTCCCAATAGGCTGCTACAAGGACAAAATGGGCGCACTGAGCAGCTGCATGCACTGAGATTATCTAGCTATGCCTCAAATGCACGTGCAGAGAAAAAAATATTAACACTAAATAATTGATAACGTTTACTAGAAGCATTTTTGCCAATACTTTTTGCAAATCCCTCTTCTTTTACAAAGATATGACGAGTCCACGGATTTCATCCTTACTTGTGGGATATTAACCTCCTGCTAACAGGAAGTGGCAAAGAGCACCACAGCAGAGCTGTATATGTGTATGTATGTGTGTGTATATATATATATATATATATATATATATATATATATATATATATATATATATATATATATATATATATATATAACCCCTCCCTTCCCCTCCACCCCCAGTCATTCTCTTTGCCTGTGTTATACTAGGAAGACATGGTAAAGTGAGGTGTTAGTTTTAGTTTCTTCAATCAAGAAGTTTTTTATTTTAAATGGTACCGGTGAGTACTATTTTCCTCAGGGGGATAAGGAAAATAATTTCTGCCCTGAGGTTGATGATCTTAGCAGTTGTAATTAAGATCCACGCTGGTTCCCACAAGACTTCTGAAGGTAACCATGAGACATCTTCAGTGTGGAGACCGGTTTCATGCTACAAGCAGCATTAAGGTATGTGCAGCCTTTTTTTCTGAGGAGACTTGATATATCAGAACTGGCTGGCATTTATTACCCTGTATGGGAATGGGGTAAGCAGTAATCCTATGTTATATAAAGGATATTACTGGAGTCCATGATTTTATTTAAATTTTGTTTAATGGTTGACTTATGGGCATTGTGTGACACTATGGGCATTCAGTATAAAACGATACATAACGTTTCTATTATCTGACATTTATATTATGTTACTGGTGCTATTGAGGGTTTGTATGGCATTAGCTGTTTATACTTAGGTGTGAAACCGCTTTCCATGCAGTTGTTTGGGCCTACTTCGGAATCAACCTTAAGGGGCGTGGCCTATTTTCACGCGCTCAGATGCGCACTTCCTTCAGGCTAGGCAGCAGCAAGCAGTAACTCCGGTGGCTCCTGGACTGTGCAAGCTGGTCTGAAGTGTTGGAAAGTTATTTCGAAGTACCCTAAGGGCAGGTAGGCGCCACAGCAGAGCTGTGGCAAGCTGCAGAGGGTATTTTTGTCTATAAATTGGCTAAATGTTGATATCAGTACTTTAGAGCCTTATTTCTGCCCTTGCTTCAGGGTGCAGTAATTTTTGGATAAACCAACGATCTTCGGTTAAATTTTGAGATAATTTAACGTTATTTGATCATTTTGGAAAAATTGTTCACTTTTTCTTTTCTTAAAGGCACAGTACACGTGCGGATTCTCATTGTTCTATGTGTTAAGAAGCTATTGTGCAACCCCCTCTAACATTGTGTAACTCTTGTACTGAAAGGGCCTTACAATGTAAAAAGCATATTTTAAATAAGGAAAGTGTGCCTAAGGAGGATTCTCAGTCTGAAGAGAATCAGGATATGCCATCCAATTCTCCCCAAGTGTCACAACCTTTAACGCCCACACAAGCGACGCCAAGTACATCTAGTGCGTCTAATTCTTTTACTCTGCAGGAGATGGCTGCAGTTATGTCAACTACCCTTACAGAGGTATTGTCTAAATTACCAGTGTTGCAGGGTAAACGCAGTAGGTCAGGTATTAATGTAAATACTGAATCCTCTGATGCTTTATTAGCTATTTCCGATGTTCCCTCACAGTGCTCTGAGTTGGGGATCAGGGAATTACTGCCTGAGGGTGAAATTTCTGATTCAGGGAATGTTTTACCTCAAAATGATTCAGATGCTATGTCATTTAAATTTAAGCTTGAACACCACCGCCTGTTACTTAGGGAGGTTTTAGCGACTCTGGATGATTGTGATCCTATTGTGATTCCTCCAGAGAAATTGTGTAAAATGGATAAATATTTAGAAGTACCTACTTACACTGATGTTTTTCCGGTTCCTAAGAGAATTTCGGAAATTATTAGAAAAGAATGGGATAGACCAGGTATACCGTTTTCTCCCCCTCCTAATTTTAAGAAAATGTTTCCCATATCAGATACCATTCGGGACTCATGGCAAACGGTCCCTAAGGTAGAGGGAGCTATATCTACCCTAGCTAAGCTTACTACTATACCCATTGAGGATAGTTGTGCTTTCAAGGATCCTATGGATAAGAAATCAGAGGGTCTACTAAAGAAATTATTTGTTAATCAGGGGTTTCTTTTACAACCTACGGCTTGCATTGTTCCAGTAACTACTGCAGCAGCTTTGTGATTTGAGGCTCTAGAAGAGTCTCTTAAGGTTGAGACTCCATTAGATGACATCTTAGATTGAATTTAGGCTCTCAAGCTAGCTAATTCTTTTATTACTGATGCCGCTTTTCAAATTGCTAAATTAGCGGCAAAAAATGCAGGATTTGCTATTTTAGCACGTATGGCATTGTGGCTCAAATCTTGGTCTACTGATGGGTCATCAAAACATAAGTTTTTAGCTATTCCCTTTAAAGGTAAGACCCTATTCGGGCCAGAATTGAAGGAAATAATTTCTGATATTACAGGAGGTAAAGGCCATTCCCTACCTCAGAATAAATTGGTTAAAATGAGGGGTAAACAGAATAATTTTTGTTCCTTTCGGAACTTTAAAGGAGGACCCCCCCCCCCGCTTCTTCTTCTTCCTCAAAGCAGGAAGGGAATTTTACCCAATCTAAGTCAGTCTGGAGACCTAATCAGAACTGGAATAAGGGTAAACAATCCAAAAAGCCCGCTGCTGTTCCTAAGACAGCATGTAGTAGGGGGCAGACTCTCTTTCTTTGCTCAGGCTTGGGCAAGAGATGTTCAGGATCCCTGGGCACTAGAAATAGTGACCCACGGTTATCAATTGGAATTCAAGGACTTTCTCCCAAGAGGGAGATTTCATCTTTCAAAGTTATCTGTAAACCAGATAAAAAGAGAGGCGTTCTTACGCTGTGTAAAAGACCTTTCTACTGTGACTACCGTGGATTTAAAGGATGCTTACCTTCATATTCCAATCCACAAGGATCATCATCGGTTTCTAAGGTTTGCCTTCTTGGACAAACAGCAGTTCGTGGCTCTTCCTTTAGGGTTGGCCACAGCACCCAGAATCTTCACAAAGGTTCTAGGGTCTCTTTTGGCGGTTCTCAGACTGCGAGCAATAGCGGTGGCGCCTTATCTGGACGATATTCTGATTCAGGCGTCAACATATCATCTGACAAAATCTCACACGGACACAGTGTTGTCTTTTCTGAGAACCCACGGCTGGAAGGTGAACATAGAGAAGAGTTCACTTGTCCCACAGACAAGGGTTCCTTTCTTGGGAACTCTGATAGACTCGGTAGCCATGAAAATATTTCTGACAGAGGTCAGAAAATCAAAGATTCTAAATACTTGCCGAGCACTTCAGTCCATTCCTCGGCCATCAGTGGCTCAGTGTATTGGATTAATGGTAGCGGCAATGCACATCGTTCCGTTTGCTTGCTTTCATCTCAGACCACTGCAACAGTGCATGCTCGGACAGTGGAATGGGGATTATGCGGATTTATCTCCTCTGATAAATCTGGATCAAGAGACCAGAAACTCTCTTCTTTGGTGGTTGTCGCCGGATCATCTGTCCCAAGGGACTTGTTTCCATAGACCCTCGTGGGTGATAGTGACAACAGATGCCAGCCTTCTGGGCTGGGGTGCAGTTTGGAACTCCCTGAAGGCTCAGGGTGTTTGGACTCAAGTGGAGTCTCTACTTCCAATCAATATTCTGGAACTGAGAGCAATATTCAATGCGCTTCAGGCGTGGCCTCAGTTAGCTTCGGCCAAATTCATCAGATTCCATTCGGACAACATCACGACTGTGGTATATATCAATCATCAGGGGGGAACAAGGAGTTCCTTAGCGATGATAGAGGTATCCAAGATAATCAGTTGGGCGGAGGCCCACTCTTGTCATCTGTCAGCGATCTACATCCCAGGAGTAGAGAACTGGGAAGCAGATTTTCTAAGTCAACAGACTTTTCATCCGGGGGAGTGGGAACTTCATCCGGAGGTATTTGCCTCATTGATTCTCAGATGGGGCAGACTGGAATTGGATTTGATGGCATCTCGACAGAATGCCAAGCTTCCAAGATACGGATCCCGGTCAAGGGATCCTCAGGCCGAACTGATAGATGCCTTGGCAGTGCCTTGGTTGTTCAGCCTAGCTTATGTGTTTCCGCCGTTTCCTCTCCTCCCACGTGTGATTGCTCGAATCAAACAGGAGAGAGCTTCAGTGATCCTGATAGCGCCTGCGTGGCCACGCAGGACTTGGTATGCGGATCTAGTGGACATGTCCACTCTACCACCGTGGAAACTTCCATTGAAACAGGACCTTCTCATTCAAGGTCCTTTCCAACATCCAAATCTTATTTCTCTGCAGCTGACTGCGTGGAGATTAAACGCTTGATTTTATCGAAGCGAGGATTCTCTGATTCGGTCATCAATACTTTGATACAGGCCAGAAAGCCTGTCACTAGAAAAATCTATCATAAGATATGGCGTAAATATCTTTATTGGTGTGAATCCAAGGGTTACTCATGGAGTAAAGTTAGGATTCCTAAGATTCTGTCTTTTCTCCAAGAAGGATTGGAGAAAGGGTTATCAGTGAGTTCCTTAAAGGGACAAATTTCAGCTTTGTCAATTCTGTTTCACAAACGTTTGGCAAATGTGCCAGACGTTCAGTCTTTTTGACAGGCTCTATCTAGAATTAAGCCTGTATATAGACCCATTACTCCTCCTTGGAGTTTGAATTTAGTTATTCGAGTTCTTCAAGGGGTTCCCTTTGAACCTATGCATTCCATGGATATCAAATTGTTATCTTGGAAAGTTCTGTTTTTAGTTGCTATTTCTTCTGCTCGAAGAGTTTCTGAGCTTTCAGCACTACAGTGTGATTCCCCTTATCTTATTTTTCATTCTGATAAGGTGGTGTTGCGTACCAAACCTGGATTCCTTCCTAAGGTTGTTTCAAATAAGAATATTAATCAGGAAATTGTTCCTTCCTTGTGTCCTAACCCTTCTTCTAAGAAGGAGCGTATGTTGCATAATTTGGATGTGGTCCGTGCCTTAAAGTTTTACTTACAGGCAACTAAGGATTTCCGTCAATCATCTTCATTATTCATTGTTTATTCTGGAAAGCGTAGGGGTCAGAAAGCTACGGCTACCTCTTTCTTTTTGGCTGAGGAGTATCATCCGCCTGGCATTTGAGACTGCTGGACAGCAGCCTCCTGAAAGAATTACGGCTCATTCTACTAGGGCAGATGCATGCAAACGATGCATCTGTTGAACATATTTGTAAGGCTGCGACTTGGTCGTCCCTTCACACTTTTTCCAAATTTTCCAAATTTGATACTTTTGCTTCTTCTGAGGCTATTTTTGGGAGAAAGGTTCTTCAAGCAGTGGTGCCTTCCGTTTAGGTTCCTGTCTTGTCCCTCCCTTTCATCCGTGTCCTAATGCTTTGGTATTTGTATCCCACAAGTAAGGATAAAATCCGTGGACTCGTCATATCTTTGTAAAAGAAAAGTAAATTTATGCTTACCTGATAAAATAATTTCTTTTACGATTGCCGAGTCCACAGCCCACCCTGTTCTTTTAAGACAGATTTATTTTATTTTTTGTAAACTTCAGTCACCTCTGCACCTTTTTAACCTTTCCTTTTCTCTTCCTATAACCTTCAGCCGAATGACTGGAGGTGGAGGGGAAGGGAGGGGCTATATATACAGCTCTGCTGTGGTGTTCTTTGCCACTTCCTGTTAGCAGGAGGTTAATATCCCACAAGTAAGGATGAAATCCGTGGACTCGTCATATCGTAAAAGAAAGTCATTTATCAGGTAAGCATAAATTTAGTTTTTAAATGCACATTTTTTTCCAGTGTCACTTAGATTTCTTTTTTTTTTTTCATTTGCTGAGTTAGATTCTCTAACAGCCTCATCAGTTGCTATGCGAGTCTTTTGGACACAGTCACTAAATCTCACTCATCTATAAATTCTTTAGTTAATTGACTCCATAAGATGCTGACTGAATGCGTTTCAATAAGGGATGTAGTGAATAAATCAACGACTTGCTTAATATGGGAGAGTTGGACAATCAAATGCAACAATTACATGCTATAATTTATCATGTGACTTTTGTATTAGTGTCTCATTCATTCTTACAGTGTGTTTATTTACCTCTCCAAAGAGATCAAACATATAGCAAAAAGTCCCAATCCTATCTGCAACACAATACAGCTCCTGAGCAGTGCATTGCTGATGATTGGCTACATGCATATGCTGCTCCCTAATTGGCTCTCTGCTCGCGAATTGGACTTTAACTTTGCAGTGGTTAAACACATAGTAAGGAAGGGTCCCTGATGTGTAAATTTTGCATTTGCCCATTGGTTTAATGCCACATGATGGGGTATCTAAATAGTTACATCTTGGGGCGAGTCTCCGTTGCACTGTAGAATTTTTACACTTTCATTTACTAAAGTGTGTGCTTAGACCTGCATTCAGAAAATTGGTAAGGATGTGTGCATTTCAGTTGAACAGTATTTAGAATAGAATTTCTAAGTCCTTTGCATAGGAATTACTGAAAACCGTATTATTATTGAGAGGAATTCACTATTGAAAGTATTGAAAACAGACCCATTTTTTGCAGGAAGCACACAAAATGGTCCGCGAAGCTAACATTAAACAGGCTGCTGCTGAGAAACAGCTGAAGGAAGCTCAGGGGAAGGTTTGTAATAAATATGTATTAAATGTATAGCATTTTAATATCGACATTGTGTTTATATGTGCATTGGCTTTAGCACTTGGGATGAATGCACAGTATGTCAGACCTTTCACCTTTAAATGGTATAATTATTGTTCTCCTTGACAATCTATTTTGCTTTTAAAGTTTTCAATAAATGTTAACATTTGAATATTGAAAGCAACTTTCATATATTACAATTGAACATTGATTCTTACGTTCTTGCATTACTTACGTTGAAATCTTTGAGAATAACCATTCATATGTCAATACTTAGCATATACAGTTTCATTTGATATTCTTATATTTCAGACCAAAATTAATGTCAGATGCTCTGCGTACATTAGTCGTATTTGTTTGCTCTACACAAAATATCATTATTTTTAAGAAATGTGCTAAAATATTTGTCCATCCCTATTTTCTATAAGCTTTTCTGATTCTTGTTCAGATAAAAAATGCTAAAAAATATCTGATCTTAGCTAGAGGTATTAAAAGGACATAAAACCCCAAAATTGCTTTCATGATTCAGATAGAGAATACAATTTAAAACAATTTTCCAATTTACTTCAATTATCTAATTTGCTTCATTCTCTTGATATCCTTTGTTGAAAAGTTTATCTAGATTAGTAGCTGCTGATTGGTGGCTGCACATATATGCCTCGTGATTGGCTTACCCCTGTGCATTGCTAATTTTTCAACAAAGGATATCTAAAGAATGAAGCAAATTAGATAATAGAAGTAAATTGGAATGTTTTTTAAAATTGTATTCTCTATCTGCATCATGAAACAAAACTTTTTGGTTTAATGTCCCTTTAAGTACTAAATAAATGCTAGATATAATGAAGTCTTCAAAGCAATGATGGGCCTGAGAATAAATGCAATTGTCTAATCATTGAAGAAATAATTGTACATTTTTAGTTTATATAAAGTAAGGTGTAACTAATTTATCCTATGTTAAAAAGCCTCTTCATATATAATATGTCCTGCTTCTGCCAGTTATAAATGAACCAACAATGTGACAATGCAAGGGATGCATCACTTTTATATCCCTTTAAAGACTACGCAGTTAGTGACGTCGAACATAACCAAACGATTATAGCAGATAGGCAGCCCTTTTGCAAAGAGGAGTTTGAAAAATGGTTCTTTAGGTAACTTGATGTGCCAATATATTATCAAAAGACTGCATTTTCATTATATATGTGTTTTTTTTTTTTGTTTTGTGTTTTTTTACAATTGCTGTAGTATTTTTAATTTTTTTAATTTTTTAAAATTTTTTGTCTCTAGATTGATGTGCTCCAGGCAGAAGTTGCTGCTTTAAAAACACTTATTCTTTCCACCTCCCCAACATCACCTACAAAAGAACTGCAGCCAGGTGGGAAGACACCCTTCAAAAAAGGCCATGCCAGGAACAAAAGCACAAGTAGCGCAATGGGTGGAGCTGCACTAGACCTCAGTGTGATGCAACCAATTGTAAAGGACTGTAAAGAGGTAATGCATTGTGTAATTAATGGGACAATAAAGTCAAAATTAAACATTCATGATTCAAAGAGGCTATACAATTTTTAAACAACTTTTCAATTTACTTCTACAATCGAATTTGTTTAATTCTCTAGGTATCCTTTTGTTGAAAAGTAAACCTAGGTAAGCTCAGGAGCAGCAGTGCACTACTTGGAGGTAGCTGCTGAGCGATGGCTGTGTGTGTGTGTATATATGTATATATATATATATGCCTCTGGTCATTGGCTCACCCAATGTATTCAGTTAACTCCTTGTAGTGTGTTGCTGCCCCGCCAACAAAAAATACCAGAAGAATGGAGCAAATTTGATAATAGAAGTAAATTGGAAATGTTTAAAATTGCATGCTCTATCTGTATCATGAAAGACAAATTTTGGCTTTCATGTCCCTTAAAAGGACTGTTAAAGACAGTAGAATTGCACAATCAATAAGTGTATAATAAAAAGATAATGCAATAGCACTTTGTTTTAAAAAAAACCCAGTAGATTGTTTTGTGTCAAATGGACTTCAGTTTGCTGCCCCCTGTATTATGACAGTCATCAGTTAATCACAGACTTGCATACGTATGTATTGGTGCCTCAGAGTATGCAAATAAAAAGCCTGTTTAATAACATGCTTTATCTGATTTGTGAACGTTTGATTTGTCCCTTAGTATTTTATTGGAAAGTTGTATTGTTTTGTTCAGAATATAAAACATAAACCCAATAATGCTAAGTAATAGGATGGAGAGAGTTCATAAATACTAGATTCTAAGTCACTTTTATATATGAGTAATATATTTCAGCAATAAAGAACTGCATTACAACTTATTATAAACAGAACACCCTCTTGTTTGTAGTTAGTTGATACATCCCTTGAAAGTCTCTTGAGTATGTTTAGCTTTTCTTCTTGTTTGGCCTATTAGACCAGATAAAAAATGGCTTTCTTTCACTTAATTGGCAGGAGTCCATGAGCTAGTGACCTATGGGATATTCAATCCTACCAGGAGGGGCTAAGTTTCCCAAACCTCAAAATGCCTTTAAATACACCCACCACCACACCCACAATTCAGTTTTACAAACTTTGCCTCCTATGGAGGTGGTGAAGTAAGTGTGTGCTTAGATTCTACGTTGATAAGCGCTTCTCAGCATTTTGAAGCCCGATTCCTCACAGAGTACAGTGAATGTCAGAGGGATGTGAAGGGAGTATCACCTATTAAATGCAATGGTTTTCCTCACGGGAGATCTATTTCATAGGTTCTCTGTTATCGGTTGTAGAGATTCATCTCCTACCTCCCTTATTCAGATCGACAATATACTCTCATATTCCATTACCTCTACTGATAAATGTTTCAGTACTGGTTTGGCTATCTGCTATATGTGGATGGGTGTCTTTTGGCAAGTATGTTTTCATTACTTAAGACACTCTCAGCTATGGTTTGGCACTTTATGTGTTAATATAAAGTTCCAAATATATGTATTGTACTTATATTTGCCATGAGTCAGGTTTATCTATATTTCCTTTTGCAGACACTCCGTTTCATATTTGGGAAAAGCATTTTTTAGGAAAAATTTTTCTTACCTTGGGTATAGTCTTTTTTTCAAATTATATTGCGTCATTCTTAGCGCAAGATTTTTTGGCGCAAAGTTACATTCGATGACACAAAATTCGTCATTTCCGGCGTCTTAGTTGACGCCGAGTTCCTTTCACAAGGTTGCGTCTTCAATGACGTGAGTGTGTCATTTTCGGATGTTGTTGGCGCCAAAAAAATCTCTGTTTGCATTGTGCATCATACTTGGCGCCAAATACTTTCATTATTTAAAACCCCATTCCTATATGTCTCTTGCCTTTTTCTCTATCAGAGGGCTATGCTGTTTGCATTTTTTTCCCATTCCTGAAACTGCCATATAAGGAAATTGATAATTTTGCTTTATATGTTTGTTTTTTTCTCTTATATTTGCAAGATGTCTCAATCTGATCCTGTCTCCAAAACCACTGTTGGAACCCTGCTGCCTGATAACAGTTCTACCAAAGCTAAGTGCATTTGTTGTAAATTTGTGGAGAATATATCTCCAGCTGTGGTATGTAATAGTTGTCATGATAAGCTTTTACATGCAGAAAATGTGTCCATCAGTAATAGTACATTGCCTGTTGTTCCTTCAACATCTAATGAACTAGATATACTTGTGAATTTAAAAGATTTTATTGCTGATGCAATTCAGAAGGCTTTGTCTGCCACCCAGCCTTCTAATAAACGTAAAAGGTCTTTTAAAACTTCTCATAAAGTTGCTGAAATTTCAAATGACCGACAACATACTGAATTATCCTTCTCTGACGAGGATCTATCTGATTCAGAAGATCCTTCCTCCGATATTGACACTGACAAATTTACTTATTTATTTAAAATGGAGTATATTCGTTCTTTGTTAAAAGAAGTGTTGATTACATTGGATATTGAGGAAACTAGTCCTCTTGATGTTAATACTAGTAGACGTTTAAATTCTGTTTATAAACCTCCTGTGGTTACTCCAGAGGTTTTTACAGTTCCTGTTGCTATTTCTGATATGATTTCTAAGGAATGGAATAGGCCTGGTACTTCTTTTATTCCTTCTTAAAGGTTTAAAAAATTGTATCCTTTACCAGCAGTTAGATTGGAGTTTTGGGAAAAGATCCCCAAAGTTGATGGGGCTATTTCTACTCTTGCTAAACGTAATACTATTCCTATGGAAAATAGAACTTCCTTTAAAGATCATTTAGATAGGAAACTTGAATCCTATCTAAGGAAAGCCTATTTATATTCTGGTCATCTGCTCAGGCCTGCAAATTCTTTTGCTGATGTTGCAGCTGCATCAACATTTTGGTTGGAAAGTTTAGCGCAACAGGAAACAGATACTGATTTGTCTTGCATTGTTCACTTGCTTCAACATGCTAATCATTTTATTTGTGATACCATTTTTGATATCATCAAAATTGATGTTAAATCTATTTCTTTAGCTATTTTAGCTAGGAGAGCTTAGTGTCTTAAATCTTGGAATGCTGACATGGTGTCTAGGTTACTATCTCTTTCCAAGGTAATAAGTTATTTGGTTCTCAGTTGGATTCAATTATTTCAACTGTCACTGGGGAAGAGGGAGTTTTTTTGCCTCAGGATAAAAGACCTAAGGGTATATATAAAGCTTCTAACCGTTTTCGTTCCTTTCAACAAAATAGGAACAGAAACCTAATCCTTCCCCCAAAGATTCTGGTTCCAATTGGAAACCTTCAAGTTGGAGTAAATCCAAACCATTTAAGATATCAAAACCAGCCCCCAAGTCTGCATGAAGGTGCGGCCCTCATTCCAGCCCAGCTGGTAGGGGGCAGATTAAAATTCTTCCAAAAGTTTTGGGCAGATTCTGTCCAAAATCAATGGATTCAGAGTATTGTCTCTCAAGGGTACCGAATATGATTCAGAGTAAGACCTCCTGTGAGAAGATTTTTCCTCTCACGCATCCCAGCAAATCCAGTAAAGGCTCAGGCTTTCCTGAAGTGTGTTTCAGACTTGGAGCTTTCAGGGGTAATCATACCAGTTCTGTTTTAGGAACGGGGTCTGGGTTTTTTTTTTTCAAATCTATTCATTGTCCCAAAGAAAGAAAATCGTTTTCTGGGCTAAAACGATTGATATATAAGCATTTTTAATACTTCATAGCTTTGAGGAATTATTTTATTCTTGGGAATTATGTAAAATAACCGGCAGGCACTGTATTGGACACCTTTTTCTCTAGGGGCTTTCCCTAATCATAGGCAGAGCCTCATTTTCGCGCCTCTATTGCGCAGTTGTTTTTGGCAAGCATGACATGCAGATGCATGTGTGAGGAGCTCAGATACATAGAAAAAGCTTTCTGAAGGCGTCATTTGGTATCGTATTCCCCTTTGGGCTTGGTTGGGTCTCAGCAAAGCAGATACCAGGGACTGTATAGGGGTTAAATATAAAAACGGCTCAGGTTCCGTTATTTTAAGAGTTAAAGCTTTCAAATTTGGTGTGCAATACTTTTAAGGCTTTAAGACACTGTGGTGAAATTTTGGTGAATTTTGAACAATTCCTTCATACTTTTTCACATTTACAGTAATAAAGTGTGTTCAGTTTAAAATTTAAAGTGACAGTAACGGTTTTATTTTAAAACGTTTTTTGTACTTTGTTATCAAGTTTATGCCTGTTTAACATGTCTGAACTATCAGATAGACTGTGTTCTGTATGTGGGGAAGCCAAGGTTCCTTCTCATTTAAATAGATGTGATTTATGTGACACAAAATTTAGAGAAAATGATGCCCAAGATGATTCCTCAAGTGAGGGGAGTAAGCATGGTACTGCATCATCCCCTCCTTCGTCTACGCCAGTCTTGCCCACACAGGAGGCCCCTAGTACATCTAGTGCGCCAATACTCCTTACTATGTAACAATTAACGGCTGTAATGGATAATTCTATCAAAAACATTTTAGCCAAAATGCCCACTTATCAGCGAAAGCGCGACTGCTCTGTTTTAGAAAATACTGAAGAGCATGAGGACGCTGATGATATTGGTTCTGAAGTGCCCCTACACCAGTCTGAGGGGGCCAGGGAGGTTTTGTCTGAGGGAGAAATTTCAGATTCAGGGAAAATTTCTCAACAAGCTGAACCTGATGTGATTACATTCAAATTTAAATTGGAACATCTCCGCGCTCTGCTTAAGGAGGTGTTATCTACTCTGGATGATTGTGAGAATTTGGTCATTCCAGAGAAATTATGTAAGATGGACAAGTTCCTAGAGGTCCCGGGGCCCCCCGAAGCTTTTCCTATACCCAAGCGGGTGGCGGACATTGTAAACAAAGAATGGGAAAGGCCCGGCATACCTTTCGTCCCTCCCCCTATATTTAAGAAATTGTTTCCTATGGTCGACCCCAGAAAGGACTTATGGCAGACAGTCCCCAAGGTCGAGGGGGCGGTTTCTACTCTAAACAAACGCACCACTATACCCATAGAAGATAGTTGTGCTTTCAAAGATCCTATGGATAAAAAATTAGAGGGTTTGCTTAAAAAGATGTTTGTTCAGCAAGGTTACCTTCTACAACCAATTTCATGCATTGTTCCTGTCACTACAGCAGCGTGTTTCTGGTTCGATGAACTAGAAAAGGCGCTCAATAAAGATTCTTCTTATGAGGAGATTTTGGACAGAATTCATGCTCTCAAATTGGCTAACTCTTTCACCTTAGACGCCACTTTGCAATTGGCTAGATTAGCGGCGAAAAATTCTTGGTTTGCTATTGTGGCGCGCAGAGCGCTTTGGCTAAAATCTTGGTCAGCGGATGCGTCTTCCAAGAACAAATTGCTTAACATTCCTTTCAAGGGGAAAACGCTGTTTGGCCCTGACTTGAAAGAGATTATTTCTGATATCACTGGGGGCAAGGGCCACGCCCTTCCTCAGGATAGGTCTTTCAAGGCTAAAAATAAACCAAATTTTCGTCCCTTTCGCAGAAACGGACCAGCCCCAAGTGCTACATCCTCTAAGCAAGAGGGTAATACTTCTCAAGCCAAGCCAGCCTGGAGGCCAATGCAAGGCTGGAACAAAGGTAAGCAGGCCAAGAAACCTGCCACTGCTACCAAGACAGCATGAGATGTTGGCCCCCGATCCAGGACCGGATCTGGTGGGGGGCAGACTCTCTCTCTTCGCTCAGGCTTGGGCAAGAGATGTTCTGGATCCTTGGGCGCTGGAAATAGTCTCCCAAGGTTATCTTCTGGAATTCAAGGGGCTTCCCCCAAGGGGGAGGTTCCACAGGTCTCAATTGTCTTCAGACCACATAAAAAAACAGGCATTCTTACATTGTGTAGAAGACCTGTTAAAAATGGGAGTGATTCATCCTGTTCCATTAGGAGAACAAGGGATGGGGTTCTACTCCAATCTGTTCATAGTTCCCAAAAAAGAGGGAACATTCAGACCAATCTTAGATCTCAAGATCCTAAACAAGTTTCTCAAGGTTCCATCGTTCAAAATGGAAACCATTCGAACAATTCTTCCTTCCATCCAGGAAGGTCAATTCGTATCTACATATTCCTATCCACAAGGAACATCATCGGTTCCTAAGGTTCGCCTTTCTGGACAAGCATTACCAGTTTGTGGCACTTCCGTTCGGATTAGCCACTGCTCCAAGAATTTTCACAAAGGTACTGGGGTCCCTTCTAGCGGTGCTAAGGCCAAGGGGCATTGCAGTAGTACCTTACTTGGACGACATTCTGATTCAAGCGTCGTCCCTTCCACAAGCAAAGGCTCACACGGACATTGTCCTGGCCTTTCTCAGATCTCACGGGTGGAAAGTGAACGTAGAAAAAAGTTTTCTATCTCCGTCAACAAGAGTTCCCTTCTTGGGAACAATAATAGACTCCTTAGAAATGAGGATTTTTCTGACAGAGGCCAGAAAATCAAAACTTCTAAACTCTTGTCAAGTACTTCATTCTGTTCCTCTTCCTTCCATAGCGCAGTGCATGGAAGTAATAGGTTTGATGGTCGCGGCAATGGACATAGTTCCTTTTGCACGAATTCATCTGAGACCATTACAACTGTGCATGCTCAGTCAGTGGAATGGGGATTATACAGACTTGTCTCCGACGATACAAGTAGATCAGAGGACCAGAGATTCACTCCGTTGGTGGCTGTCCCTGGACAACCTGTCACAGGGGATGAGCTTCCGCAGACCAGAGTGGGTCATTGTCACGACCGACGCCAGTCTGGTGGGCTGGGGCGCGGTCTGGGGACTCCTGAAAGCTCAGGGTCTTTGGTCTCGGGAAGAATCTCTTCTCCCGATAAATATTCTGGAACTGAGAGCGATATTCAATGCTCTCAAGGCTTGGCCTCAGCTAGCAAAGGCCAAATTCATACGGTTTCAATCGGACAACATGACGACTGTTGCGTACATCAACCATCAGGGGGGAACAAGGAGTTCCCTGGCGATGGAAGAAGTGACCAAAATCATTCAATGGGCGGAGACTCACTCCTGCCACTTGTCTGCAATCCACATCCCAGGAGTGGAAAATTGGGAAGCGGATTTTCTGAGTCGTCAGACATTTCGTCCGGGGGAGTGGGAACTCCATCCGGAAATCTTTGCCCAAATTACTCAGTTGTGGGGCATTCCAGACATGGATCTGATGGCCTCTCGTCAGAACTTCAAGGTTCCTTGCTACGGGTCCAGATCCAGGGATCCCAAGGCGACTCTAGTAGATGCACTAGTAGCACCTTGGACCTTCAAACTAGCTTATGTATTCCCACCGTTTCCTCTCATCCCCAGGCTGGTAGCCAGGATCAATCAGGAGAGGGCATCGGTGATCTTGATAGCTCCTGCGTGGCCACGCAGGACTTGGTATGCAGACCTGGTGAATATGTCATCGGCTCCACCATGGAAGCTACCTTTGAGACGGGACCTTCTTGTTCAAGGTCCGTTCGAACATCCGAATCTGGTCTCACTCCAACTGACTGCTTGGAGATTGAACGCTTGATTTTATCAAAGCGAGGGTTCTCAGATTCTGTCATTGATACTCTTGTTCAGGCCAGAAAGCCTGTAACTAGAAAAATCTACCATAAAATATGGAAAAAATATATCTGTTGGTGTGAATCTAAAGGATTCCCTTGGGACAAGATAAAAATTCCTAAGATTCTATCCTTTCTTCAAGAAGGTTTGGAGAAAGGATTATCTGCAAGTTCTTTTGAAGGGACAGATTTCTGCTTTGTCTGTGTTACTTCACAAAAAGCTGGCAGCTGTGCCAGATGTTCAAGCCTTTGTTCAGGCTCTGGTTAGAATCAAGCCTGTTTACAAACCTTTGACTCCTCCTTGGAGTCTCAATTTAGTTCTTTCAGTTCTTCAGGGGGTTCCGTTTGAACCCTTACATTCCGTTGATATTAAGTTATTATCTTGGAAAGTTTTGTTTTTGGTTGCAATTTCTTCTGCTAGAAGAGTTTCAGAGTTATCTGCTCTGCAGTGTTCTCCTCCTTATCTGGTGTTCCATGCAGATAAGGTGGTTTTGCGTACTAAACCTGGTTTTCTTCCGAAAGTTGTTTCTAACAAAAACATTAACCAGGAGATAGTCGTGCCTTCTTTGTGTCCGAATCCAGTTTCAAAGAAGGAACGTTTGTTGCACAATTTGGATGTAGTTCGTGCTCTAAAATTCTATTTAGATGCTACAAAGGATTTTAGACAAACATCTTCCTTGTTTGTTGTTTATTCTGGTAAAAGGAGAGGTCAAAAAGCAACTTCTACCTCTCTCTCTTTTTGGCTTAAAAGCATCATCAGATTGGCTTACGAGACTGCCGGACGGCAGCCTCCTGAAAGAATCACAGCTCATTCCACTAGGGCCGTGGCTTCCACATGGGCCTTCAAGAACGAGGCTTCTGTTGATCAGATATGTAAGGCAGCGACTTGGTCTTCACTGCACACTTTTACTAAATTTTACAAATTTGATACTTTTGCTTCTTCTGAGGCTATTTTTGGGAGAAAGGTTTTGCAAGCCGTGGTGCCTTCCATCTAGGTGACCTGATTTGCTCCCTCCCTTCATCCGTGTCCTAAAGCTTTGGTATTGGTTCCCACAAGTAAGGATGACGCCGTGGACCGGACACACCTATGTTGGAGAAAACAGAATTTATGTTTACCTGATAAATTACTTTCTCCAACGGTGTGTCCGGTCCACGGCCCGCCCTGGTTTTTCAATCAGGTCTGATAATTTATTTTCTTTAACTACAGTCACCACGGTATCATATGATTTCTCCTATGCAAATATTCCTCCTTTACGTCGGTCGAATGACTGGGGAAGGCGGAGCCTAGGAGGGATCATGTGACCAGCTTTGCTGGGCTCTTTGCCATTTCCTGTTGGGGAAGAGAATATCCCACAAGTAAGGATGACGCCGTGGGCCGGACACACCGTTGGAGAAAGTAATTTATCAGGTAAACATAAATTCTGTTTTCATTAAACCTCCACGGTTGCCGGTTTAAAACCAAGCTGCTCCATTGCTGTTGCTACTTCGTCACGGGTCCTCCCATACAGATTCGAAGCTTCACCCGCCGTATGTAGCAGCCTATGAGGTCAGGGTTGCTCTGGAAAGCAGGTATTTCAAGGACACAGAAAAACTCTTGTTTACAAATTTCCAAACCTGACGCGTTTCTCCCCTCCCCCCTTCTGGGCTGGCTTTGGAGCTTCGTCAGATGATAGTTTGTAGTGGAAACCGGCTTGACTTATAACCCACAGAAAACTCCTCCTCCTTTCTCTTTATCCCTTTCAAAAGGGCACTGGTAATGATGATACATTCATCAAGTTTCTTTAGTGGACATTCATTCATTTCAAATTTTGTACAGCATTATTTACAGGAAAATATGGTTATTAATTAGTTTATGAAAGGGTCTCCATTGTTTCCAGAGGGTTTATTAGGAATCAATATATGTTAATAATAAGAGAAATATTTACAGGTGTATATATACACATCTATTTTACAGCAAAACAGTCCAAATAATTAATACAGGGCAACCCCAATTTATGCAATACTGCCAAAATAATCCTAGGAATATACTTAGCCAAATTCACCAATGTGTTTAACATCAGCCATCATTTTCATCAGGAGATGGAAGAGGGAAGAGGTTTTGGTGTTCCAATTTTTTATACCCCAATTCAATAGGGAGTGGTTTATAAAATGCCATTCAAAGGCTATTGGGAGTGTTCTTCTTAGACAGACACTAGGCCAAAGAACTACTTGAATACATGTATTCCATTTTAAAACCAGCTATGTGAATTGCCAGGGATAAAATCTGTAAGCTATATTTTAATATTCCAGTGATAAAATGTCACCACAGAACATATATGATTAAGTAGTGACACTGAATGCATTTATATTTTTAAAGGAACACTAATCCTGCATATTCATGTTAACAGTAAACAGAAGAATAATGTCATGGCATTAAAATCACTACTGCTAATGTTTATGGACTACTGATGACAAATGTAATGTAGTACTGTCAAATATCATATTTATGTTGAAGAATACACACACATAGTATACACTGATGTATGTGTCACTAGAAAGGTTGCAGACACTCAACTTATCTGTCAGCTGATTATTTTATGCTATAGCCATATTTTCTAAGTGTTTTTTAAAACCATAATGTCTATTTCTCTTGCAAGGTGTATCCAGTCCACGGATTCATCCTTTACTTGTGGGATATTCTCATTCCCTACAGCAAGTAGCAAAGAGAGCACACAGCAAAGCTGTCCATATAGCTCCCCCTCTAGCTCCACCCCCCAATCATTCTCTTTGCTGGCTCTAAGCACTAGGGTCTCTCGGGAGTGTAAAGTGTAAAGAGTTCCTCCTCAGACAGATTCAGATACATTGGCTTTTAAATTTAAACTAGAACACCTCTGTGTTTTACTTAGGGAGGTATTAGCTACTCTGGATTTTGGTGATCCCAGAGAAATTGTGTAAAATGGACAAGTACCTAGAGGTCCCTGTTTACACGGATGCGTTTCCGGTCCCTAAGAGGATTGCGGATATCGTTACTAGGGAGTGGGATAGGCCAGGTGTCCCTTTTGTCCCCCCTCCTGTTTTTAAGAAAATGTTCCCCATATCTGACCCCATGCGGGACTCGTGGCAGACGGTCCCTAAGGTGGAGGGGGCTGTTTCTACACTAGCTAAACACACAACCATACCAATTGAAGACAGTTGTGCTTTTAAAGACCCTATGGATAAAAAATTAGAGGGTTTACTTAAGAAAATTTTTGTTTAACAAGGTTTTCTTCTCCAACCTATTGCCTGCATTATTCCTGTAACTACTGCAGCTGCTTTCTGGTTTGAGGGGCTGGAAGACTCGCTCCAGACGGAGACCTCATATGTGGAAATTATGGATAGAATTAAGGCTCTAAAGCTAGCTAATTCTTTTATCACTGACGACGCTTTCCAAATAGCTAAGTTAGCGGCGAAAAATTCAGGTTTCGCCATTTTGGAGCGCAGGGCGCTATGGCTAAAGTCCTGGTCGGCCGATGTGTCGTCTAAATCCAAGCTTTTGAACATTCCTTTCAAAGGGAAGACCCTATTCGGACCTGAATTGAAAGAGATTATTTCAGATATCACCGGGGGAAAAGGCCATGCTCTCCCTCAGGACAAAACCTTTAAAACAAAGAACAAAGCTAATTTTCGTTCCTTTCGCAATTTCAGGAAAGGCCCCGCTTCATCCTCTCCGGCTGCAAAGCAAGAGGGTAACGCTTCACAGCCCAAGGCAAACTGGAAACCTTACCAGGGCTGGAATAAGGGTAAACAGGCCAAAAAGCCTGCAGCTGCCACCAAGACAGCATGAAGGGGTAGCCCCCGATCCGGGACCGGATCTAGTAGGGGGCAGACTCTCTCTCTTCGCTCAGGCCTGGGCAAGAGATGTACACGATCCTTGGGCATTAGAGATTGTAGCCCAGGGATACCTTCTAGAATTCAAGGACTCTCCTCCAAGGGGAAGGTTCCACATTTCTCGTCTGTCTACAGATCAGACAAAGAAAGAGGCGTTTTTACGCTGTGTAGAAGATCTACATCCAATGGGAGTGATCCACCCAGTTCCAATTGCAGAGCAAGGACTGGGGTTTTACTCAAGCCTGTTTGTGGTTCCCAAAAAAGAAGGAACTTTTAGACCAATCCTGGATCTCAAAATTCTAAACAAATTCCTCAGAGTCCCATCATTCAAGATGGAGACCATTCGGATAATCTTACTAATGATCCAGGAGGGTCAATATATGACTACCGTGGATCTAAAGGATGCATATCTGCACATTCCTATCCACAAAGATCATCACCAGTTTCTCAGGTTCGCCTTTCTGGACAAGCATTTTCAGTTTGTGGCTCTTCCTTTCGGGTTGGCCTCTGCTCCCAGAATTTTCACTAAGCTGCTAGTGTCCCTCCTGGCGGTTCTAAGACCGCGGGGCATAGCAGTGGCGCCTTACCTACACGACATCTTAATTCAGACGTCAACTTTCCAAAGAACCAAGTCTCACACAGAGATTGTATTGGCCTTTCTGAGGTCTTACGGATGGAAGGTGAACATCAAAAAAGAGTTCTCCCTCCCCCCTCACAAGAGTTCCATTCCTAGGAACCCTGATAGACTCGGTAGAAATGAAAATATTTCTGATGGAGGTCAGAAAGCTAAAACTCTTAACTACTTGCCGAGCTCTTTATTCCATTCCTCGGCCATCTGTGGCTCAGTGCATGGAGACAATCGGACTAATGGTTGCGGCAATGGACATAGTCCCTTTTGCTCGGATACAACTCAGACCACTGCAACTATGCATGCTCAAACAGTGGAATGGGGATTATGCAGATTTGTCTCCTCAAATTCAGTTGGACCAGGAGACCAGAGATTCTCTTCTCTGGTGGTTGTCTCAGGATCACCTGTCTCAAGGAATATGTTTCCGCAGGCCAGAGTGGATCATTGTAACGACCGACGCCACTCTATTAGGCTGGGGTGCGGTCTGGGACTCCTTGAAAGCTCAGGGCTTATGGTCTCGGGAAGAAACTCTTCTCCCGATAAACATTCTGGAACTGAGGGCGATATTCAACGCTCTTCAGACATGGCCTCAACTAGCGGCGGCCAAATTCATCAGATTTCAGTCAGACAACATCACGACTGTAGCTTACGTCAATCATCAGGGGGGAACAAGGGTTCCCTAGCGATGACGGAAGTAACCAAAATAATCAGGTGGGCGGAGGATCACTCCTGCCATCTCTCAGCAATTCACATCCCAGGAGTAGACAACTGGGAGGCGGATTTTCTAAGTAGTCAGACTTTTCACCCGGGGGAGTGGGAACTCCACCTGGAGGTATTTTCCCAGCTGACTCAGCTATGGGGCAACCCAGAGTTGGATCTGATGGCGTCCCGTCAGAACACCTAACTTCCTATCTACGGGTCCAGGTCCCGGGATCCCAAGGCGGTATTGATAGATGCTCTACAGCGCCTTGGTCCTTCAATCTGGCTTATGTTTTTCCACCGTTTCCTCTCCTCCCGCGTCTGGTTGCCAGAATCAAGCAGTAGAAGGCTTCGGTGATTCTGATAGCGCCTGCGTGGCCACGCAGGACTTGGTATGCAGACCTAGTGGACATGTCATCTGTCCCACCATGGACACTGCCAATGAGGCAGGATCTTCTAATACAGGGTCCGTTCAAGCATCCAAATTTAGTTTAGGATTCCCAGGATATTGTCCTTTCTCCAAGAAGGATTGGAGAAAGGATTGTCAGTTAGTTCCTTAAAAAGGACAAATATCTGCTTTGTCTATCCTGTTACACAAGCGTCTTGCTCAGGCTTTAGTCAGAATCAAGCCTGTCTATAAACCTGTTGCTCCGCCATGGAGTTTGAACCTAGTTCTTTCAGTTCTTCAAGGGGTTCCGTTTGAACCTTTACATTCCATAGACATTAAGTTGTTATCTTGGAAAGTTTTGTTTTTGATAGTTATCTCTTCTGCTCGAAGAGTTTCAGAATTATCTGCCTTACAGTGTGATTCACCTTACCTAGTGTTCCACGCAGATAAGGTAGTTTTGCGTATCAAGCCTGGTTTTCTCCTAAAGTTGTTTCTAACGAGAATATTAACCAGGAAATAGTTGTTCCTTCTCTGTGTCCTAATCCATCTTCGAAGAAGGAACGTCTATTATACAATCTTGATGTAGTTTGTGCTTTAAAGTTCTATTTACAAGCAACTAAGGATTTCAGACAAACATCTTCCTTGTTTGTTATCTATTCTGGTTAGAGGAGAGGTCAGAAAGCGACTGCTACCTCTCTTTCCTTTTGGCTGAAAAGCATCATCCGTTTGGCCTATGAGACTGCTGGCCAGCAGCCTCCTGAAAGAATTACTGCTCATTCTACCAGAGCAGTGGCTTCCACATGGGCTTTCAAAAATGAGGCTTCTGTTGAACAGATTTGTAATGCAGCGACTTGGTCTTCACTGCATACTTTTGCCAAATTTTACAAATTCGATACTTTTGCTTCTTCGGGGGCTATTTTTGGGAGAAAGGTTTTACAAGCAGTGGTGCCTTCCGTTTAAGGTACCTGTCTTGTTCCCTCCCTTCATTCGTGTCCTAAAGCTTTGGTATTGGTATCCCACAAGTAAAGGATGAATCCGTGGACTGGATACACCTTGCAAGAGAAAACAGAATTTATGCTTACCTGATAAATTACTTTCTCTTGCGGTGTATCCAGTCCACGGCCCGCCCTGGCATTTAAGTCAGGTAAAAAATTTTTTGTTTAAACTACAGTCACCACTGCACCCTATGGTTTCTCCTTTTTCTTCCTAACCTTTGTCGAATGACTGGGGGTTGGAGCTAGAGGGGGAGCTATATGGACAGCTTTGCTGTGTGCTCTCTTTGCTACTTCCTGTAGGGAATGAGAATATCCCACAAGTAAAGGATGAATCCGTGGACTGGATACACCGCAAGAGAAAGTAATTTATCACGTAAGCATAAATTCTGTTTTTCATAGTTTAGAACAAATACCCTCACTATTCCCTATAGCTATAGTAAACAAGAAAATCCAATATTTTCATTAAGACCCATAAGGTAGAGGGAAAATCTATAAGATTTAGAAATGTCATTCAGTTATTATGAGCAAAAGTAAGTTATCTAATAGTATCAATAATAAAATTGTTAATACAATTGTCTTGCACCTTTATATGGACAGTAAAGAAGTGGAAGAAATGTGTACCAGCGTCCCTTTTCTTATTTATCTTACCCTTGCCACTGAGATAACACAACCTCTAACAGTATTCCAACAGGTCGTAAAATAAAAAGGTGCAAATGTAGGGGCTAGAAATTTTGGTGAAATTATATTAATAGTGGTATGTTCAAGGAAAACCGCAAATTTAGCCTCTGCAGATTAAGTAACTAGAGTGCTATATGATGGTGGGGGGATATAAAATGTGGAGCCAACCGGGCAAAAATCTTACACATAAACAAATGAAAGATGAAGGGACAGAGCGGGAGAGGGAAGTTTAGTGAAAACAGTGGGAGTATAAACTAGTAGGGCGTACAGGGGAGAGAGAAGGGAGACCTACACACCAGAGAAGAACAAAAAAAGAAATCTTAGAGGGGGAGAAGAGGGCAAACAGTAAACAGATATATGTTTGAAAATTAACCTTATGAGAAACAGTTCCTTATTAACATTTAGTGTAAGAGAAAAAAAAAACTGTTGCTTAGAATAGGCTTAGTTAAGCCCAAGGCACATAAGTATTAATGTAAAGTCAATACATAAAATAGTTAGATAAACTGTTAGACCTATATAAAACAATTCCACATAAACATTAGTGAGGAAATATTGCACATAAGAAACTTAGGTAAACCTCAGGCAAACCTGATAATGTAAAGATCGATAAGACAATTCCAGTTGACTATTAGTGAGAAAATATTGTAGAGGATACATTTGGGCAAATCCTGGGAAACCCTAGATACCATGGTCCGAGTACTGAGTGCAAGGGAAGAATATAAAAACAATAAGTATAGGAATCGAGATCACTAAACTAAACAAAAAGAGTATTTACCTATATTTGTAAACATTTTTTGAGTGACCATTAGTAGGGAGCATGATTATCAATACACTTATGTGCATAGGATAAATATAAGGAAATCTAGAAACCATGTTCCAGTAACCATACTTATTAATTATCGTAGTGCACAAAGGAGGCTTAAGTAGGTGTAAGAATCGAGATCATCTTACTAAATAAGAAAATAAAGAGGGTTTGGAACAAAAGTTATACATTTTCATGTGACCATTAGTGGGAGAGCATAATTATCAATACGCATAGGATAAGCAAGTCTAGAGACCGTGGTCCAATTACCATACTTCTCAATTATCTTAGTGTATGTAAGAAGCTTTAAGTAGGTGTCCGAACCATGAACAAGTTTAAAAAAAAAAAACACATTGTCATATATAAACTAATCGACGAAGTAGGCATAACAACTAATATTACTACTTATTAGTATGAGTTCCTCTGTGTGCTTCGCCACAGAAGAATATAGAGTGCCAGGCAATACTACTTTAGTTAAGTAGCTTCAAAGTTGTAGAGTGTGCCTTTAAGCACAATCTAAATTTTGTCTCCTTCTCTGAGGCTTAGGTTCCCATGTGTTTGCTCCAACTCGTAGTGGGCTTTTAGTAGGATTAGGACTTGTTGAAGGAATCTCCACTGTAGACGACAGAGGGGTAGATGTAGATCTTGGTGAGTAGTGGTTAATACCCTCTGGTTTTTCAAGTTCCAGGATTCCAATAGTTTGGCTCTTTGGGACACATCTGAGACAATATAGGTGTGATCATCTTTTGTGATTAAAAATAGTTTTGTAGGGAAACCCCATCTGTTCGGAGTGCCAAATCTGGAAAAAAAATTCAAACTGATAATTTTGTCTGCAATGATGTGATGATTGTCTAATAGTGCCTTTAGATAATTCAGAATAAATGCTGGTGATACAGAGGTTTGATCCACATTTTGTAGGTCTTTAATAATCTCAGAGAATGTTTTATGTTCTGGGCTGGAGGAGGGTGAGATATTGTCTTCATGGTTGCAGAGGGATTATTAAAGTGGTCTAGGACAGTGGGTTTCACTGTCTTTGCAGATTTAGACTTCTTTATGTGGGATTGTGACATAATGGCAAGTAGGAAGGAGATTCATTTTTGTGCTGTTATTCCAAACTAAAGTGTTAGAATTACACTTAGGAATAAAGTGTATATTTTCAATAAAAATCGCCCAAGTAGTTTAAAATGATAGATGCGTAGGTCTTCCCTAAAGGGTCCCCCTTAGGAGTTAGTTTATACCATGTTATTGTTGCACACTATTTCTGTAGTATAAAAGGCCGTAATACAGGTGTTCCTCAAGGCCCTAGTGACAGGGTTTTTATAAACAGCATATCCCAGTATAATGAATAAAGAGTCACTTCTATAATTATAAATCTCAAGCAGCTTGAGTATAGAGAGTGTCCCAAAGGTGTGTGTACAGTATCTGTAGAGGAGAGTAGAATGTACAATATTTGTACTCACATTTGAGACCGTAGGTTGTCCGGCATAACAGAGATCTTCTCCTTGCTTAATCCCCTTTCCCTCCTTGTCTTTATTCCTCTCCCTCTCAGACATTTTTTCTTTCCAATGGCATGGATAGTCAACGATTCCATTCCAATTACTAGTGGGAATTCTACTCCTGGCCAGCAGGAGGAGGCAAATAACACCCCAGCAGAGCTGTTAAGTGTCACTCCCATTACCCATAATCCCCAGTCATTCTTTGCCTTTATCATCGGGATGATGTGCGAAGATGGTGTCTGAAGATATTTAATCCTTTATTGGGTTCTTTTCCCTGCAAGCAAGGATTGGGGCTATGCTGTGTCCATGTAATTCTCTTTAGTAAGAGTAATGGTGACTTTTAGCAGTTAGAAGACGGTAAGGTGGTCTTTGCTTAACTTCTAACACAAATGCTACCCCCTTTATAGAAAACCAGGGTTGGTTTCGCTGTTTCTTCTATAAGATATGACAAGTCCACGGATTCATCCTTTACTTGTGGGATATTATCCTTCTGCTAAAAGGAAGTGGCAAAGAGCACCACAGCAGAGCTGTCTATATAGCTCCTCCCTTAACTCCACCCCCCAGTCATTCTCTTTGCCTACTCTAAGTAATAGGAAGGGTAAAGTGAAAGAGGTGATAAAATGTTAGTTTTTATTTTCTTCAAGCAAGACTTTTTTATTTTAAATGGTACCGGTGAGTGCTATTACTTCCCAGGCAGCAGATGGATGAAGATTTCCGCCTGGAGACGGATGATCTTAGCAGTTGTTACTAAGATCCAGAGTAGTTCCCACAGAATGGCTGAGGAGTACTTGAGAAACTTCAGTGTGAGGAACGTTTTTCATGCTACAAGCATTGAGGTATGTTCAGTCCTTTTTTTTTTTTTCTGGAGAGACTGTGTTATTTCAGAATTGGCTGACAGTATCCCCATGAGGGAAAGGGTAAGCAGTAATCCTTATGTATAGAGAGGGGCATTACTGAACCTGTATTGTTGGGCTGTAAAAAATGGTTGACACTGATGACATGAGTTTGTGAACAAACGATTCTATGTTGGGAGGTTAAATGACGTTTTTTGTGACAAACGTTTTCAATTTTCATTTGGCAATGGGTACACATGGCTTCATTTAGATGGGTATATGAACCCACATGGCTAGGCTTTTTTAGACCGCTCTGGTGCGGTTATTGTTAAGGCTGTGAGACATCAAGTTAGATGGACGGGGCCTATTTTCGCGCCTCAGTTGCGCAGTTGTATTCCCTATGCAAGCAGCAAACTTTAGCTCCGGTGGGCCTTTCAGGACAGTTTGGGCGTAATAGAAGGGTTAATCCGATTTTGCAGACCCCTGAGGGCAGGTAGGCGAGGTGCAGGTGGTGTTTTTGTTTAACTATAACGTTTTTTGTTATGTTTTGTGTTTCTAAGGGTTAAGTATTCCTTTTCTTGTGGGGCAATCACAGCTGACAAGTTGGGATACATTTATCATAAAATTGAGATAATTTTATCGTTTTAAGGCAGTTTTGGAAAAATTGTATGCTTTTTTTTCTCTTAAAGGCGCAGTACCGTTTTTTTTTTCAGATTATTTTTTCACAAAATAAAGTGTTTTCAAGCCTGTTTGTGGTCATTACTAGCCTGTTTTAACATGTCTGACATTGAGGAAAGCCAATGTTCCATGTGTTTAGAAGCCATTGTGAAACCCCCACTTCAAATGTGTCCCTCATGTACTGAAAGGGCCTTACATTGCAAAGAACATATTTTAGCTGATAAAAGTATGTCTCAGGATGATTCTGTCAGAAGAGAATCGGGTTATGCCATCCACTTCTCCCCAAGTGTCACAACCTTTAACGCCCGCCCAAGCGATGCCAAGCACTTCTAGTGCGTCTAATTTTTTCACCCTGCAAGATATGGCTGCAGTTATGTCTACTACCCTTACAGAGGTATTGTCTAAACTGCCAGGTTTACAGGGTAAGCGCAGTAGGTCAGGTATTAGAGTAAATGCTGAGCCCTCTGATGCTTTATTGGCCATCTCCGATGTACCCTCACAGTGTTCTGATTTGGGGGTGGAGGAATTGCTGTCTGAGGGAGAGCTTTCTGATTCAGGAAAGATGTTCCCTCAAACAGACTCAGATGTGACGGCCTTTAAATTTAAGCTTGAACACCTCCGCTTGTTACTCAGGGAGGTCTTAGCGACGCTGGATGATTGTGACCCTATTGTCATCCCGCCAGAGAAACTGTGTAAAATGGATAAATATCTAGAGGTCCCTACTTACACTAATGTTTTTCCAGTCCCTAGAAGAATTTCGGACATTGTTACTAAGGAATGGGATAGACCAGGCATTCCGTTCTCTCCCCCTCCTACTTTTAAGAAAATGTTTCCCATATCTGACACCATTTGGGATTCGTGGCAGACGGTCCCTAAGGTGAAGGGAACTATTTCTACCCTGGCTAAGCATACAACTATACCTATTGAGGAAAGTTGTGCTTTCAAAGATCCTATGGATAAAAAATTAGAAGGACTTCTAAAGAAGTTGTTTATTCACCAGGGTTTTCTTCTGCAACCTATAGCGTGCATTGCAGCAGCTTTTTGGTTTGAGACTCTAGAGGAGTCTCTTAAGGTTGAGACCCCATTAGATGATATTTTGGATAGAATTAAGGCTGTCAAGCTAGCTAATTCTTTTATTACAGATGCCGCTTTCCAAATGGCTAAATTAGCGGCTAAGAATGCAGGCTTTGCCATTTTAGCGCGTAGAGCGTTATGGCTTAAGTCATGGTTTGCTGATGTGTCATCTAAATCCAAGCTTTTAGCTATTCCTTTTATGGGTAAGACCCTATTCGGCCAGAACTAAAGGAGATCATTTCTGATATTACTGGAGGTAAAGGTCATGCCCTTCCTCAGGACAGACGGTTAAAATGAGGACCAAACAGAATAATTTTCGTTCCTTTCGAAACTTTAAAGTCGGTCCCTCTACCTCCTCATCCACCTTCAAGCAGGAATTTTGCTCAATCCAAGTCAGTCTGGAGACCTAACCAGACCTGGAATAAAGGTAAACAGGCCAAGAAGCCCGCTGCTGCTACCAAGACAGCATGAAGGGGCAGCCCCCGATCCGGGACCGGATCTAGTGGGGGGCAGACTTGCTCTCTTTTCTCAGGCTTGGGCAAGAGGCGTTCAGGATTCCTGGGCATTAGAAATTGTGACCCAGGGATATCGTCTAGAGTTCAAAGATTCTCTCCCAAGGGGGAGATTTCATCTTTCACGTTTGTCTGTAAACCAGATAAAAAGAGAGGCGTTCTTACGCTGTGTAGAAGACCTATATACCATGGGTGTAATCTGCCCAGTTCCAAAATTAGAACAAGGACAGGGGGTTTTATTCCAATCTGTTCGTGGTTCCCAAAAAAGAGGGAACCTTCAGACCGATTTTAGATCTCAAAACTCTAAACAAATTTCTCAGAGTCCCATCGTTCAAGATGGAGACCATACGAACAATTTTACCAATGATCCAGGAGGGTCAATATATGACCACCGTGGATTTGAAGGATGTGTTATCTTCACATTCCTATTCACAGAGATCATCACCAGTTCCTCAGGTTCGCCTTCCTGGACAAACATTACCAGTTTGTGGCCCTTCCTTTCGGGTTGGCCACAGCTCCCAAAATTTTCTCAAAGGTGCTGGGGTCCCTTCTGGCGGTTCTAAGTCCGCGAGGCATAGCAGTGGCGCCCTATCTGGACGATATTTTGATTCAGACGTCAACTTACAATCTAGCCAAATCTCAGACGGACACCGTGTTGGCTTTTCTAAGAATTCACGGGTGGAAGGTGAACATAAAAAAGAGTTCACTTGTTCCTCTGACAAGAGTTCCATTCCTAGGAACTCTGATAGACTCGGTAGACATGAAGATTTTTCTGACGGAGGTCAGAAAATCAAAGATCTTAACCACTTGCCGAGAACTTCATTCCATTCCTCGGCCATCAGTGGCTCAGTGTATGGAGGTAATTGGACTAATGGTAGCGGCAATGGACATAGTTCCGTTTGCTCGCTTACATCTCAGACCACTGCAGCTGTGCATGCTCAGACAGTGGAATGGGGATTATGCGGATTTATCTCTGCGGATAACTCTGGATCTAGAGACCAGAGACTCTCTTCATTGGTGGTTGTCACAGGATCATCTGTCCCAGGGAATGTGCTTCCGCAGGCCAGCATGGGTCATAGTGACGACGGACGCCAGCCTCTTGGGCTGGGGTGCAGTCTAGAATTCCCTGAAGGCTCAGGGTGTGTGGACTCAGGAGGAGTCCTTGCTACCAATAAATATTCTGGAACTGAGAGCGATATTCAACGCGCTTCAAGCGTGGCCTCAGCTGACTTCGGCCAATTTCATAAGATTCCAGTCGGACAATATCGCGACTGCAGCATATATCAATCATCAAGGGGGAACAAAGAGTTCTCTAGAGATGATAGAGGTTTCAAAAATAATTCTATGGGCAGAGACTCAATCTTGCCATCTATCTGCAATATATATCCAAGGAGTGGAGAACTGGGAAACGGATTTTCTAAGTCGTCAGACTTTTCATCCGGGGGAGTGGGAACTCCATCCGGAGGTGTTTGCAAGATTGATTCATCAATGGGGCACACCGGAATTGGATCTGATGGCATCTCGTCAGAATGCCAAACTTCCTTGTTACGGGTCCAGATCAAGGGATCCTGAAGCAGTACTGATAGATGCTCTAGCAGTACCATGGTTGTTCAACCTGGCTTATGTGTTTTCTCCTTTTCCTCTCCTACCTCGTCTGATTGCAAGAATCAAACAGGAGAGGGCTTCGGTAATATTGATAGCGCCTGCGTGGCTACGCAGGACTTGGTATGCAGACCTGGTGGAAATGTCATCTCTGCCACCGTGGAAACTGCCATTGAGACGGGACCTTCTCATTCAGGGTCCGTTACAACATCCAAATCTAGTTTCTCTGCAGCTGACTGCCTGGAGATTGAATGCTTGATTCTATCTAAGCAGGGATTCTCGGAGTCGGTCATTGATACTTTGATTCAGGCTCAGAAACCTGTTAATAGGAAAATTTATCACAAGATATGGCGTAAATATCTTTCTTGGTGCGAATCCAAAGGCTACTCATGGAGTAAGATCAGGATTCCGAGGATTTTATCCTTTCTCCAAGAAGGATTGGAGAAGGGGTTTTCAGATGGTTCCTTAAAGGGACAGATTTCTGCTTTGTCAATCTTACTATACAAGCGTCTTGCAGATGTCCCAGACGTTCAGTCGTTTTGTCAGGCTTTGGTTAGAATTAAGCCTGTGTTTAAACCTGTTGCTCCACCATGGAGTTTGAATTTAGTTCTTAATGTTCTTCAAGGGGTTCCGTTTGAACCCGTGCATTCCATAGATATTAAACTTCTATCTTGGAAAGTTCTGTTTTTAGTTGCTATCTCTTCTGCTCGAAGAGTTTCTGAGCTATCTGCGTTATAATGCGATTCGCCTTATCTTGTATTCCATTCTGATAAGGTGGGTTTGCGTACCAAACCTGGATTCCTTCCTAAGGTTGTTTCCAATAAGAATATTAATCAGGAGATTGTTGTTCCTTCTATGTGTCCTAATCCTCCTTCTAAGAAGGAGCGTCTGTTACATAACTTGGACGTGGCTCGTGCCTTGAAGTTTTACTTGCAAGTGACCAAGGATTTCCATCAAACATCTTCTCTGTTTGTTGTCTATTCTGGAAAGCGTAGAGGTCACAAAGCTATGGCTACCTCTCTTTTTGGCTGAAAAGCATCATCCGTTTGTCATACGAGACTGCTGGACAGCAGCCTCCTGAAAGAATTACAGCTCATTCTACTAGAGTGGTGGCTTCACCCTGCAAGATATGGCCGCAGTTATGAATACTACCCTCACAGAGGTTTTATCTAAGCTGCCTGGGTTGCAGGGGAAGCGCAGTAGGTCTGGTTTGAGAACAAACGCTGAGCCCTCTGACGCTTTATTAGCCATATCCGATGTACCCTCACAATGTTCTGAAGTGAGGGATTTGCTGGCTGAGGGAGAGATTTCTGATTCAGGAAATATGCTCCCTCAGACAGATTCAGATATGATGGCTTTTAAATTTAAACTAGAACACCTCCGCTTATTGCTCAGGGAGGTTTTAGCGACTCTGGATGATTGTGACCCTATTGTAGTTCCAGAGAAATTGTGTAAAATGGACAGATTCCTAGAGGTTCCTGCCTATACTGATGTTTTTCCGGTCCCTATGAGGATTTCGGAAATTGTTACTAAGGAGTGGGATAGACCAGGTATTCCTCTTCCGGTTGAGACCCCATTAGATGATATTCTGGATAGAATTAGGGCTCTCAAGCTAGCTAATTCTTTCATTACAGATACCGCTTTTCAATTGGCTAAATTAGCATAGAAGAATTCAGGTTTTGCCATTTTAGCACGTAGAGCGTTATGGCTTAAGTCCTGGTCTGCTGATATGTCATCAAAAGCTAAGCTTTTAGCCATCCCTTTCAAGGGTAAGACCCTATTCGGGCCTGAACTAAAAGAGATCATTTCAGACATCACTGGAGGGAAAGGCCATGCCCTTCCTCAGGATAAGACGAATAAGATGAGGACCAAACAAAATAATTTTCGTTACTTTCAGAGCTTCAAAGGTGGTCCCTCTACCTCTTCCCCTGCCGCAAAGCAAGAGGGGAATTTTGCTCAATCCATGTCAGTCTGGAGAACTAACCAGACTTGGAACAAGGGTAAACAGGCCAAGAAGCCCGCTGCTGCCACCAAGACAGCATGAAGGGGTAGCCCCCGATCCGGGACCGGATCTAGTAGGGGGCAGACTTTCTCTCTTCGCTTGGGCAAGAGACGTTCAGGACTCCTGGGCTTTAGAAATAGTAACCCATGGGTATCTTCTAGATTTCAAAGATTCTCCCCCAAGGGGGAGATTCCATCTTTCTCAATTGTCTGTAAACCAGACAAAAAGAGAGGCGTTCTTACGCTATGTAGAAGACCTATATACCATGGGAGTGATCTGCCCAATTCCGAAAACAGAACAGGGGCAAGGGTTCTACTCCAATCTGTGGTTCCCAAAAAAGAGGGAACCTTCAGACCAATTTTGGATCTCAAAATCCTAAACAAATTCCTCAGAGTCCCATCCTTCAAGATGGAGACCATTCGGACTATTTTGCCAATGATCCAGGAGGGTCAATATATGACCACCGTGGACTTAAAGGATGCGTATCTACACATTCCTATCCACAAAGATCATCACCAGTTCCTCAGGTTCGCCTTTCTGGACAAGCATTACCAGTTTGTGGCTCTTCCCTTCGGGTTGGCCACAGCTCCCAGAATTTTCACAAAGGTGCTTGGGTCCCTTCTGGCGGTTCTAAGGCGGCGGGGCATAGCTGTGGCGCCTTATCTGGACGATATCTTAATCCAGGCGTCAACTTTCCAACTAGCCAAGTCTCACACGGGCATCGTAGTGGCTTTTCTAAGATCTCACGGGTGGAAGATGAACATACAAAAGAGTTCACTTATCCCTCTCACAAGAGTTCCTTTCCTGGGAACTCTGATAGATTCGGTGGACATGAAAATTTTTCTGACGGAGGTCAGGAAATCAAAGATTTTATCCATCTGCCGAGCTCTTCATTCCATTCCTCGCCCGTCAGTGGTTCAGTGTATGGAGGTAATCGGCTTAATGGTAGCGGCAATGGACATAGTTCCGTTTGCTCGCTTGCATCTCAGACCACTGCAAGTTTGCATGCTCAAACAGTGGAATGGGGATTATGTAGATTTATCTCCTCAGATAAATCTGGACCAAGAGACCAGAGACTCTCTTCTTTGGTGGTTGTCACAGGATCATCTGTCCAAGGGAATGTGTTTCCGCAGGCCAGCGTGGGTCATAGTGACGATGGAAGCCAGCCTATTGGGCTGGGGTGCAGTCTGGAATTCCCTGAAAGCACAGGGATTGTGGTCTCAGGAGGAGGCTCTCCTCCCGATAAATATTCTAGAACTGAGAGCGATATTCAACGCGCTTCAGGCGCGGCCTCAGCTGGCGTCTGCCAGATTCATAAGATTCCAGTCTGACAATATCACGACTGTAGCATATATCAATCATTAGGGGGGAACAAAGAGTTCTCTAGAGATGATAGAGGTTACCAAAATAATTCAATAGGCAGAGACTCTCTCTTTCCATCTATCGGCAATCTATATCCCAGGAGTGAAGAACTGGGAAGCGGATTTTCTAAGTCGTCAGACTTTTCATCCGGGGGAGTGGGAACTCCATCCGGAGGTGTTTGCACAATTGATTCAGCAATGGGGCACACCAGAATTGGATCTGATGGCGTCTCGTCAGAATGCCAAACTTCCTCGATACGGGTCCAGGTCAAGGGATCCTCAGGCAGTACTGATAGATGCTATAGCAGTACCCTGGTCGTTCAACCTGGCTTATGTGTTTCCACCATTTCCTCTCCTTCCTCGTTTGATTGCCAGAATGAAACGTGGCCACGCAGGACTTGGTATGCAGACCTGGTGGACATGTCATCTTTTCCACCATGGACTCTGCCACTGAGACAGGACCTTCTGATTCAAGGTCCATTCCAGCATCCAAATCTAGTTTTTCTGCGACTGACTGCTTGGAGATTGAACGCTTGATTTTATCCAAGCGGGGTTTCTCTGAGTCGGTCATAGATACCTTGATTCAGGCTCGAAAGCCTGTCACCAGGAAAATTTATCATAAGATATGGCGTAAATATCTTTATTGGTGCGAATCCAAAGGCTACTCATGGAGTAAGATCAGGATTCCTAGGATTTTGTCCTTTCTCCAAGAAGGATTGGAGAAGGGGCTATTAGCTAGTTCCTTAAAGGGACAGATATCTGATTTATCAATTCTACTGCTCAAACGTCTGGCAGATGTTGCAGACGTTCAGTCGTTCTGTCAGGCTTTAGTTAGAATCAAGCCTGTGTTTAAACCTGTTGCTCCGCCATGGAGTTTGAATTTAGTTCTTAAGGTTCTTCAAGGGGTTCCGTTTGAACCTATGCATTCCATAGATATTAACCTTCTATCTTGGAAAGTTCTGTTTTTAGTTGCTATCTCTTCGGCTCGAAGAGTTTCTGAACTATCTGCGACTCGCCTTATCTTGTTTTCCATGCTGATAAGGTGGTTTCTTCTGTTATGTGTGATCAGTCCACGGGTCATCATTACTTCTGGGATATTATCTGCTCCCCTACAGGAAGTGCAAGAGGATTCACCCAGCAGAGTTGCTATATAGCTCCTCCCCTCTACGTCACCTCCAGTCATTCTCTTGCACCCAAAGACTAGATAGGAGGTGTGAGAGGACTATGGTGATTATACTTAGTTTTTATAACTTCAATCAAAAGTTTGTTATTTTACAATAGCACCGGAGCGTGTTATTACTTCTCTGGCAGAGTTTGAAGAAGAATCTACCAGAGTTTTTCTTATGATTTTAACCGGAGTAGTTAAGATCATATTGCTGTTTCTCGGCCATCTGAGGGAGGTAAAAGCTTCAGATCAGGGGACAGCGGGCAGTTGAATCTGCATTGAGGTATGTAGCAGTTTTTATTTTCTGAATGGAATTGATGAGAAAATCCTGCCATACCGTTATAATGACATGTATGTATACTCTACACTTCAGTATTCTGGGGATGGTATTTCACCGGAATTACTCTGTAAAAATACATTAAACCTTTTAATAGGTATTTAATTCATGTTAAACGTTTTTGCTGGAATGTAGAATCGTTTGCATTTCTGAGGTACTGAGTGAATAAATATTTGGGCATTATTTTTCCACTTGGCAGTTTACTTGTTTTGATTATGACAGTTTCGTTTCTCTCTCACTGCTGTGTGTGAGGGGGAGGGGCCGTTTTTGGCGCTCTTTGCTACGCATCAAAAATTTCCAGTCAGTTACTCTTGTATTTTCTGCATGATCCGGTTCATCTCTAACAGAACTCAGGGGTCTTCAAACTTCTTTGAAGGGAGGTAGTTTCTCTCAGCAGAGCTGTGAGACTTATGTAGTGACTGTGTTTTAAAACGTTGCTCTATGATTTTTATGTTTAAAATTTAATTAGTGTTACTTTACTAATGGGAACAAACCTTTGCTAACAAGTTGTGTTGTTTTTAAAGAGTGATGCTATAACTGTTTTTCAGTTCATTATTTCAACTGTCATTTAATCGTTTAGTGCTTCTTTGAGGCACAGTACGTTTTTGTTAACTAAGATTGTAACCAAGTTGCATGTTTATTGCTAGTGTGTTAAACATGTCTGATTCAGAGGAAGATACCTGTGTCATTTGTTCCAATGCCAAGGTGGAGCCCAATAGAAATTTATGTACTAACTGTATTGATGCTACTTTAAATAAAAGCCAATCTGTACAAATTGAACAAATTTCACCAAACAGCGAGGGGAGAGTTATGCCGTCTAACTCGCCTCACGTGTCAGTACCTGCGTCTCCCGCCCGGGAGGTGCGTGATATTATGGCGCCTAGTACATCTGGGCAGCCATTACAGATAACATTACAAGATATGGCTACTGTTATGACTGAAGTTTTGGCTAAATTACCAGAACTAAGAGGCAAGCGTGATCACTCTGGGGTGAGAACAGAGTGCGCTGATAATTCTAGGGCCATGTCTGATACTGCGTCACAGCTTGCAGAGCATGAGGACGGAGAGCTTCATTCTGTAGGTGACGGTTCTGATCCAAGCAGATTGGATTCAGATATTTCAAATTTTAAATTTAAATTGGAAAACCTCCGTGTATTACTAGGGGAGGTCTTAGCGGCTCTTAACGATTGTAACACTGTTGCAATACCAGAGAAAATGTGTAGGTTGGATAAATACTTTGCGGTACCGGCGAGTACTGACGTTTTTCCTATACCTAAGAGATTAACTGAAATTGTTACTAAGGAGTGGGATAGACCCGGTGTGCCGTTCTCACCCCCTCCAATATTTAGGAAGATGTTTCCAATAGACGCCACCACACGGGACTTATGGCAAACGGTCCCTAAGGTGGAGGGAGCAGTTTCTACTTTAGCTAAGCGCACCACTATCCCGGTGGAGGATAGCTGTGCTTTTTCAGATCCTATGGATAAAAAATTAGAGGGTTACCTTAAGAAAATGTTTGTTCAACAAGGTTTTATATTGCAACCCCTTGCATGCATCGCGCCGATTACGGCTGCGGCAGCATTTTGGATTGAGTCTCTGGAAGAGAACCTTAGTTCCGCTACGCTGGACGACATTACGGACAGGCTTAGAGTCCTTAAACTAGCTAATTCATTCATTTCGGAGGCCGTAGTACATTTAACCAAACTTACGGCTAAGAATTCAGGATTCGCCATTCAGGCACGTAGGGCGCTGTGGCTAAAATCCTGGTCGGCTGATGTAACTTCTAAGTCCAAATTACTTAATATACCTTTCAAGGGGCAAACTTTATTTGGGCCCGGTTTGAAAGAGATTATCGCTGACATTACAGGAGGTAAGGGCCACGCTCTGCCTCAAGACAAAGCCAAAGCTAAGGCTAGACAGTCTAATTTTCGTCCCTTTCGGAATTTCAAAGCAGGTGCAGCATCAACTTCCACTGCACCAAAACAGGAAGGAGCTGTTGCTCGTTACAGACAAGGCTGGAAACCTAACCAGTCCTGGAATAAGGGCAAGCAGGCCAGAAAACCTGCTGCTGCCCCTAAGACAGCATGAACCGAGGGCCCCCGATCCGGGACCGGATCTAGTGGGGGGCAGACTCTCTCTCTTCGCCCAGGCTTGGGCAAGAGATGTCCAGGATCCCTGGGCGCTAGAGATCATATCTCAGGGATACCTTCTAGACTTCAAATTATCTCCCCCAAGAGGGAGATTTCATCTGTCAAGGTTGTCAACAAACCAAATAAAGAAAGACGCGTTTCTACGCTGTGTACAAGATCTATTATTAATGGGAGTGATCCATCCGGTTCCGCGGTCGGAACAAGGACAAGGGTTTTACTCAAACCTGTTTGTGGTTCCCAAAAAAGAGGGAACTTTCAGGCCAATCTTGGATTTAAAGATCCTAAACAAATTCCTAAGAGTTCCATCGTTCAAAATGGAAACTATTCGGACAATCTTACCCATGATCCAAAAGGGTCAGTACATGACCACAGTGGATTTAAAGGATGCTTACCTTCACATACCGATTCACAAAGATCATTACCGGTATCTAAGGTTTGCCTTCTTAGACAGGCATTACCAGTTTGTAGCCCTTCCATTCGGATTGGCTACGGCTCCAAGAATCTTCACAAAGGTTCTGGGTGCCCTTCTAGCGGTTCTGAGACCGCGAGGAATTTCGGTAGCTCCGTACCTAGACGACATTCTGATACAAGCTTCAAGCTTTCAAACTGCCAAGTCTCATACAGAGTTAGTTCTGGCATTTCTAAGGTCGCATGGATGGAAAGTGAACGAAAAGAAGAGTTCTCTCTTGCCTCTCACAAGAGTTCCATTCTTGGGGACTCTTATAGATTCTGTAGAAATGAAGATTTATCTGACAGAAGACAGATTAACAAAGCTTCTAAATGCATGCCGTGTCCTTCATTCCATTCAACTCCCGTCAGTAGCTCAATGCATGGAGGTGATCGGCTTAATGGTAGCAGCAATGGACATAGTTCCCTTTGCACGCCTACATCTCAGACCGCTGCAATTGTGCATGCTGAGTCAGTGGAATGGGGATTACTCAGATTTGTCCCCCACTCTGAATCTGGATCAAGAGACCAGAAACTCTCTTCTATGGTGGCTTTCTCGGCCACATCTGTCCAGGGGGATGCCGTTCAGCAGGCCGGACTGGACAATTGTAACAACAGACGCCAGCCTTCTAGGTTGGGGCGCTGTCTGGAATTCTCTGAAGGCTCAGGGACTATGGAGTCAGGAGGAAAGTCTCCTGCCAATAAACATTCTGGAATTGAGAGCAGTTCTCAATGCCCTTCTAGCTTGGCCCCAGTTAAAGACTCGGGGGTTCATCAGGTTTCAGTCGGACAACATCACGACTGTGGCTTACATCAACCATCAGGGAGGGACAAGAAGCTCCCTAGCAATGATAGAAGTATCAAAGATAATTCGCTGGGCAGAGTCTCACTCTTGCCACCTGTCAGCAATCCACATCCCGGGAGTGGAGAACTGGGAGGCGGATTTCTTGAGTCGTCAGACTCTTCATCCGGGGGAGTGGGAACTTCATCCGGAGGTCTTTGCCCAAATACTTCGACGTTGGGGCAAACCAGAGATAGATCTCATGGCGTCTCGCCAGAACGCCAAACTTCCTCGCTACGGATCCAGATCCAGGGATCCGGGAGCGGTTCTGATAGATGCTTTGACAGCACCTTGGAACTTCAGGATGGCTTATGTGTTTCCACCCTTCCCGCTGCTTCCTCGATTGATTGCCAAGATCAAACAGGAGACAGCATCAGTGATTCTAATAGCGCCTGCATGGCCGCGCAGGACTTGGTATGCAGATCTAGTGGACATGTCATCCTGTCCGCCTTGGTCTCTACCTCTAAGACAGGACCTTCTGATTCAGGGTCCATTCAAACATCAAAGTCTAGCTTCTCTGAAGCTGACTGCTTGGAAATTGAACGCTTGATTTTATCAAAACGTGGTTTTTCTGAGTCGGTTATTGATACCCTGATACAGGCTAGGAAGCCTGTTACCAGAAAGATTTACCATAAAATATGGCGTAAATACCTATACTGGTGTGAATCCAAAGATTACTCCTGGAGTAAGGTTAGGATTCCTAGGATATTGTCTTTTCTACAAGAAGGTTTAGAAAAGGGTTTATCGGCTAGCTCATTAAAGGGACAGATCTCAGCTCTGTCCATCTTGTTACACAGGCGTCTGTCAGAAAATTCAGACATCCAGGCCTTTTGTCAGGCTTTAGCTAGGATCAAGCCTGTGTTTAAAGCTGTTGCTCCGCCATGGAGTTTAAACTTAGTTCTTAACGTTTTACAGGGTGTTCCGTTTGAACCCCTTCATTCCATTGATATAAAATTGTTATCTTGGAAAGTTCTATTTTTAATGGCTATTTCCTCGGCTCGAAGAGTCTCTGAGTTATCAGCCCTACATTGTGATTCTCCTTATCTGATCTTTCACTCAGACAAGGTAGTTCTGCGTACTAAACCTGGTTTCTTACCTAAGGTTGTCTCTAACAGGAATATCATTCAAGAGATTGTTGTTCCATCCTTGTGTCCAAATCCTTCTTCTAAGAAGGAACGTCTTCTACACAATCTGGATGTAGTTCGTGCCCTCAAGTTCTACTTGCAGGCAACTAAAGATTTTCGCCAAACTTCTTCCCTGTTTGTCGTTTATTCTGGGCAGAGGAGAGGTCAAAAAGCTTCTGCTACCTCTCTCTCTTTTTGGCTTCGTAGCATAATACGTTTAGCCTATGAGACTGCTGGACAGCAGCCTCCTGAAAGAATTACAGCTCATTCCACTAGAGCTGTGGCTTCCACTTGGGCCTTTAAGAATGAGGCCTCTGTTGAACAGATTTGCAAGGCTGCAACTTGGTCTTCGCTTCATACTTTTTCCAAATTTTACAAATTTGACACTTTTGCTTCTTCGGAGGCTATTTTTGGGAGAAAGGTTCTTCAGGCAGTGGTTCCTTCTGTATAATGAGCCTGCCTATCCCTCCCGTCATCCGTGTACTTTTGCTTTGGTATTGGTATCCCAGAAGTAATGATGACCCGTGGACTGATCACACATAACAGAAGAAAACATAATTTATGCTTACCTGATAAATTCCTTTCTTCTGTTGTGTGATCAGTCCACGGCCCGCCCTGTTTTTTAAGGCAGGTAAATATTTTTTAAATTATAATTCAGTCACCACTACACCCTTGGCTTCTCCTTTCTCGTTGGTCTTTGGTCGAATGACTGGAGGTGACGTAGAGGGGAGGAGCTATATAGCAACTCTGCTGGGTGAATCCTCTTGCACTTCCTGTAGGGGAGCAGATAATATCCCAGAAGTAATGATGACCCGTGGACTGATCACACAACAGAAGAAAGGAATTTATCAGGTAAGCATAAATTATGTTTTTGCGTACCAAACCTGGATTCCTTCCTAAGGTTGTTACTAATAAGAATATTAATCAGGAAATTGTTGTTCCTTCTCTGTGTCCTAATCCTTCCTCTAAGAAGGAGCGTCTATTGCACAACTTGGACGTGGTTCGTGCTTTAAAGTTTTACTTGCAAGCGACCAAAGATTTCCGTCAAACATCTTCTTTGTTTGTTGTCTATTGTGGACAACGTAGAGGTCAAAAAGCTACAGCTACCTCTCTTGCCTTTTGGCTGAAAAGCATTATCCGTTTGGCATACGAGACTGCTGGACAGCAGCCTCCTGAAAGAATTACAGCTCACTCTACTAGAGCGGTGGCTTCCACATGGGCTTTTAAAAATGATGCTTCTGTTGAACAGATTTGTAAGGCTGCGACTTGGTCTTCGCTTCATACCTTTTCCAAATTTTACAAACTTGATACCTTTGCTTCTTCGGAGGCTATTTTTTTGGAGAAAGGTTCTTCAAGCAGTGGTGCCTTCTGTTTAACCATCTGTCTTGTCTCTACCGTTCATCCGTTTCCTGTAGCTTTGGTATTGTATCCCACAAGTAAAGGATGAATCCGTGGACTCGTATTACCTTTATAGAAGAAAAGTGAATTTATGCTTACCTGATAAATTGATTTCTTCTATGGTAAGACGAGTCCACGGCCCGCCCTGTCATTTTAAGACAGATTATATTTTTTTGATTTAAACTTCAGTCACCTCTGCACCTTGTAGTTTCTCCTTTTCCTTCCTGTACCTTCGGTCGAATGACGGGGGGGTGGAGCTAAGGGAGGAGCTATATAGACAGCTCTGCTGTGGTGCTCTTTGCCACTTCCTGTTAGCAGGAGGATAATATCCCACAAGTAAAGGATGAATCCGTGGACTCGTCTTACCATAGAAGAAATTAATTTATCAGGTAAGCATAAATTTACTTTTCTTTTACAAAGATATGACGAGTCCACGGATTTCATCCTTGTGGGATATTAACCTCCTGCTAACAGGAAGTGGCAAAGAGCACCACAGCAGAGCTGTATATATAGCCCTTCCCCTCCACCCCAGTCATTCTCTTTGCCTGTGTTATACTAGGAAGAGGTAAAGTGAGGTGTTAGTTTTAGTTTTTTCAATCAAGAAGTTTTTTATTTTTAAATGGTACCGGTGTGTACTATTTTCCTCAGGGGGATATGGAAGAAGATTTCTGCCCTGAGGTTGATGATCTTAGCAGACGTAACTAAGATCCATGTTGGTTCCCACAGAGTGCTGAAGGTAGTGTAAGAGAAATCTTCAGTGTGGAGAACCACTGCATGCTACAAGCATTGAGGTACTGGTGGTTGTATTTTTTATTTTTATTTCTATTTGTTTTTTTAAATAAATATTGTCATTTGATACTTGCTCTGTGAATTCTTAGGAATTTTTAGGCAATTAATTACAAATTGTTAGTTTTTGATCTCTATAGCTGCTTGTGGTTAGCTCTCCTCAAATTTGTAACTTTTATCAAGCATTGAGGTATGTTCAGTCTTTTTTTCTGAGGAGACCTGTTATATCAGAATGGCTGATATTTTATTCCTTGCTAAAGAAGGGGGTAAGAAGTAGACCTGTTTTTTAAAAAAAAAAAAAAAAACAAGGGTGGTACTTTACATCCTGTGCTTAACGTTTTTCATTTGACATAATGTGGGTGTTATGAATAGGGCTGCAGCATTACTATGCTGTTTTTAGGGGGACCACATGGTGTTATTTCCTAACCGCTTCCTATGCAGTGTTTCAGATTAGTTTGTTGATCGTCCTTGATGGGCGGGGCCTATTTTCGCGCGCTCCGACGCGCAGTATATTCTGTCTAAGGAGGCAGCAGGAATGAGCTCCGGTTGGGCCTAATCTTATGTTCTGATGACCGGATTGTGGTAGAGTCGTTTTTCAGTACCCTGAGGGCAGGTAGTCGCCACAGCAGAACTGTGGCGAGGTGCAGGGGTCATTTTTTCAGACAAATTGTATTTTTTGCTATAAATGTCCTGTAGGGGTTAATTTAGCCTTTTTGCTCTTGGGTGCAATAATTTTTGGCCACATTAAACGTGTTTCTAATCAGATTGCGTTATTTAGCTTTTTAAAGCAGTTTTGGAAAAATTGTACACTTTTTATTTTTTAAAGGCGCAGTACATTTTTTTGAAAAAATTGTTGAAAGTTGAAACGACTATTGTGATTATTGCTAGTCTGTTCAACATGTCTGACATTGAGGATACTAATTGCTCTATGTGTTTAGAAGCCATTGTGGAACCCCCCCTTACGTTGTGTACCTCTTGTACTGAAAGGGCCTTAAAATGTAAAAAGCATATTTTAAGTAAAGAAAGTGTGCCTAAGGATGATTCTCAGTATGAAGAGAATCAGGATATGCCATCCAATTCTCCCCAAGTGTCACAACCTTTAACACCCACACAAGCGACGCCAAGTACTTCTAGTGCGTCTAATACTTTTACTCTGCAGGAGATGGCTGCAGTTATGTCAACTACCCTTACAGAGGTATTATCTAATTTACCAGTGTTACAGGGTAAACGCAGTAGGACAGGTATTAATGTAAATACTGAATCCTCTGATGCTTTATTAGCTATTTCCGATGTACCCTCATAGTGCTCTGAGTTGGGGGTTAGGGAATTGCTGTCTGAGGGTGAACTTTCAGACCCAGGAAATATGTTACCTCAGACAGATTCGGACGTTATGTCTTTTAAATTTAAGCTTGAACACCTCCGTCTGTTACTTAGGGAGGTTTTAGTGACTCTGGATGATTGTGACCCTATTGTGATACCACCAGAGAAATTGTGTAAGATGGACAAATATCTAGAGGTGCCTAGTTACACTGATGTTTTTCCGGTTCCTAAAAGAATTTCGGAAATTGTAAAAAAGGAATGGGATAGACTAGGTATACCGTTCTCTCCTCCTCCTACTTTTAAGAAAATGTTTCCCATATCAGACACCATTCGAGACTTGTGGCAAACGGTCCCTAAGGTGGAGGGAGCCATATCTAACCTGGCTAAGCGTACAACTATACCTATTGAGGACAGTTGTGCTTTCAAAGACCCTATGGAAAAAAATTTAGAGGGTCTTCTAAAGAAATTATTTATTCATCAAGGTTTCCTTTTACAACCTACGGCTTGCATTGTTCCAGTAACTACTGCAGCAGGTTTTTGGTTTGAGGCCCTAGAAGAGTCTCTGAAGGTTGAGACTCCATTAGATTACATCCTGGATATAGAATTAAGGCTCTCAAGCTAGCTAATTCTTTTATTATTGATGCCGCTTTCCAAATTGCTAAATTAGCAGCGAAAAATGCAGGATTTGCCATTTTAGCGCGTAGAGCGTTATGGCTCAAATCTTGGTCTGCTGATGTTCAAAGCTTTAAGCTATTCCTTTTAAAGGTAAGACCCTATTCGGGCCTGAATTGAAGGAGATAATTTCTGACATTACTGGAGGTAAAGGCCATGCCCTACCTCAGGATAAGTCTGTTAAAATGAGGGGTAAACAGAATAATTTTCGTTCCTTTCGAAACTATAAAGGAGGACCCTCAGCCTCTTCTTCCTCCACAAAGCAGGAAGGGAATTTTGCTCAATCTGTTAGTCTGGAAACCCAACCAGACTTGGAATAAAGGTAAACAATCCAAGAAGCCCGCTGCTGCTTCCAAGACAGCATGAAGGGGTGGCCCCCGATCCGGGACCGGATCTGGTAGGGGGCAGACTTTCTTTCTTTGCTCAGGCTTGGGCATGAGATGTTCAGGACTCCTGGGCACTGGAAATAGTGACCCACGGGTATCAACTGGAATTCAAGGATTTTCTCCCAAGAGGGAGATTTCATCTTTCACGATCATCTGTAGACCAGATAAAGAGAGGCGTTCTTACGCTGTGTAAAAGACCTCTATACCATGGGAGTAATTTGTCCTGTTCCAAAGCTGGAACAGGGACAGGGGTTTTACTCAAATCTTTTTGTAGTTCCCAAAAAAGAGGGAACTTTCAGACCCATTTTAGATCTCAAGTGTCTAAACAAGTTTCTCAGAGTACCATCGTTCAACATGGAGACTATACGAACAATCTTACCAATGATCCAGGAGGGTCAATATATGACTACCGTGGACTTGAAGGATTCATACCTTCATATCCCTATCCACAAGGATCATCATCAGTTCCTAATGTTTGCCTTCCTGGACAAACATTATCAGTTTGTGGCTCTTCCTTTCGGGTTGGCCACGGCACCCAGAATCTTCACAAAGGTTCTAGGGTCTCTTTTAGCGGTTCTCAGACCGCGGGGCATTGCAGTAGCGCCTTATCTGGACGATATTCTGATTCAGGCTTCGACTTATCAATTGACAAAATCTCACACGGACATTGTATTGTCTTTCCTGAGATCTCACGGTTGGAAAGTGAACATAGAAAAGAGTTCATTAGTTCCACGGACAAGGGTTCCCTTCTTGGGGACTCTTATAGACTCGGTAGACATGAAAATATTTCTGACAGAGGTCAGAAAGACAAAGATTCTGAATACTTGCCGAGCACTTCAGTCCATTCATCGGCCATCAGTGGCTCAGTGCATGGAAGTCATTGGATTAATGGTAGCGGCAATGGATATAATTCCGTTTGCCCGCTTTCATCTCAGACCACTGCAGCTGTGCATGCTCGGACAGTGGAATGGGGACTATGCGAACTTATCTCCTCAGATAAATCTGGATCAAGAGACCAGAGACTCTCTTCTTTGGTGGTTGTCGCCGGATCATCTGTCCCAGGGGACATGTTTCCGCAGACCCTCATGGGTGATAGTGACAACGGACGCCAGTCTTCTGGGCTGGGGTGCAGTCTGGAATTCCCTGAAGGCTCAGGGTGTTTGGACTCAGGTGGAGTCTCTACTTCCAATCAATATTCTGTAACTGAGAGCAATATACAATGCGCTTCAGGCGTGGCCTCAGTTAGCTTCGGCCGAATTCATCAGATTCCAGTCGGACAATATCACGACTGTGGCGTATATCAATCATCATGTGTTTCCACCTTTTCCTCTCCTTCCACGCGTGATTGCTCGAATCAAACAGGAGAGAGCTTCAGTAATTATGATGGCGCCTGCGTGGCCACGCAGGACTTGGTATGCAGATCTAGTGGACATGTCCTCTCTGCCACCGTGGAAACTTCCTTTGAGACAGGACCTTCTCATTCAAGGACCTTTCCAACATCCAAATCTAATTTCTCTGCAACTGACTGCTTGGAGATTGGACGCTTGATTCTCTGATTCGGTCATTGATACTTTGATACAGGCTCGAAAGCCTGTCACTAGAAAAATCTATCATAAGATATGGCGTAAATATGTTTATTGGTGTAAATCCAAGGGTTACTCATGGAGTAAAATTAGAATTCCCAGGATTCTGTCTTTTCTCCAAGGAGGATTGGAGACAGGATTATCAGCAAGTTCCTTAAAGGGACAGATTTCTGCTTTGTCAATTTTGCTTCACAAACGTTTGGCAAATGTGTCGGATGTTCAGTCTTTTTGTCAGGCTTTAACTAGAATTAAGCCTGTATTTAGACCAATTACACCTCCCTGGAGTTTGAATTTAGTTCTTAATGTTCTTCAAGGGGTTCCGTTTGAACCCATGCATTTCATAGATATTAAATTGTTACCTTCGAAAGTTCTGTTTTTGGTTGCTATTTCTTCTGCTCGAAGAGTTTCTGAGCTTTCTGCGTTACAATGTGATTCGCCTTATCTTATATTTCATTCTGATAAAGTGGTTTTACGTACCAAACCTGGATTTCTTCCTACGGTTGTTTCAAATAAGAATATTAATCAGGAAATTGTTGTTCCTTCCTTGTGCCCTAATCCTTCTTCTAAGAAGGAGCGTCTGTTACATAACCTGGACGTGGTCCGTGCCTTGAAGTTTTACTTACAGGCAACCAAGGATTTCCGTCAATCATCTTCATTATTCCTTGTTTATTCCGGAAAGTGTAGGGGTCAGAAAGCTACGGCTACCTCTTTCTTTTTGGCTGAGGAGTATCATCCGCCTGGCATATGAGACTGCTGGACAGCAGCCTCCTGAAAGAATTACGGCTCATTCTACTAGGGCTGTGGCTTCCACATGGGCCTTTAAAAACGATGCTTCTGTTGAACAGATTTGTAAGGCTGCGACTTGGTTGTCCCTTCATACTTTTTCCAAATTTGATACTTTTGCTTCTTCTGAGGCTTTTTTTGGGAGAAAGGTTCTTCAAGCAGTGGTGCCTTCCGTTTAGGTTCCTGTCTTGTCCCTCCCTTTCATCCGTGTCCTAATGCTTTGGTATTTGTATCCCACAAGTAAGGATAAAATCCGTGGACTCGTCATATCTTTGTAAAAGAAAAGTAAATTTATGCTTACCTGATAAAATAATTTCTTTTACGATTGCCGAGTCCACAGCCCACCCTGTTCTTTTAAGACAGATTTATTTTATTTTTTGTAAACTTCAGTCACCTCTGCACCTTTTAGTCTTTCCTTTTCTCTTCCTAAACCTTTGGTCGAATGAGGGGAAGGGAGGGGCTATATATACAGCTCTGCTGTGGTGCTCTTTTCCACTTCCTGTTAGCAGGAGGTTAATATCCCACAAGTAAGGATGAAATCCGTGGACTCATCATATCGTAAAAGAAATTAATTTATCAGGTAAGCATAAATTTACTTTTTCTACCTCAAGACAAAAAGGACAAAATTAAGGGTCACCAGAATTTTAATTTTTGTTTCTTTCGCAACTTCAAAGAACAAGTCTTCCTCTTCTTCTTCCAAGTCGGAAATGGAGTCTAAGTCAGCATGAAGGGGCCGTCCCCGATCCAGTCTTGGATCAGGTAGGGGGCAGGCTTTCCTTCTTGCGGCAGGCTTGGATCCACGATGTCCCAGATCCTTGTGTCGTGGAAGTAGTATCCCAGGGATACAGGATAGGGTTCAAGTCTTGCCCCCCCAAGGGCAGATTTATCCTGGCAAGGTTATCTGCACACCAGGTGAAGAGAGAGGCCTTCTTAAACTGCGTAAAGGACCTATCTTCTCGGGGAGTGATTGTTCCTGTTCCCGTGGCGGAACAGGGTCAAGGATTCTATTCAAACCTTTTTGTGGTTCCCAAGAAAGAGGGATCTTTATGACCCATATTGGACCTCAAGTGTCTCAACAAATTCCTCAAGGTTCCGTCCTTCAAAAGGGAAACTATTTGTTCCATTCTTCTCTTGGTTCAGGAGGGTCAGTTCATGACTACCATAAACCTAAAGGACGCATTTCTTTATGTTCATCACCAATTCCTGCGCTTTGCCTTTCTAGACAAACACTTCCAGTTTATTGCCCTTCCCTTTGGCTTTGCTACAGCTCCTCAAATCTTTACAATGATTCTGGGGACCCTTTTGGCCATGGTCAGATCTCGGGGAATAGTGGTGGTGCCATACCTGGACGACATCTTGGTTCAGGCACCATCTTTTCAGTTAGCAAGATCTCATACAGAGATGTTGTCTATTCTACGTTGCCACGGGGGTAGTAAGTGATTCTGGAAAAGAGTTCCCTGGTGCCAGGCACCAGGTTGTGTTTCTTAGGAACGGTTATACATTCACTGTCCATGAAGATTTTTCTGACGTATGTCCTTGTCTTTCACTTCAGTCCTCTGTCCGTCCATCAGTGGCTCAGTGTATGTAAATAATTAGTGTGATGGTTGCTTCCATGGACATCAATCCTTTTGCTTGGTTCCATCTGAGACCCCTACAGTTATGCATGCTCAGACAATGGAACGGAGACCACTCGGATCTCTTGCAGAGGATAACTCTGGTTCCCCTAACAAAAGATTCTCTTTCTTGGTGGATTTTGCTAGACCATCTGTCTCGGGGTACATGTTTCCCGAGACCATCCTGGGTGATTGTGACCACAGACGCCAGTCTGTCAGGCTGGGGAGCAGTTTGGGATTCCTTAAAGCCTCAAGGTCTTTGGATTCGAGAGGAGTTTTCTCTTCCCATAAACATCCTAGAGTTGAGAGCAATCATCAATGCCATAACAGCCTGGCCTCAACTAGCTTTGGTCTGCTTTATAAGATTCCAATCGGACATCACCACCTCGGTGGCATACATCAACTACCAGGAAGGAACTCTGAGTTTGTTCGCTATGAAGGAGGTGACTCACATTCTCCAGTGAGCGGAGTCTCACGATTGTCTCCTTTCTGCCATCCACATCCCAGGGGTGGACAACTGGGAAGCGGATTTTCTGAGCAGGCAGACTTTTCATCCCGGGGAGTGGGCTCTCCATCCGGAGATATTCACAATGATAGCCCTCATGTGTGGGGTTCCGGATCTGATGGCGTTGCGTCTCAAAGCCAAGCTTCCAAGGTACGGATCAAGATATCCACAAGCCGCTCTGATTGACGCTCTTGCGGTGCCTTGGTACTTCAGTCTTGCATACCTGTTTTTGCTCTTCTTCCTCGAGTCATATCTCGTATCAAGCAGGAGAGGGTGTCTGTGATTCTAATTGCTTATGTCTGGCTTTGCCAGATCTGGTTCGCGGATCTGGTGAAGATGTCTTCTCTTCCACCTTGGAGATTGCCTTTGAGGAAAGACCTTCTACTTCAGGGTCACTTCCTCCACCCATATCTAGATTCTCTGAAGCTGACTGCTTGGAGATTGAACGCCTAGTCTTGGCTAGGCATGGTTTTTCTCTTGTAAGGTGTATCCAGTCCACGGGTTCATCCATTACTTGTGGGATATTCTCCTTCCCAACAGGAAGTTGCAAGAGGACACCCACAGCAGAGCTGTCTATATAGCTCCTCCCCTAACTGCCACCCCCAGTCATTCTCTTGCAACTCTCGACAAGAAAGGAAGTGTCAAGAGATATGTGGTGACTTAGTGTAGTTTTACCTTCAATCAAGAGTTTGTTATTTTTAAACGGTACCGGCGTTGTACTGTTTTACTCTCAGGCAGAAATTAGAAGAAGAGTTCTGCCTGGAGGTTTGATGATCTTAGCGGTTTGTAACTAAGGTCCACTGCTGTTCTCACACATAACTGAAGAGTATGGGACAACTTCAGTTGGGGGAACGGTCTGCAGATTACCTGCTTTGAGGTATGTTCAGTATTTTTATTTCTAGAGAGATGAAATGAGTTCTAGAAAATGCTGACAGAGCCTTGTGTATTTGAGGTAAGCCTGATGCAGTGATTTAACAGCGACTGGGATCATGCTTACAGAACAGGGTAATACTCATGTTAATGCTTATATTACTTAGTGACAAAACGTTTACATGATTTCATAAATAGGACGTTTTTTCTCTGAGGGAGATAACTCTTTATTTGGGGCCTAGTTTCCACATGGCTAATCAGATACTCCTAGGAGTACTTTCTTAAGGCCCCTCTGACATCCAGTACATGGTGGGAGGGGCCTATTTTAGCGCTCTAAATGCGCAGTTTTAATTCAGACTGAGACATCTAGCTTCCCTAGAGGAGTCCTGACACCTGAGGACCATTACAAGGGGTTTATTTCTGCACAAAATCGTATTTGTGGGCAGGTAGGAGCCTCAGCAGAGCTGTGGCAGGGTGTTCAACTGTCTTTTAACGTTTTTTAAATCCGGTTTGGGGCCTAAGGGGTTAATCATCCATTTGCAAGTGGGTGCAATGTTGCTTTAGTCCCTTACACACACTGTAAAAATTTCAAAGACTTTACTATATTTTTTCACTGTTTTGCAGTTTGTGTTAGTTTTTTTCTCTTAAAGGCACAGTAACGTTTTTGTTTAATTGCTGTTTCACCTTTATTAAAGTGTTTTCCAAGCTTGCTTGTCTCATTACTAGTCTGTTAAACATGTCTGACATAGAGGAAACTCCTTGTTCAATATGTTTAGAAGCCATGGTGGAACCCCCTCTTAGAATGTGTACCAAATGTACTGAAATTTCTATAAACTATAAAGACCATATTATGGCGCTTAAAGATTTATCTCCAGGGGATTCTCTGACTGAAAGAAGGGAGATTATGCCATCCAGCTCTCCCCATGTGTCAGAACCTATAACTCCCGCTCAAGTGACGCCAAGTACATCTAGCGCGTCTAATTCTTTTACCTTACAGGACATGGCGGCAGTTATGAATACTACCCTCACAGAGGTATTGTCCAAACTGCCAGGGTTACAAGGAAAGCGAGACAGCACTGGGGCTAGAACTAATACAGAGCTTTCTGACACTTTAATGCCTGTGTCCGATATTCCCTCACAATACTCAGAAGCCGAGGCAGGTGAGCTTCTATCTGTGGGTGACATTTCAGACTCAGGGAAGGCGTTACTTCATTCTGATTCTGAAATGACAGCTTTTAAATTTAAGCTTGAACACCTCCGCTTATTGCTTAGGGAGGTTTTAGCGACTCTGGATGACTGTGACCCCATTTTGGTTCCAGAGAAATTGTGTAAAATGGACAAATACTTTGCAGTGCCTGTTTACACTGATGTTTTTCCAGTCCCTAAGAGGTTTTCGGAAATTATTACTAAGGAATGGGATAGACCAGGTGTGCCATTCTCTCCCCCTCCTGCTTTCAAAAAGATGTTTCCCATAGATGCCGCCATACGGGACTCGTGGCAGATGGTCCCTAAGGTGGAGGGAGCAGTCTCTACCCTAGCTAAGCGTACAACTATCCCCGTCGAGGACAGTTGTGCTTTCCTAGATCCTATGGATAAAAAATTGGAGGGTCTCCTTAAGAAAATTTTTATACATCAAGGTTTTATTCTCCAGCCTCTTGCATGCATAGCCCCAGTTAATGCTGCAGCGGCTTTTTGGTTCGAGTCTCTTGAGGAGGCTCTGCAGGTAGAGACCCCGTTAGACGATATTCTAGACAGGATTAAAGCTCTTAAGTTAGCCAACTCCTTTATTTCTGACGCCGTTTTTCAGTTAACCAAACTAACTGCTAAGAATTCAGGTTTTGCAATTTTGGCGCATAGGGCGCTATGGCTTAAGTCCTGGTCAGCAGACGTTACTTCAAAGTCTAAGCTTCTTAACATCCCCTTCAAGGGACAGATCCTATTCGGGCCCGGTCTGAAGGAGATCATTTCCGATATAACTGGAGGAAAAGGTCACGCCCTTCCTCAGGATAGGTCCAATAAGTTAAGGACCAAACAGAATAATTTTCGTTCCTTTCGAAACTTCAAGAGTGGCGCAGCCTCAACTTCCTCTAATGCAAAACAAGAGGGAAATTTCGCCCAGTCCAAACCAGTCTGGAAACCTAACCAGGCTTGGAACAAGGGGAAGCAGGCCAAGAAACCTGCGGCTGCCTCTAAGACAGCATGAAGGAGTAGCCCCCGATCCGGGACTGGATCTAGTAGGGGGCAGAATTTCTCTCTTCGCCCAGGCTTGGGCAAGAGACGTCCAGGATCCCTGGGCACTAGAGATTGTTTCCCAGGGATATCTTCTGGAATTCAAAGGTTCATCTCCAAAGGGGAGATTTCATCTCTCACAACTATCTGTAAACCAGATAAAAAGAGAGGCATTCTTACGTTGCGTTCAAGACCTACTGGTTATGGGAGTAATCCACCCAGTTCCAAGAGAGGAACAGGGGCTGGGTTTCTATTCAAACCTGTTTATAGTTCCCAAGAAAGAGGGAACCTTCAGACCTATCTTGGATCTCAAGATCCTAAACAAATTTCTCAGGGTCCCATCCTTCAAGATCCGAACCATCCTCCCTATGATCCAGGAGGGTCAATATATGACTACCATGGACTTAAAGGATGCTTATCTCCACATTCCAATTCACAGAGATCATCATCAGTTCCTCAGGTTCGCCTTCCTAGACAGGCATTACCAGTTTGTGGCTCTTCCCTTCGGGTTAACCACGGCACCAAGAATCTTTACGAAGGTTCTAGGGTCCCTTCTGGCGGTTCTAAGGCCCCCTTCTGGCGGTTCTAAGGCCGCGGGGCATAGCGGTAGCCCCTTACCTAGACGACATTCTGATTCAGGTGTCGACTTTTCAAATCGCCAAGTCTCATACGGAAATTGTTCTGGCCTTTCTGAGGTCTCACGGGTGGAAAGTGAACATAGAAAAGATTTCTCTCTCTCCTCTCACAAGAGTTTCCTTCCTAGGAACTCTGATAGATTCAGTAGATATGAAAAATTTTCTGACAGAAGTCAGGATTTCAAAGCTTCTAACCTCTTGCCGTGCTCTTCATTCCACTTCTCGGCCATCAGTGGCTCAGTGTATGGAAATGATCGGCCTAATGGTAGCGGCAATGGACATAGTTCCGTTTGCCCGCCTACATCTCAGACCACTGCAACTTTGCATGCTCAACCAGTGGAATGGGGACTACACAGATTTGTCTCCTCTGTTAGATCTGGATCAAGAGACCAGGGATTCTCTTCTCTGGTGGTTATCTCGGGTCCATCTATCCAGGGGAATGAGTTTCCGCAGGCCAGAGTGGACTAGTGACGACAGATGCCAGCCTTCTGGGCTGGGGCGCAGTCTGGAACTCCCTGAAGGCTCAGGGTTCGTGGACTGAGGAGGAAGCCCTCCTTCCGATAAACATTCTAGAACTAAGAGCGATAGTCAATGCTCTTCAGGCTTGGCCTCAACTAGCTGCGGCCAAGTTCATCAGATTTCAGTCGGACAATATCACGACTGTAGCCTTTATCAACCATCAGGGGGGAACAAGGAGTCCCCTGGCCATGATGGAGGTTTCAAAGATAATTCTATGGGCAGAGTTTCACTCTTGCCTTCTCTCAGCTATCCACATCCCAGGAGTAGAGAACTGGGAGGCGGATTTTCTAAGTCGGCAGACTTTTCATCCGGGGGAGTGGTAACTCCATCCGGAGGTATTTGCCCAGCTGATTCAACTATGGGGCAAACCAGAACTGGATCTGATGGCGTCTCGTCAGAATGCCAAGCTTCCTTGTTATGGGTCCAGGTCAAGGGATCCCCAGGCTGCACTGATAGATGTTCTAGCAGTGCCCTGGTCCTTCAGCCTGGCTTATGTGTTTCCACCATTTCCTTTCCTCCCTCGTCTGATTGCCAAGATCATGCAGGAGAGAGCTTCAGTTATTTTGATAGCACCTGCGTGGCCACGCAGGACTTGGTATGCAGATCTGGTGGAAATGTCATCCTTTGCACCATGGACTCTTCCGCTGAGGCAGGACCTTCTACTCCAAGGTCCATTCAAACATCCAAATCTTATTTCTCTGCGGCTGACTGCTTGGAGATTGAACGCTTGATTTTATACCTTAATTTAGGCTCGAAAGCCTGTCACCAGGAAAATCTATCATAAGATATGGTGTAAATATTTTCATTGGTGTGAATCCAAGGGTTACTCATGGAGTAAAGTCAGGATTCCTAGGATTTTATCCTTTCTCCAAGAAGGATTGGAGAAGGGATTGTCAGCTAGTTCCTTAAAGGGACAGATTTCTGCTCTGTCTATTCTTCTGCACAAGCGTCTGGCAGATGACGTTTTGTCAGGCTTTAGTTAGAATCAAGCCTGTGTTTAAACCTGTTGCTCCGCCATGGAGTTTAAATTTTGTTCTTAAAGTTCTTCAAGGGGTTCCGTTTGAACCTCTGCATTCCATAGATATCAAGCTTTTATCTTGGAAAGTTCTCTTTTTGGTAGCTATCTCTTCGGCTCGAAGAGTTTCAGAGTTATCTGCCTTACAGCGTGATTCCCCTTATCTGATCTTCCATGCAGATAAGGTAGTTTTGCGTACCAAACCTGGTTTTCTTTCTAAGGTGGTATCTAATAAGAATATCAATCAGGAGATTGTTGTTCCTTCACTGTGTCCTAATCCTTCTTCAAAGAAGTAACGTCTATTACACAATCTTGAAGTGGTTCGTGCTTTAAAGTTTTATTTACAAGCTACTAAGGATTTTCGTCAAACATCTGCATTGTTTGTCGTCTACTCTGGACAGAGGAGAAGCCAAAAGGCTTCGGCATCTTCTCTTTCTTTTTGGCTGAGAAGCATAATCCGTTTAGCTTATGAGACTGCTGGCCAGCAGCCTGCTGAAAGAATTACAGCTCATTCCACTAGAGCGGTACCTTCCACATGGGCTTTTAAAAATGAGGCCTCTGTTGAACAGATTTGTAAGGCGGCGACTTAGTCTTCACTTCATACTTTTTCTAAATTCTACAAATTTGATACTTTTGCTTCCTCGGAAGCTATTTTTGGGAAAAAGGTCTTGCAGGCAGTGGTGCCTTCCGTTTAAGTTCCTGCCTTGTCCCTCCCTTCATCCGTGTCCTAAAGCTTTGGTATTGGTATCCCACAAGTAATGGATGAACCCGTGGACTGGATACACCTTACAAGAGAAAACAAAATTTATGCTTACCTGATGAATTTCTTTCTCTTGTGGTGTATCCAGTCCACGGCCCGCCCTATCACTTTAAGGCAGGTTATTTTTAAACTACAGTCACCACTGCACCCTATAGTTTCTCCTTTTTTCTTGCTTGTCTTCGGTCGAATGACTGGGGGTGGCAGTTCGGGGAGGAGCTATATAGACAGCTCTGCTGTGGGTGTCCTCTTGCAACTTCCTGTTGGGAAGGAGAATATCCCATAAGTAATGGATGAACCCGTGGACTGGATACACCACAAGAGAAAGAAATTTATCAGGTAAGCATAAATTTTGTTTTCTGAGAAAGTCATTGATACAATGCTTTAGGCTTGTAAACCTGTTACTCGTAAGATTTATCATAAGGTATGGCTTAAATACCTTTATTGGTGTGAAGCAAAGGGTTTCTCTTGGAGCAGGGTGTGAGGGTTCCTCGAATTTTGTCTTTTTTTCAGGAGGGCCTGCAGAAAGGTTTATCAGCCAGCACTCTGAAGAGTCAGGTTTCTGCTCTGTCTATTCTTCTGCCAGATGTTCAATCCTTTGTGCAGGCCTTGGTCAGAATCAGGCCTGTGTTTAAACCTGTCACTCCCTCTTGAGCCTTAATCTTGTTCTTAAAGTTCTGCAGCAGGCTCCGTTTTAAGCCTATGCATTCAGTTGAAATTAAGTTGTTTTCTTGGAAAGTTTTGTTTCTCCTTGCTATTTCTTCTCCTCGCAGAGTTTCCGAGCTTTCACCTCTGAAGTGCGATTCTCCTTACCTTATTTTCTTTTACAAGATATGACGAGTCCACGGATTTCATCCTTATTTATGGGATATCGCCTCCTGGTCAGCAGGAGGTGGCAAAGAGCACCACAGCAGAGCTGTATATTATAGCTCCTCCCCTCCCTCCCACTCCAGTCATTCTCTTTGCCTGTGTTAGTGATAGGAAGAGGTAAAGTGAGGTGTTAGTTTAGTTTCTTCAATCAAGAGATTTTTATTTTAAATGGTACCAGTGAGTACTATTTTTCTCAGGGTACACAGCAACCGGAGAAATCTTCATTCAGTGACTCCCTTATTATTTGCTGCCCTGATGATGATGGTCTTAGCAAACATTATCTAAGACCCTGCTTGTTCCCACAGATTGGCTGAAGGTGGTGTAAAGAGCATCTTCATTGTGTGGGACCACATCATGCTGCGCTCAGCATTGAGGTATGTGCAGTCATTTGCTTCTGGGGAAACTGAGATATATCAGAACAGACTGATATTTATTCCCTATACCGGGGAGGGGTAAGCAGTATGCACAGAGATCAGGAGATGGTGTGCCTGGGATTCCCCCCTCTGTTGGATGCTATCAACTGTGTTTATTTTTTCAGTAAACTGATGTGTGCTTCACCCAGTGGGTATACTATGTTGTGGGCTGACGCTGGGAGATTGCGGATTGTTCCCCAAGGGTTCTAACGTTATCTGTGGAACTTATGAGACGGGGGAGTTGTACGTTTATTTGAGGGGCACATTGGCGGTTCTCTTTATTATGGTTTATGTGTTAAACCAACATTTTTTTCTTCCCATGCGGTTTCCTTGCTGGGGAATTGATTTACGCCCACGATGGGCGGGGCCTAGCTTTGCGCGCTTAGCCGCGCAGTTGTCATCCGGATCCTCGATTGGCTGCAGGTCTCTGGGCTCCGGTTTGGCCTAAGTCAGTTTGTGTATGTAACTTTCACAAACAGACTTGGGAGCGCCGTTCACGGAGTATTCAGTGTCTTGTGGAGGCAGGTAGGCGCCGCAGCAGAGCTGTGTCGAGGTGCAAGTGCCAAAAGTTTGTTAAACCCTTATGCATAGCTAAACTGGGTATACAGAGTAAAATTTACTGAACGTTTAATAGTGCTCCCTATTGTTGCATAGTTTTGTTGTGGAGCAGAAAAATTATTACGGTATTATTTTTTAAAGACACAGTACGCTTGTTTTTTTCAAAAAAAATTCTATAAGGTTTGGCCTCAAAATTAATTTTAATTGAGTAAAAGACGATCAATATTGCTATTGCTGGTTTGTTTGTCATGGCTGACCTTCAGGAAAGTACCTGTTCTATGTGTTTAGATGCCAATGTGGAACCCCCTATTCCTTTTTTTTTTCCTCATGTACTGAGAGGGCCTTACAATGTAAAGAACAAATTTTCTTTAATGCAAGTATGTCTAAGGATGATTCTCAGACTGATGAGACTCAGGGTATGCCACAAATTTCTCCCCAAGCATCACAACCTCAACCGCGTCCACTTCATTCACTCTGCAGGATATGGCTGCAGTTATGTCATCCATTCTTACAGAAGTTTTATCTAAGTTGCCAGTGTTACAAGGCAAACGCAGCAGGTCAGAGGCCCATGTGGCCCCTGCGAATTCTGATGCTTTAATGGCTATCTCCGATATACCTTCACAGGGCTCTGAATTGGGGGGTAGGAAGGCCCTGTCAGAGGGGGAACTGTCTGACGCAGGAAGTGCATTACCCCCGACAGATTCGGACGTCATGTCCTTCGAATTTAAACTTGAACACCTCCGTCTTTTACTGCAAGAGGTTTTGGTGACTCTGGACTCTGACTCTATTGTGGTCCCACCAGAGAAATTGAGTAAAAAGCCAAAGTCACCTGGAGACCCAACCAGGCTTGGAACAAGGGTAAACAACCCAAGAAGCCTGCTGCTGCTCCCAAGACAGCATGAAGGGGCAGACTTTCTCTCTTTGTCCAGGCTTGGATAAGACGTTTAGGATCCATGGACACTAGAAATTGTCTCGAGGGTATCAGTTTGAGTTAAAAAATTCCTTCCCAAGGGGAAGGTTTCTTCTTTCACGATTGTCTGTAGATCAGATAAAAAGTGAGGCGTTCTTACGTTGTGTAAAAGACCTCTCCACTATGGGAGTAATTTGTCCCGTTCCAATACAGTAACAGGGGCGGGGGTTTTACTCAAATTTTGTTGTGGTTCCAAAAAAAGAGGGAACGTTCCGACCCATTTTAGATCTCAAGAGTGTAAACATGTTTCTCAGAGTTCCATCCTTCAAGATGGAGACTTTTCGGACAATTCTTCCATTGATCCAGGAGGGTCAATATATGACTACTGTGGACTTAAAGGATGCATACCTTCATATTCCTATCCACAGAGATCATCACCAGTTCCTGAGGTTTGCTTTACTGGACAAACATTTTCAGTTCATGGCCCTTCCTTTTGGGCTGGCCACGGCACCCAGGATCTTCACGAAAGTTCTAGGGTCTCTGCTGGCGGTTCTCAGACCGCGGGGCATTGCAGTGGCGCATTATCTGGACGATATTCTGATCCAGGCGTCGTCTTATCAGCTGACAAAGTCTCATACCGACATTGTTCTATCCTTTCTAAGTACTCACGGGTGGAAGGTGAATCTAGAAAAGAGTTCACTAATTCCTCAGACAAGGGTTCCTTTCCTGGGAACTCTAATAGACTCTATATCCATGAAAATCTTTTTGACGGAAGTCTGAAAGTTAAAGATTCTGAATACATGCCGATCCCTTCAGTCCAATCCTCGGCCATCAGTGGCTCAGTGCATGGAGGTAATTGGATTGATGGTGGCGGCAATGGACATCATTCAGTTTGCTCGTTTTCATCTCAGACCTCTACAACTGAGCACGCTCACAGTGGAATGGAGATTATGCAAATTTTTCTCCTCAGATAGATCTGGATCAGGAGACAAGGGAGACTCTTCTTTGGTGGTTGTTGCCGGATCATCTGTCCCAAGGGACGTGCTTCCGCAGACCCTCATGGGTGATAGTGACAACGGATGACAGTCTAGAATTCCCTGAAGGCTCAGGGTGTGTGGACTCTGTCGGAGTCTTTACTTACAATCAATATTCTGGAGTTGAGAGCAATATTCAATGCGCTTCAGGCTTGGGCTCAGTTGGCTTCGGCCAAATTCATCTTTTTTCAGTCGGACAACATCACGACTGTGGTGTACATCAGTCATCAGGGAGGAACAAGGAGTTCCTTAGCGATGACCGAAGTATCCAAGATAATTTGGTGGGAGGAGGGTCACTCTTGTTATCTGTCAGCAATCTACATGCCAGGAGTGGACAACTGGGAAGCGGATTTTTTGAGCAGACAGACGTTTCATCCGGGGGAATGGGAACTCCATCCGGAGGTTTTTGCCACCCTGATTCGTCAGAATGCCAAGCTCCCGAGATACGGATCCAGGTCCAGGTATCCTCAGGCCGAACTGATAGATGCCTTGGCAGTGCCTTGGTCGTTCAACCTTGCTTATGTGTTTCCACCGTTTGCTCTCCTTCCCCGGGTGATTGCTCTGATCAAACAGGAGAGGGCTACGGTGATTCTCATTGCTCCTGCGTGGCCTTGCAGGACTTGGTATCCTGATCTGGTGGACATGTCCTCTCTGCCACCGTGAAAGCTTCCATTGAGGCATGACCTTCTCATTCAGGGACCCTTCCATCATCCGAATCTAGTTTCTCTGCAGCGGACTGCTTGGAGATTGAACTCTTGGTTTTATCTAAGCGAGGGTTCTCTGATTCGGTCATTGATACCTTGATCCAGGCTCGTAAGCCTGTTACTAGAAGGATTTACCATAAGATATGGCGTAAATATCTTTATTGTTGCAAATCCAAGGGCTACTCATGGAGTAAGATTAGGATTTTATCTTTTCTCCAAGAAGGATTGGAGAAAGGGTTATCAGCAAGTTCCTTAAAGGGACAGATTTCTGCTTTGTCTATTTTGCTACACAAACGTCTGGCAGATATTCCGGATGTTCAATCTTTTTGTCAGGCTCTGACTAGAATCAGGCCTGTGTTTAGACCTATTGTTCCTCCTTGGAGTTTGAATTTAGTTCTTAATGTTCTTCAAGGGGTTCTGTTCGAACCTATGCATTCCATAGATATTAAGTTGTTATCTTGGAAAGTTTTATTTTTGGTTGCTATTTCTTCTGCTCGCAGAGTTTGAGCTTTCAGCATTACAATGTGATTCTCCTTACCTTATTTTTCATTCTGATAAGGTAGTGTTACGTACCAAACCTGGTTTTCTTCCTAAGGTTGTTTCCAACAAAAATATTAATCAGGAAATTATTGTTCCTTCATTGTGTCCTAATTCTTCTTTTAAGAAGGAGCGTCTGTTACATAACTTGGACGTGGTCCGTGCCCTGAAGTTTTTCTTACAGGCGACAAAGGAATTTACGTCAATCTTCATTATTTGTTGTCTTTTCTGGGAAACGTAGGGGTCAGAAAGCTACGGCTACCTCTCTCTCTTTCTGGCTGAAGAGTATCATCCGTTTTGCATATGAGACTGCTGGACAGCAGCCTCCTGATAGAATTACGGCTCATTCTACTAGGGCTGTGGCTTCCTCATGGGCATTTAAAAATGATGCTTCTGTTGAACAAATTTGCAAGGCTGCAACTTGGTCGTCTCTTCACACTTTTTACAAATTTGATACTTTTGCCTCGTCCGAGGCTGTTTTTGGGAGAAGCATGCAAACTATATTTAGCATAAGATAATTGCGTTTATAAATGCTAAATAAAAATGCAATGTCTTAACAATAGTGACAATTAAGCAAAATACAGAAATGTACAATCAGCAATAGCAAAAATGATTGTGATAAATCGAGATGAGCAAAATAATACTACAACAATAACTATCCTAATTGTGTATTTATGGAGGTTAAAGTATAGAGCACGTATCTGCAGTGATTTTATAAAATACCAAGTGTTAATATAACGTTGATAAAGGGGTCGATTTTACCAAAGGCTTCGCCCCCCTTATGACTGTAGGTTCTCACAAGAGAACCTGCAGTCCGTATTTATGAAGCAGTGCTTCCCTAACCTCTTAGGTGGAGAATTTGAATCCCCCTGGTCTCCTCCTACCTGGGAGATTTACAGCTCCTGCCCGCTAGTTATTGGCTGTGCGCAGGCAGAGGGCGGCGTTCCACAAGAGCACAAAATAGCGTTCTTGTGCAATGCTGAATTCCGGCAGCTGTAAGCTTGGGTTAGTAGAAATATGCATTTTTGTAAAGTGCCTGTAAATATTACTATATCATAAAAATATATGATTTTCTAATGATTACATTTAAATATTTTCATACAATGTATATATTTTTTTTAAATTATACAACATTTTGAAATAGCCATTGAAGCAACTACTTCTGTTGTAGTTATTACATTTAGTTATACAATTTAATAAATATAATGTATCTTAAATAGAAACTATCTTCAAAGCATTTATTTTTTAAAACATCCTATTTAAATCAAAACACTGATTTATTAAATTTTTTTTTTTTAAATCATTGATTTTTATCCACCCTGCTTTTTACTGAGATTTTGAGACAGTAAGCAATTGCCAAAATGTGATAAAAGCATGCATAAACATGAATATAATTTTATAAACACATTAACTGTATAATAACTATGTAAATATAAAATAAGTGAGTATAACAATACAACATTTCTAAACCCCTATATCACAACAGTGCAATTTTGAAGATCTATATTAATTAGTGTTCAATTTCTCTCCCATTCTCTGTCTCTTACATTCCCCCTTTCTCTCTCTCTCTCTCTCTCTCTCTCCTCTTACTCTATCTGCCCTCTATGTCCCCTCTATCTCTCCGCCCATTCCCTCCCCTCCCTCTCTCCTCCTCTCCCCCCTTCTCTCTCTCTCCTTCCCCTTCTCTTTATCTCTCTCACACATATTCTTGCTTTAACAGAGTCATTTACAGATATATGTAATAACAGGTGTAAGAATAAATTAAATGAATAGTAGGTAGGGGACATATAGTAATTCTGAAGGATACACAGGGGCACTTTAATTCTTTATATTAGGGCAAATGAGATTTTGGTTTGTGGATGTGGACTGAGGAGAGGGTGTTTGTTGATCATTTGTGCTTAATAGTATCAGTGGTGTTTAAAATGGTTGGCAAAGTAATTTTCTGTAACTCAGGTGGCCATAGGGCGTTAAAAGTAAAGAATTATTATGGGAGATATGTGCTGTCACTTTGCATTTAAATATAGGAATTTATATGGGAAGATCATTTATGTGACTGAGAATTTGTTTTTATTTTTTATTTGACAGCCTGATCATTCTCTTTATAATGAATTCAGAATATGGAAAGAAGACCCTTCAATGGAAAGGACATGTCCATTTTTAGAAAGAATTTATGCGGAAGACATTTGCCCCTGTTTAGCATTCTCCAAAAGTGAAGTAAGTGTATAATTTGTAACTACATTGTATTGCTTGTTGTGCGATATAGCTATACAAGTCATATATTTAATATATACTTATATTTATTATTTACATTTTACAGACCACATTCTGCATCACACTTGGTTTTCCATAATGTAGTTTAAATAGGTAATTTATGTACCTGCACAAATGCTTTATTTTGCACAGCCTGCATTTTGTATAATTAGTTTTTCGCCAGTAAGTGTTATAAAGTGTGTAACACGACTTTGTTTTAATTAAATGAAGACTTTTAACGTTGTATTATTTAGTGAACTTCTGGGAACCCACTAAAGTCTTTGGTATGGAGAACAGTGTGTGTTGGCTTTGCTTTTATTTATTTAAATGAATGTACTGTAAGTGCGAGTGCCTTTGAGGTGCCAGTTCCCTTTGGAATGAACTGTATGATTTACACCTTACACTTTGTTTTGTTTTTTCCCAAAATATGAAAATTTTATATTTAACAAATTGTACCTTTTTAATATAAAGAAACTTTTTTACATATGGTAGTTGCAGCAAAATATAAAAAATTAGCAGAGATTACCCGTTGTTAAATTTTCCCAAATTAGATTTTACCCTGAAAGGGAAGGGATAACCTGCATTCAGAAACAATATGAGCAGACCAAGATTTGAGCCATAAAGCTTGTCTGACCAAAACAGTCTAAGCAGCATTATTAGCATTCATGCAAACCATTTCCACAACTGCATCACAAATTAAACTATTTGCACTTCTCATTAGATTTAAGCAATCCATTTATCTCATCATAAGTAGATTTTCCAGAAGCACTGAAAGGTTGCGTCAACAAACAGCAGTAGCAGCAGCTACACAGACGATACCGACACAACATAAAGCTACTACACTTTCTCCTTTATATGAAAACCTTCAAGTTGTTTATCCAAAATATCCATAATAGAGGAACTATCTTTCAAAGGAATAGTAGTATGCCTGGCAAGAGTGGAAATAGCTGCACTCACCTTAGTAATAGTTTCCCAAATATCTGCATTAGAAGGAAAAGGGAACATTAGTTTCAATCCTAAAGGGGAGGAGAGCCCACGGCCTCATTCATTACTTGTGGGAATAAGAACCTGGCCACCAGGAGGAGACACAGACACCCCAGCCAAAGGCTTAAATACCTCCCCCACTTTCCTCATCCCCCAGTCATTCTTTGCCTTTCATCACAGGAGGTTGGCAGAGAGATTCGGAGTAGTCTCTTATGGAGGATAGTACTCTTTGGAATGGGACTGGAGTTTTAAGTAGTTCTGTCAGCCTCTCAGTGAGAGCTTGGGTGAAAGTTAGGGTCCGGAGATGCAGGGAGATTCTTTCTGCAAAACCATCCCGACTCATTTTAACAACTCCATAAGCAATCAGCATTGACGAGTTTCTCTGCTTTCTACACTCAAGTTAATGTCAGGAGAGATGCTACTACACTGTCACACTTGAGAGGCCATGTTCCTGTTCCACGGCATAGATTCTGGCAAGATAGTTTCATTTTTTATACACATAATGATAACGCAGAAGACAGGGTCACAGTGTGATACCTTTTATCTTTAGATAATCAAGGGTTAATATCCCTGGTAGGGGGATTATACATAATATTGTTTGTGTCATTGCTGCGACATGTGTGAGATGAGGCTCTGGCAATGGGTGGACTTTAGTTTCACTTCTGGGAGTATTTGTGCAGCAGATTTGGCACATTTTCTCCCTAGTGCAGGGGCGATCCTGCAAGCATTCCTTCTGATCGGGTGTGGCCTACACAAATTCCTTGCTTGACCGACGGTGCAGGAGATGTAACGGTTTCTGTCGTCGGGGTCATAGGAGGTGGTGAGTGCCCCAGCCATTGGAGGTTATAAGGGTGCCATTTTTTATATTTATATCTAGTTCGTAATAAAGCCGCAAGCTATGGAGTACTCTGACGCGTTAGTGGGTACTCCCTCTTTAACTAAGTCTAGTAATTGTGTTTATTGTGAGGAGGTTCCGGTAGATTCGCCTGCTCATCTGTGTTCCACCTGCCTTGATGCCTTGCAACATCTAGAAAGAATATGATGTCTAGTACTACTGAGCCGGCCACCTCTGAGGGTTCCCCGTCCTATGAGGTGCGTTCCCTACATTCATCTCAGAGTACACATGCAGCGCCCTAGGGCATGACTATTTCTCCTATGGGAGAGATCTGTTGGCCGTCAGATTTTGTGGATCAACTGCAAACAGCGATCTCTAAGGTGATTAGTGCCTTACCATGTTCTGCCAAGCGTAAGGTAAACTATGGCGATCCAACCCAGGGGTCATCTACGCCAATGGATATTTCGGAAAGATTATCCGCTGATGAGGATGACTCTGACTCTTCGGAGGACGTTCCTTCTGGGTTGGAGTCATCTAAAGCTCCGACTGCAGAGGAGCCTGACTTTCGGATAAGGATGGAAAATTTGCGCTTTTTGCCGGAGCAAGTGCTTGCTACCCTCGAGGTTCCGGAACCAAAGCTACCGGAGGAACCTTTGATTCCTAAGCTTGATAAAGTATATGAGGACAGGGTGGTGCCTCAGACCTTCCCGGTTCCTGTTAAGATGGCTAACATTATTAAGAATGAATGGGAGAGATTAGGTTCTTCCTTTTCCACTCTGAGCTCTAGCTACGGGGGGGCTGTCCCTAAGGTGGATGGTGCTATCTCTACGCTCGCAAAGCGGACGACGATTCCTCTTGAGGATAGTTAGTCGTTTAAAGAGCCCATGGATAAAAAGTTACAGAACATGTTAAGAAAAATGTTTCAACATACGGGGTTTGTTTTTCAGCCAGCAGCAGCGGTTGCCGGAGCTGCAACATATTGGTGCAAAGCTCTGTCTGACATGGTCGAGAGGGAGACTCCCCTCGACAAGATACAGGAGAGAATTAAGGCTTTGAGGGTCGCTAATTCTTTTATTTGTGATGCCAATATGCAAATTATTCGCCTGAAAACTAAGGTGTCACTTTTTTCCGTATTAGCCCTCAGGGCTCTGTGGCTAAAGTCGTGGTCTGCGGACATGACCTCTAAGTCTAAACTGCTATCCCTTCCATTTCAGGCAAAGATCCTGTTCAGTCCAGGATTGGACGTGATCATATCCACGGTTACGGGAGGCAAGGGTGCTTTCCTACCGCATTATAAGAAGGTTAAGCCTAAGGGATCTACTTTTTCGTCCCTTTCATGCGGACAAGGCCCAACGCCAACAGCCCGCCACAAAAGCGGATCAGTCCAAGGGCGCTTGGAAACCAGCCCAGTCTTGGAATAAGTCCAAGCAGAACAAGAAGCCCACCGAAACAAAGCCGGCATGAAGGGGCGGCCCCCGACCGGTCTCCGGGCCAAGTATGGAGGGCAGATTATATCTCTTCTCAGAAGCCTGGTTGCATGATGTTTCAGGACCCTTGGTTTCTGGAAGTTGTCACCCAAGGATACAGGATAGGGTTCAGATCTCATCCGCCCAGGGGCAGATTCCTCCTGTCAAGCCTGTCTTCCAGACCAGAAAAGAGAGACGCCTTTCTGGAATGTGTGAGGGATCTCTCTTCCCTCTGAGTAATTGTACCGGTACCCCCAGGAGAAGGGGGTCTAGGGTACTATTCAAACCTTTTCGTGGTCCCAAAGAAGGAGGGCAAGTTCCGCCCGATTCTGGACCTAAAACTAATTTCTGGCTGTTCCATCGTTCAAAATGGAAGCTATCAAATCTATTCTGCCCCTAGTTCAAGAGGGTCAGTTCATGACGACAATAGACTTGAAGGATGCCTACCTTCATGTGCCAATCCACAGGGACCACTTCAGGTTCCTGAGATTTGCATTCCTGGATCAACATTTCCAGGTTGTGGCCCTTCCCTTTGGTCTAGTGACAACCCCGAGAGTCTTCACAAAGGTTCTGGGGGCGCTACTTGCAGTGGCCAGATCCAGAGGCATTGCTGTGGCACCCTATCTGGACGACATCCTAGTCCAGGCGCCGTTGTTCAGTCTCGCAGAGGATCACTCGAGGGCTCTTCTTCTTTTGCTCCAATCCCACGGTTGGAAGATAAACTCAGGAAAGAGCTCCCTGATTCCCAGCAACAGGGTGGAGTTCCTGGGAACTATAATAGATTCTGTATCCATGAGGGTATTTCTCATAGATCAGTGACACAGGACGATTGCATCCACCTGTCTTGCCCTTCAGTCCTCCTCCAGTCCCCTCGGTGGCTCAGAGTATGGAGGTGATCGGGCTCATGGTGTCCAGTATCGATGTCATTCCATTCGCGAGGTTCCACCTCAGACCTCTTCAGTTATGCATGTTAAGACAGTGGAACGGCGATCATACAGACCTATCCCAACTGATTTCTTTGGGCGATCGGACGAGGGAATCCCTCTCTTGGTGGATCCGTCCGGAACAAATGTCCCAAGGGTCGTCCTTCCTGAGACCGCCCTGGGAGATTGTGACCACGGACGCGAGTCTGGAAGGAGCTGTCTGGGGTGTCAGGATGGCACAGGGAAAATGGTCTTGAGAGGAGTCTCTCCTTCCGATCAATATTCTGGAGCTTCGAGCGATCTATATTGCTCTGAAGGCGTGGCCTCTACTGGGGTCGTTCAGCTTCGTCAGATTCCAGACAGACAACATTACCTTGGTGGCTTACATCAACCACCAGGGGGGGACGAGAAGCTCTCTGGCAATGAGGGAGATTTCTCGTATATTGGAATGGGCAGAGTCTCATAACTGTTCGCTCTCAGCAATCCACATTCCGGGTGTGGACAACTGGGAAGTGGATTTCCTCAGCAGGCCATCCTTCCATCCGGGGGAATGGTCTCTCCATCCCGAGGTGTTTGCAGGGATTTGTCACAGATGGGGGACGCCTTAAATGGACCTCATGGCGTCCAGACTCAATTGCAAGCTACCCAGATACGGGTCACCGTCCAGGGATCCCCAGGTAGAGCTGATAGATGTCTTAGTGGTGCCTTGGGGGGTTCACCCTAGTTAAATTTTTCCACCGTTGCCACTTCTACCTCATGTAGTGGCCCGAATCAAGCAGGAGCAAGCTTTGACTATTCTGATTGCTCCGTCGTGGCCGCGGAGGAGGTGTTTTGCGGATCTGATGGGGATGTCATCTTCTCCTCCATGGAGGTTATCCTGTTGCAGGGATCTGTTGGTACAGGGTCCCTTTCAACATCAAAATCTAGATTATCTGAGGCTGACTGCTTGGAGATTGAACGCTTAGTCTTGGCCAAGAGAGGGTTTTCTGAGAGAGTGATTGATGCTCGTTCAGGCTAGGAAGCGTTCACTCGTCGAATCTATTATAAGGAGGTGTCTAACCGTAACAACAATCAGGAAATAGTAGTTCCTTCTTTGTGTCCTAACCCCTCTTCTCCTAAGGAGAGGTTACTTCATAATTTGGACGTGGTTCGAGCCTTGAAGTTTTATCTTCAAGCTACAAAGGAATTCAGACAATCTACATATCTTTTTGTGGTGTATGCAGGGAAGCGCGCAAGGGGCAAAAAGCCTCTTTTACTTCTTTGTCCTTTTGGTTGAGGAGCATGACTCGCTTGGCCTATGAGACAGCGGGACATAAGCCTCCTCAGAGGATCACGACTCATTCGACTAGAGCTGTGGCTTCTTCTTGGGCCTTTAAAAATGAGGCCTCTATGGAGCAAATTTGTAAGGCGGCTACCTGGTCCTCCTTACATACCTTTACAAAGTTTTACAAATTTGACGTTTTTGCTTCGGCGGAAGCTGTTTTTGGGAGAAAGGTTTTACAGGCTGTGGTCCCTCAGATTAGGGTCTACATTTTTTTGCCCTCCCGTTTTTCATTGTGTCCTCTAGAGCTTGGGTATTTGTTCCCACAGGTAGTGAATGAGGCCGTGGACTCTCCTCCCCTTTAGATGGAAAACATAAATTATGCTTACATGATCATTTTATTTACATCGAGGGGAGGAGAGTCCACGGCTTCCATCCTTTGCTCCGATGGGCAGCCCTAAATTTAATTTTTGTTCTTCTGGCACCATTTATAGCCTGATATTTCTCCTACTGTTCCTTCTTTCCTCGGCAGAATGACTGGGGGATGAGGGAAGTGGGGGAGGTATTTAAGCCTTTGGCTAGGGTGTCTTTGCCTCCTCCTGGTGGCCAGGTTCTTATTCCCACAAGTAATGGAAATAAAATGATCAGGTAAACATAATTTATGTTTTTGAATTTAGCAGACAGAACAAAAGGAATACCTCACTTCTGCCATCCCTTATAAATGACTCCAGAAACTGAATCAGGCATAGGAATAGTACTAGAGCAAAAAACTTCCTCAATATGCTCAAGCCTAAAATTAAAGGGCACATCTTCTGCCACAGTAGCAGGGTGCTGATACTCAGAAAGTTTGTACTCTGAGAAAGAATCCTCAGAATCATAAGCACCCCTATCAGCTATGAGGATTTTAAAAAGGCTCTTAAGGGTCCCTGACAAGCTAAATGCCAAATAAGGATCACCTTCCAATCCTTGCATGCTTCTGAGCTTCATAGCTTAAAGGGACAGTACACTGTAAAATTGTTTTTATATGAATGTATATTCAATGACTTGTTATACCAGCTGCAGAGTATAAAACGTATGAGAAATTGCATTTTTTGGTTTATTTGTGTATATAAAGTAGCTGGTTTTGTGCTTTTAAACCACAGCCTATTACAATGGGTTTAGCTTCAGGTAATATCAGATCTCATTATGTTATCACTTTTAAGTACACAAACTTGCTTCCTTATCTTATATTTGTCTAGAAAACCAAAGCTCAATACTTAGAGAGAACAATGGAGAATTATCATTTTATTACTTATCATGCCCCCCACTGAGGGCATAATCTCTTCTGCTGGCTGTGTTTACTTAGGCTATTCAATAGATTATACTCCAGTATAGAAACTTTCAGTATAGGTTGGGATACCACAGGCTAAATCAGCTATTTCAGTTGCCAAATTAGGGGTAAAGGAGCTACTTGCAATCAGTTTAAGACACACCAGCAGGTAAAATAAATGATTGGGAACAATTTAAAGGGGAAAACATTTTTGGGTGAACTGTCCTTTTAAGGCTGAATTACTAACATTTCATTAGTAGCAGAGTGAATATATTCTTTACATTTTGGAGACAGTCCAGAAGAACCTTCCTGGGTGTAGCCGTCCTAAGCCGTAAACCCCTTGAACACACTCTGAAATAAACCTAAAAAATTAGGGATGCACCGAAATTTCGGCCGCAGAAACGTTTCGGCCGAAAATGGCCATTTCTCCAACATAGGTGTGTCCGGTCCACGGCGTCATCCTTACTTGTGGGATATTCTCTTCCCCAACAGGAAATGGCAAAGAGCCCAGCAAAGCTGGTCACATGATCCCTCCTAGGCTCCGCCTACCCCAGTCATTCTCTTTGCCGTTGTACAGGCAACATCTCCACGGAGATGGCTTAGAGTTTTTTAGTGTTTAACTGTAGTTTTTCATTATTCAATCAAGAGTTTGTTATTTTCAAATAGTGCTGGTACGTACTATTTACTCAGAAACAGAAAAGAGATGAAGAATTCTGTTTGTATGAGGAAAATGATTTTAGCAACCGTAACTAAAATCCATGGCTGTTCCACACAGGACTGTTGAGAGCAATTAACTTCAGTTGGGGGAACAGTTTGCAGTCCTTTGCTGCTTGAGGTATGACACATTCTAACAAGACGATGTAATGCTGGAAGCTGTCATTTTCCCTATGGGATCCGGTAAGCCATGTTTATTACGATTGTAAATAAGGGCTTCACAAGGGCTTATTTAGACTGTAGACTTTTTTTGGGCTAAATCGATTGATATTAACACTTATTTAGCCTTGAGGAATCATTTATTCTGGGTATTTTGATATAATAATATCGGCAGGCACTGTTTTAGACACCTTATTCTTTAGGGGCTTTCCCAAAGCATAGGCAGAGTCTCATTTTCGCGCCGGTGTTGCGCACTTGTTTTTGAGAGGCATGGCATGCAGTCGCATGTGAGAGGAGCTCTGATACTTATAAAAGACTTCTGAAGGCGTCATTTGGTATCGTATTCCCCTTTGGGTTTGGTTGGGTCTCAGCAAAGCAGATACCAGGGACTGTAAAGGGGTTAAAGCTTAAAACGGCTCCGGTTCCGTTATTTTAAGGGTTAAAGCTTCCAAAATTGGTGTGCAATATTTTCAAGGCTTTAAGACACTGTGGTGAAAGTTTGGTGAATTTTGAACAATTCCTTCATGTTTTTTCGCAATTGCAGTAATAAAGTGTGTTCAGTTTAAAATTTAAAGTGACAGTAACGGTTTTATTTCAAAACGTTTTTTGTACTTTCTTATCAAGTTTATGCCTGTTTAACATGTCTGAACTACCAGATAGACTGTGTTCTGAATGTGGGGAAGCCAGAATTCCTATTCATTTAAATAAATGTGATTTATGTGATAATGACAATGATGCCCAAGATGATTCCTCAAGTGAGGGGAGTAAGCATGGTACTGCATCATTCCCTCCTTCGTCTACACGAGTCTTGCCCACTCAGGAGGCCCCTAGTACATCTAGCGCGCCAATACTCCTTACTATGCAACAATTAACGGCTGTAATGGATAATTCTGTCAAAAACATTTTAGCCAAAATGAACCCTTGTCAGCGTAAGCGTGGATGCTCTGTTTTAGTTACTGAAGAGCATGACGGCGCTGATATTAATATCTCTGAAGGGCCCCTAACCCAATCTGAGGGGGCCAGGGAGGTTTTGTCTGAGGGAGAAATTACTGATTTAGGGAACATTTCTCAGCAGGCTGAATCTGATGTGATTACATTTAAATTTAAATTGGAACATCTCCGCATTTTGCTTAAGGAGGTATTATCCACTCTGGATGATTGTGAAAATTTGGTCATCCCAGAGAAACTATGTAAAATGGACAAGTTCCTAGAGGTGCCGGGGCTCCCAGAAGCTTTTCCTATACCCAAGCGGGTGGCGGACATTGTTAATAAAGAATGGGAAAGGCCCGGTATTCCTTTCGTCCCTCCCCCCATATTTAAAAAATTGTTTCCTATGGTCGACCCCAGAAAGGACTTATGGCAGTCAGTCCCCAAGGTCGAGGGAGCGGTTTCTACTTTAAACAAACGCACCACTATTCCCATAGAGGATAGTTGTGCTTTCAAAGATCCTATGGATAAAAAATTAGAAGGTTTGCTTAAAAAGATGTTTGTTCAGCAGGGTTACCTTCTACAACCCATTTCATGCATTGTCCCTGTCACTACAGCCGCATATTTCTGGTTTGATGAACTGATTAAGGTGCTCGATAGTGACTCTCCTCCTTATGAGGAGATTATGGACAGAATCAATGCTCTCAAATTGGCTAATTCTTTCACTCTAGACGCCTCTTTGCAATTGGCTAAGTTAGCGGCTAAGAATTCTGGGTTTGCTATTGTGGCGCGCAGAGCGCTTTGGTTGAAATCTTGGTCGGCTGATGCGTCTTCCAAGAACAAGCTACTAAACATTCCTTTCAAGGGGAAAACGCTGTTTGGTCCTGACTTGAAAGAGATTATCTCTGATATCACTGGGGGTAAGGGCCACGCCCTTCCTCAGGATCGGCCTTTCAAGGCAAAAAATAGACCTAATTTTCGTCCCTTTCGTAAAAACGGACCAGCCCAAGGTGCTACGTCCTCTAAGCATGAGGGTAATACTTCTCAGGCCAAGCCAGCTTGGAGACCAATGCAAGGCTGGAACAAGGGAAAGCAGGCCAAGAAACCTGCCACTGCTACCAAGACAGCATGAAATATTGGCCCCCGATCCGGGACCGGATCTGGTGGGGGGCAGACTCTCTCTCTTCGCTCAGGCTTGGGCAAGAGATGTTCTGGATCCTTGGGCGCTAGAAATAGTCTCCCAGGGTTATCTTCTGGAATTCAAGGGACTTCCCCCAAGGGGGAGGTTCCACAGGTCTCAGTTGTCTTCAGACCACATAAAAAGACAGGCGTTCTTACATTGTGTAGAAGACCTGTTAAAAATGGGAGTGATTCATCCTGTTCCATTAAGAGAACAAGGGATGGGGTTCTACTCCAATCTGTTCATAGTTCCCAAAAAAGAGGGAACGTTCAGACCAATCCTAGATCTCAAGATCTTAAACAAATTTCTCAAGGTCCCATCGTTCAAGATGGAAACCATTCGAACTATCCTTCCTTCCATCCAGGAAGGTCAATTCATGACCACGGTGGATTTAAAGGATGCGTATCTACATATTCCTATCCACAAGGAACATCATCGGTTCCTAAGGTTTGCATTCCTGGACAAACATTACCAGTTCGTGGCGCTTCCTTTCGGATTAGCCACTGCTCCAAGGATTTTCACAAAGGTACTAGGGTCCCTTCTAGCGGTGCTAAGACCAAGGGGCATTGCAGTAGTACCTTACCTGGACGACATTCTGATTCAAGCGTCGTCCCTCCCTCGAGCAAAGGCTCACACGGACATCGTCCTGGCCTTTCTCAGATCTCACGGCTGGAAAGTGAACGTGGAAAAGAGTTCTCTATCCCCGTCAACAAGGGTTCCCTTCTTGGGAACAATTATAGATTCCTCAGAAATGAGGATTTTTCTAACAGAGGCCAGAATAACAAAGCTTCTGGACTCTTGTCGGATTCTTCATTCCGTTCCTCTTCCTTCCGTAGCTCAGTGCATGGAAGTGATCGGGTTGATGGTAGCGGCAATGGACATAGTTCCTTTTGCGCGCATTCATCTAAGACCATTACAACTGTGCATGCTCAGTCAGTGGAATGGGGACTATACAGACTTGTCTCCAAAGATACAAGTAAATCAGAGGACCAGAGACTCACTCCGTTGGTGGCTGTCCCTGGACAACCTGTCACAAGGGATGACATTCCGCAGACCAGAGTGGGTCATTGTCACGACCGACGCCAGTCTGACGGGCTGGGGCGCGGTCTGGGGATCCCTGAAAGCTCAGGGTCTTTGGTCTCGGGAAGAATCTCTTCTACCGATAAATATTCTGGAACTGAGAGCGATATTCAATGCTCTCAAGGCTTGGCCTCAGCTAGCAAGGACCAAGTTCATACGATTTCAATCAGACAACATGACGACTGTTGCGTACATCAACCATCAGGGGGGAACAAGGAGTTCCCTAGCGATGGAGGAAGTGACCAAGATTATTCTATGGGCGGAGTCTCACTCCTGCCACCTGTCTGCTATCCACATCCCGGGAGTGGAAAATTGGGAAGCGGATTTTCTGAGTCGTCAGACATTGCATCCGGGGGAGTGGGAACTCCATCCGGAAATCTTTGCCCTAGTCACTCAGCTGTGGGGCATTCCAGACATGGATCTGATGGCCTCTCGTCAGAACTTCAAAGTTCCCTGTTACGGGTCCAGATCCAGGGATCCCAAGGCGGCTCTAGTGGATGCACTAGTAGCACCTTGGACCTTCAAACTAGCTTATGTGTTTCCGCCGTTTCCTCTCATTCCCAGGCTGGTAGCCAGGATCAATCAGGAGAGGGCGTCGGTGATCTTGATAGCTCCTGCGTGGCCACGCAGGACTTGGTATGCAGATCTGGTGAATATGTCATCGGCTCCACCTTGGAAGCTACCTTTGAGACGAGACCTTCTTGTTCAGGGTCCGTTCGAACATCCGAATCTGGTTTCACTCCAGCTGACTGCCTGGAGATTGAACGCTTGATTTTATCGAAGCGAGGTTTCTCAGATTCTGTTATCGATACTCTTGTTCAGGCCAGAAAGCCGGTAACTAGAAAGATTTACCACAAAATTTGGAAAAAATATATCTGTTGGTGTGAATCTAAAGGATTCCCTTGGGACAAGGTTAAGATTCCTAGGATTCTATCCTTCCTTCAAGAAGGATTGGAAAAAGGATTATCGGCAAGTTCCCTGAAGGGACAGATTTCTGCCTTGTCGGTGTTACTTCACAAAAAGCTGGCAGCTGTGCCAGATGTTCAAGCCTTTGTTCAGGCTTTGGTTAGAATTAAGCCTGTTTACAAACCTTTGACTCCTCCTTGGAGTCTCAATTTAGTTCTTTCAGTTCTTCAGGGGGTTCCGTTTGAACCCTTACATTCCGTTGATATTAAGTTATTATCTTGGAAAGTTTTATTTTTAGTTGCAATTTCTTCTGCTAGAAGAGTTTCAGAATTATCTGCTCTGCAGTGTTCCCCTCCTTATCTGGTGTTCCATGCAGATAAGGTGGTTTTACGTACTAAACCTGGTTTTCTTCCGAAAGTTGTTTCTAACAAAAACATTAACCAGGAGATTATCGTGCCTTCTCTGTGTCCGAAACCAGTTTCAAAGAAGGAACGTTTGTTGCACAATTTGGATGTTGTTCGCGCTCTAAAATTCTATTTAGATGCTACAAAGGATTTTAGACAAACATCTTCCTTGTTTGTTGTTTATTCAGGTAAAAGGAGAGGTCAAAAAGCAACTTCTACCTCTCTCTCTTTTTGGATTAAAAGCATCATCTGATTGGCTTACGAGACTGCCGGACGGCAGCCTCCCGAAAGAATCACAGCTCATTCCACTAGGGCTGTGGCTTCCACATGGGCCTTCAAGAACGAGGCTTCTGTTGATCAGATATGTAGGGCAGCGACTTGGTCTTCACTGCACACTTTTACCAAATTTTACAAGTTTGATACTTTTGCTTCTTCTGAGGCTATTTTTGGGAGAAAGGTTTTGCAAGCCGTGGTGCCTTCCATTTAGGTGACCTGATTTGCTCCCTCCCTTCATCCGTGTCCTAAAGCTTTGGTATTGGTTCCCACAAGTAAGGATGACGCCGTGGACCGGACACACCGATGTTGGAGAAAACAGAATTTATGTTTACCTGATAAATTTCTTTCTCCAACGGTGTGTCCGGTCCACGGCCCGCCCTGGTTTTTTAATCAGGTCTGATAATTTATTTTCTTTAACTACAGTCACCACGGTACCATATGGTTTCTCCTATGCTAATATTCCTCCTTAACGTCGGTCGAATGACTGGGGTAGGCGGAGCCTAGGAGGGATCATGTGACCAGCTTTGCTGGGCTCTTTGCCATTTCCTGTTGGGGAAGAGAATATCCCACAAGTAAGGATGACGCCGTGGACCGGACACACCGTTGGAGAAAGAAATTTATCAGGTAAACATAAATTCTGTTTTTTGCTTTTTAATTTTTCCTTTTTTTTTTTTGCCTGTTATTTTCGGTAAAATTATTGTGTAGCATGTTTCAAATTTGATGCTAGCCTAGAGCTGCTGTTTAAGTTCGTTACTTGACTGTTTTGCATATAATGAGTTTCTCCAACATAGGTGTGTCCGGTCCACGGCGTCATCCTTACTTGTGGGATATTCTCTTCCCCAACAGGAAATGGCAAAGAGCCCAGCAAAGCTGGTCACATGATCCCTCCTAGGCTCCGCCTACCCCAGTCATTCTCTTTGCCGTTGTACAGGCAACATCTCCACGGAGATGGCTTAGAGTTTTTTAGTGTTTAACTGTAGTTTTTATTATTCAATCAAGAGTTTGTTATTTTGAAATAGTGCTGGTATGTACTATTTACTCAGAAACAGAAAAGAGATGAAGATTTCTGTTTGTATGAGGAAAATGATTTTAGCAACCGTCACTAAAATCCATGGCTGTTCCACACAGGACTGTTGAGAGCAATTAACTTCAGTTGGGGGAACAGTGAGCAGTCTCTTGCTGCTTGAGGTATGACACATTCTAACAAGACGATGTAATGCTGGAAGCTGTCATTTTCCCTATGGGATCCGGTAAGCCATGTTTATTAAGATCGTAAATAAGGGCTTCACAAGGGCTTATTAAGACTGTAGACTTTTTCTGGGCTAAATCGATTCATTATTAACACATATTTAGCCTTGAGGAATCATTTATTCTGGGTATTTTGATATAATAATATCGGCAGGCACTGTTTTAGACACCTTATCCTTTAGGGGCTTTCCCAAATCATAGGCAGAGCCTCATTTTCGCGCCGGTGTTGCGCACTTGTTTTTGAGAGGCATGACATGCAGTCGCATGTGAGAGGAGCTCTGATACTTAGAAAAGACTTTCTGAAGGCGTCATTTGGTATCGTATTCCCCTTTGGGCTTGGTTGGGTCTCAGCAAGATACCAGGGACTGTAAAGGGGTTAAAGTTAAAAACGGCTCCGGTTCCGTTATTTTAAGGGTTAAAGCTTCCAAATTTGGTGTGCAATACTTTTAAGGCTTTAAGACACTGTGGTGAAAATTTGGTGAATTTTGAACAATTCCTTCATGTTTTTTCGCAATTGCAGTAATAAAGTGTGTTCAGTTTAAAATTTAAAGTGACAGTAACGGTTTTATTTTAAAACGTTTTTTGTACTTTGTTATCAAGTTTATGCCTGTTTAACATGTCTGAACTACCAGATAGACTGTGTTCTGAATGTGGGGAAGCCAGAATTCCCATTCATTTAAATAAATGTGATTTATGTGACAATGACAATGATGCCCAAGATGATTCCTCAAGTGAGGGGAGTAAGCATGGTACTGCATCATTCCCTCCTTCGTCTACACGAGTCTTGCCCACTCAGGAGGCCCCTAGTACATCTAGCGCGCTAATACTCCTTACTATGCAACAATTAACGGCTGTAATGGATAATTCTGTCAAAAACATTTTAGCCAAAATGAACACTTATCAGCGTAAGCGCGACTGCTCTGTTTTAGATACTGAAGAGCATGACGACGCTGATAATGGTTCTGAAGGGCCCCTAACCCAGTCTGATGGGGCCAGGGAGGTTTTGTCTGAGGGAGAAATTACTGATTCAGGGAACATTTCTCAACAAGCTGAACCTGATGTGATTACGTTTAAATTTAAGTTGGAACATCTCCGCATTCTGCTTAAGGAGGTATTATCCACTCTGGATGATTGTGACAAGTTGGTCATCCCAGAGAAACTATGTAAAATGGACAAGTTCCTAGAGGTCCCGGGGCTCCCACAAGCTTTTCCTATACCCAAGCGGGTGGCGGACATTGTTAATAAAGAATGGGAAAGGCCCGGTATTCCTTTCGTCCCTCCCCCCATATTTAAAAAATTGTTTCCTATGGTCGACCCCAGAAAGGACTTATGGCAGACAGTCCCCAAGGTCGAGGGAGCGGTTTCCACTTTAAACAAACGCACCACTATACCCATAGAGGATAGTTGTGCTTTCAAAGATCCTATGGATAAAAAATTAGAAGGTTTACTTAAAAAGATGTTTGTTCAGCAGGGTTACCTTCTACAACCAATTTCATGCATTGTCCCTGTAGCTACAGCCGCATGTTTCTGGTTCGATGAGCTGATAAAGGCGGTCGATAGTGATTCTCCTCCTTATGAGGAGATTATGGACAGAATCAATGCTCTCAAATTGGCTAATTCTTTCACCCTAGACGCCACTTTGCAATTGGCTAGGTTAGCGGCTAAGAATTCTGGGTTTGCTATTGTGGCGCGCAGAGCGCTTTGGTTGAAATCTTGGTCAGCTGATGCGTCTTCCAAGAACAAGCTACTTAACATTCCTTTCAAGGGGAAAACGCTGTTTGGCCCTGACTTGAAAGAGATTATCTCTGATATCACTGGGGGTAAGGGCCACGCCCTTCCTCAGGATCGGCCTTTCAAGGCAAAAAATAAACCTAATTTTCGTCCCTTTCGTAGAAATGGACCAGCCCAAAGTGCTACCTCCTCTAAGCAAGAGGGTAATACTTCTCAAGCCAAGCCAGCTTGGAGACCAATGCAAGGCTGGAACAAGGGAAAGCAGGCCAAGAAACCTGCCACTGCTACCAAGACAGCATGAAATGTTGGCCCCCGATCCGGGACCGGATCTGGTGGGGGGCAGACTCTCTCTCTTCGCTCAGGCTTGGGCAAGAGATGTTCTGGATCCTTGGGCGCTAGAAATAGTCTCCCAAGGTTATCTTCTGGAATTCAAGGGGCTTCCCCCAAGGGGGAGGTTCCACAGGTCTCAGTTGTCTTCAGACCACATAAAAAGACAGGCATTCTTACATTGTGTAGAAGACCTGTTAAAAATGGGAGTGATTCATCCTGTTCCATTAAGAGAACAAGGGATGGGGTTCTACTCCAATCTGTTCATAGTTCCCAAAAAAGAGGGAACGTTCAGACCAATCTTGGATCTCAAGATCTTAAACAAGTTTCTCAAGGTTCCATCGTTCAAGATGGAAACCATTCGAACTATTCTTCCTTCCATCCAGGAAGGTCAATTCATGACCACAGTGGATTTAAAGGATGCGTATCTACATATTCCTATCCACAAGGAACATCATCGGTTCCTAAGGTTCGCATTCCTGGACAAGCATTACCAGTTCGTGGCGCTTCCTTTCGGATTAGCCACTGCTCCAAGGATTTTCACAAAGGTACTAGGGTCCCTTCTAGCTGTGCTAAGACCAAGGGGCATTACTGTAGTACCTTACTTGGACGACATTCTGATTCAAGCGTCGTCCCTTCCTCAAGCAAAGGCTCACACGGACATTGTCCTGGCCTTTCTCAGATCTCACGGATGGAAAGTGAACGTGGAAAAGAGTTCTCTATCTCCGTCAACAAGGGTTCCCTTCTTGGGAACAATAATAGACTCCTTAGAAATGAGGATTTTTCTGACAGAGGCCAGAAAAACAAAACTTCTAGACTCTTGTCGGATACTTCATTCCGTTCCTCTTCCTTCCATAGCGCAGTGCATGGAAGTGATCGGTTTGATGGTAGCGGCAATGGACATAGTTCCTTTTGCGCGCATTCATCTAAGACCATTACAACTGTGCATGCTCAGTCAGTGGAATGGGGACTATACAGACTTGTCTCCGAAGATACAAGTAAATCAGAGGACCAGAGACTCACTCCGTTGGTGGCTGTCCCTGGACAACCTGTCACAAGGGATGACATTCCGCAGACCGGAGTGGGTCATCGTCACGACCGACGCCAGTCTGATGGGCTGGGGCGCGGTCTGGGGATCCCTGAAAGCTCAGGGTCTTTGGTCTCGGGAAGAATCTCTTCTACCGATAAATATTCTGGAACTGAGAGCGATATTCAATGCTCTCAAGGCTTGGCCTCAGCTAGCGAGGGCCAAGTTCATACGGTTTCAATCAGACAACATGACAACTGTTACGTACATCAACCGTCAGGGGGGAACAAGGAGTTCCCTAGCGATGGAAGAAGTGACCAAGATCATTCTATGGGCGGAGTCTCACTCCTGCCACCTGTCTGCTATCCACATCCCAGGAGTGGAAAATTGGGAAGCGGATTTTCTGAGTCGTCAGACATTGCATCCGGGGGAGTGGGAACTCCATCCGGAAATCTTTGCCCAAGTCACTCAGCTGTGGGGCATTCCAGACATGGATCTGATGGCCTCTCGTCAGAACTTCAAAGTTCCTTGCTACGGGTCCAGATCCAGGGATCCCAAGGCGGCTCTAGTGGATGCACTAGTAGCACCTTGGACCTTCAAACTAGCTTATGTGTTCCCGCCGTTTCCTCTCATCCCCAGGCTGGTAGCCAGGATCAATCAGGAGAGGGCGTCGGTGATCTTGATAGCTCCTGCGTGGCCACGCAGGACTTGGTATGCAGATCTGGTGAATATGTCATCGGCTCCACCTTGGAAGCTACCTTTGAGACGAGACCTTCTTGTTCAGGGTCCGTTCGAACATCCGAATCTGGTTTCACTCCAGCTGACTGCTTGGAGATTGAACGCTTGATCTTATCGAAGCGCGGGTTCTCAGATTCTGTTATCGATACTCTTGTTCAGGCCAGAAAGCCTGTAACTAGAAAGATTTACCACAAAATTTGGAAAAAATATATCTGTTGGTGTGAATCTAAAGGATTCCCTTGGGACAAGGTTAAGATTCCTAAGATTCTATCCTTCCTTCAAGAAGGATTGGAAAAAGGATTATCTGCTAGTTCCCTGAAGGGACAGATTTCTGCCTTGTCTGTGTTACTTCACAAAAAGCTGGCAGCTGTGCCAGATGTTCAAGCCTTTGTTCAGGCTCTGGTTAGAATTAAGCCTGTTTACAAACCTTTGACTCCTCCTTGGAGTCTCAACTTAGTTCTTTCAGTTCTTCAGGGGGTTCCGTTTGAACCCTTACATTCCGTTGATATTAAGTTATTATCTTGGAAAGTTTTGTTTTTAGTTGCAATTTCTTCTGCTAGAAGAGTTTCAGAATTATCTGCTCTGCAGTGTTCTCCTCCTTATCTGGTGTTCCATGCAGATAAGGTGGTTTTACGTACTAAACCTGGTTTTCTTCCAAAAGTTGTTTCTAACAAAAACATTAACCAGGAGATTATCGTACCTTCTCTGTGTCCGAAACCAGTTTCAAAGAAGGAACGTTTGTTGCACAATTTGGATGTTGTTCGCGCTCTAAAATTCTATTTAGGTGCTACAAAGGATTTTAGACAAACATCTTCCTTGTTTGTTGTTTATTCCGGTAAAAGGAGAGGTCAAAAAGCAACTTCTACCTCTCTCTCTTTTTGGATTAAAAGCATAATCAGATTGGCTTACGAGACTGCCGGACGGCAGCCTCCCGAAAGAATCACGGCTCATTCCACTAGGGCTGTGGCTTCCACATGGGCCTTCAAGAACGAGGCTTCTGCTGATCAGATATGTAGGGCAGCGACTTGGTCTTCACTGCACACTTTTACCAAATTTTACAAGTTTGATACTTTTGCTTCTTCTGAGGCTATTTTTGGGAGAAAGGTTTTGCAAGCCGTGGTGCCTTCCATTTAGGTGACCTGATTTGCTCCCTCCCTTCATCCGTGTCCTAAAGCTTTGGTATTGGTTCCCACAAGTAAGGATGACGCCGTGGACCGGACACACCTATGTTGGAGAAAACAGAATTTATGTTTACCTGATAAATTACTTTCTCCAACGGTGTGTCCGGTCCACGGCCCGCCCTGGTTTTTTTAATCAGGTCTGATAATTTATTTTCTTTAACTACAGTCACCACGGTACCATATGGTTTCTCCTATGCAAATATTCCTCCTTAACGTCGGTCGAATGACTGGGGTAGGCGGAGCCTAGGAGGGATCATGTGACCAGCTTTGCTGGGCTCTTTGCCATTTCCTGTTGGGGAAGAGAATATCCCACAAGTAAGGATGACGCCGTGGACCGGACACACCGTTGGAGAAAGTAATTTATCAGGTAAACATAAATTCTGTTTTTCTAGGACTATACTTTATTTGGATAATTGGTAAAAAACAAACAAACTGTTACATAGAACTAAATAAAGAATAATACAGTATATTGATATTTAATATTGTTTTAATTAGGGATGCACCAAAACATTTTGGCCGAAAATGGCATTATTATTTTTTGCCTGTTTTTTTTTCTTGGTAAAATTATTGTGTAGCATATTATTGTTTTTAAGATATTTTTGTCCAATTTTAGTGTGTTATTTTCAATAAAAGTGTGGGCTTTTTTTTTTTTATTGGCTTGAAGGTTTTCTATTCCGATTCATTCATTAAATAGTCTAATTATGCAAAAAAAAAACAACTAAATTTAAAAAATAAAAATAAAAATGGGGGGCGGAGCCTGCAACCGAAGTGGCAGATTGTGTTTTAGAGGAGCTCCTGGCTTCATTTTGATTTATATGAGATTCTTTACTGATTTTTGAGGATAAAGCTATAACTTCAGTCCTATTATACCCTCAAGAAGCTATACAAAGCAAGATACCACTGCTTGGAAGCCAATTTGAAGCTTATTCACTTTATCTACACTCTGCAGTTTGGCCATGTGCCTGTAGTCTGCCGGATAATTTATATATCTGCAGAGTAGCTCCCTAGCCCTTACAGCATATAATAATGCCTACTACTATAAGGATTACTGCCGCAATCGATGCATGGGAAGCCGAAATGCACAACATCCTGCATCGCCATTTTGGTGAAATGGAGAAACAGCTCTATCAGGTCCTGGTTGTAACTAAGTCAATTTCCCCAGATGTCGTGGACAGGGCTGCAGAAGCAGTGGAGGAGACTACTGTTCCGGTGCAAGGTGTATTTCTGCCAGCCCAGACCTCACCTGATGTGACTTCCGAGTCCAGCTCCCTCCAGATGCGTGGCACTGACTGCAGGGACCCTTTGAGAGCATTTGCCACCGTGGCAGGACCAACAGACCAGGCTGTGGGCCCTCTGAAGTTGCCGGTCTCTGATCAGCCGACACTGCCGGATAGCCTTATCACGGGAGAAGGGAGTGGCACATCAACAAAACAGGAGCTCCCAGAACGTATGGAGACGAGACAGGCTGATGTAATTCTACCGACAACCAAATATACAAAGCAGATACAAAGAGCTTATGTGTATTGGGAGAAGTCATCCTCCACAAATACAAAGAGGATGGACATAAACTACCATTCTGTTGCTATCTTCGGGGAAAATTTGTATCAGACGTATGGCTCGAAGCAGGCAGCCCACAAAACCGGAGTGGGGTAACCTATACACATTTTTAGGTGACCAACTGGTAAAATTTGACTGCCCGGCCGATCAGAACCTGTGTTTAATTTTTTTTGGGGGGGGGCAAATGAATAGAAAGGCTGGTGTGGGATAGCATGCTGGACTCTATTTAGCAGTAACTGCATCTCTTTATTAGTGCCATTGTCTCCTTAGATTTGGGGGTACACAATAGTTGGTACTTATAATTTTGTCTCACTGTTCAGTTATATTTTCAATCTTATAAGTCCCAGTTTTTTTTATATATATATTTAAGAGCTGTTTTGATGTGTTTGATGTGTGTTAAATGATATTCCTTTTGACTAGAGTGTGTCTCTTGATAGTCTTGAAAATACCTGTAGTATGTATTCTAGTTTCCATATGGTTAAAACAAATGTATAGCCAAGAAAGCAAGTATGTTCTGATATGCACTGGGGCTTAACTCTAGGCTTCCAGTTGCAGATCAAAGCGTAACACTGGAAACACTTTCCATACCCACTCAATCATATCACACTCCCAATCAAGTTGCGGGATTCTAGGAGATACATATCTGGGCAAGAGCTGGAATGATAGGAAAGTATTATGTGACTTAATATAACTGTTAATTCTTACCTTGAAATGGATGCAAAGGAGCCCTCATCTGACCTTCATACCCAATATAGGCCGCAGTCTTAGCTGTAATGGTGATAGAGAATCCTCCATCAGTCCCCTAGACGAGATATACTCTGTATATTCTCTTTCAGACTTATATACAGCCTATTAATCATATTATTGATCCAGACTGTCTCTTATGTTCTTGATAATACCGCTTTCTAACTGGTATTTACTAGGTGTGATTTTGGAGTAGTATATAATTTAATTTCAATATTAGGCTGATCTTTGTTTGTTGAAAGTATATCTCCATTACAAACAATACTACAGCCTACAATAGATCCAGATGGTAAAACCTAACTATATAGAAAAGTGGATATTAAAGCCCTTTCTTCTGTGATATACAATCAGTACAATTCTGATATACAGTCTGTTCACTTGTTTATATGGATACTATACACTGCATGTGTTGTAACACCCCCATTATTGTGAGGTATATAGCTAGCATATATCAACCATAACTGGTTATGAGCTATGATGGTTGGTTATATTTTCCATAGGAAGATGAGGGGCTGTCTGCGGCCGAGACGGCATATCTTAGTTCCATTTTATGCTATAATCAAAAAACAACCTTTTTAGAATATCTATTAATAGAGGTTGTTGTATGTAGTAGGGTACACCACTCAGTCTAGTAATAACTTACTTTATGTGTGTGACTGTCACAAAACTTACCTAACATATGGGTTGCCAACTAATATATGTTCAAATATTATGTACTGTGTGACAATGTATGCCTAGTTAATATCATTTATTCATTTGGTTGCAGGAAATGTTTGGAAAATGTAATGTATTGAATGCTTATATGTTCTTAACACGTTCAGGGAAATTATATTAAACGAAAAACAGAGGGGGGAAGGTATCTCCCCTCACCCTTTCCCACTCTGCAGGTCAGAGTGGGTCATATCCAATACCCCTTTTCTGTCTTTGTCCAGTGGTGACAGCAAATCCTGAGGGGAGGTACCACATTCATCTCTTTTACATATTGGTTTAGTGGTGACGAAACCCGAGAGGAGTGTTACATCTAACTGAATACCTTATGCGCTTAAAACTTCATGCATAGCTCTTATTTTTCCTTGCATTGTTATATGCAACCTGTACCAACCAAGCTTTAAAAGTTTATCCTTCCTTTACAGTTATTAGTTTCTTACAAGCTCTGTCTCTTATAATTAGTAAATATGTCCAGAGAATATAGCGACTGCTTCCTTACTTAGATACAAAAGACAATAATGTTTCATTGAATTCTTGTACGGAGGTAACACGGTCCCTATGTCATAGCCAGGAACTCCAGATACATGGCTCCTTTAGTCTTTGTTAACTGATTTATTCAAATATCCCCAGACCGCCCCCCCTTCTCCAGTGGGCTTACACCGTAAGCAAAGGGAAATGCACCCTATAGAACCTTTTCCTTTTATTATTAAATATATTGATACACATATTTCTTTTTAAAGACACGATGAGTCCACGGATTTCATCCTTAATTGTGTGATATTCACCTCCTGGTCAGCAGGAGGAGGCAAAGAGCACCACAGCAGAGCTGCTATATATAGCTCCTCCCTTCCCTCGCACCCCAGTCATTCTCTTTGCTTAGTGATAGATAAAAGAGGTAAAGTGAGGTGTTAGTTATAGATTCTTCAATCAAGAGTTTATTATTTTTAAAGTAGTGCCAGAGTGTGCTACTTTGTCCTAGGGTGTAGCCGTAGTCCATATCAGTCTCTACAGTAGAGTATTTGGTGGCTTTAGAGCAATGGGAACTGACATAATTCTCACTGCGCCTCCCATACATTTATGCTGCCCTAACCCTGAAAACCTGAGGGATTTTACTCAGGAATTTCATTTATTTCCAGGTCCATAGGAGGGAGATGACCTCTTACACCTAGGAACTGCCTTGCTGCCAGGCAGAAGATGAGGTAAGTACTAACTTTTTTTCTGGGGGAAAAGATCTCAGAAAAAGTTTGGGTACTTTATTTGTTCATCTTACCTCATTACACTGGGTCTCAGTTTCTCCTAGGTTGGTAGGGAACATTAAGGCAGTTAGGACACAGACCCTGGGTTCCATAGTGTGGAAGGAAACCCTGCAATCTGTGGGCTCTTGAGCATGTGTTTTAATTAACATACAGTGCTTGACGGAAACCCTGCAATCAGTAGAGCTATCGGATATAGCTGTTCAGTTTTAGTCTATGGTAACCACAGTGTGGTATAAGAGAAACTGTATTATAACAGAGGTTAGTTTTTCTTGTGTATAATTGCAGGAGTTTTTTGACCTGTGGGATCCGGTACATTTATTATACTGCATAATGGCGACTGGGAGTTTCATTTATATTGGATCTGTTTTTACAGTGAGCTGAGGTTAACATGCGGTAACTCCCTTCCTAAGGTCATGTTAACTAGTTTTATTGTCAGTGTTTGTTTCAATGTACACTGGTTAGTTGCTCCCGGTGCCTTTTCTAAAAGCATAATGGCGACCGGGAGAGGTTTTGGGTATCGCCCACGAGGGGCTGAGCTTGTAAAAGGTGCCAAAGCACTCTCTCCTCCCTCCTATCAGTTCTGTATATCCATTAGGAGGGGAGGATGACGCCGTTTAGTAATATTTTTCTCCCTACCACTTCCGGTTTTCGGCAGTCATGGAGGCATTATTGTTTAAATACGTGCGCTTCAGACAGCGCTCTGTTAGCCCAGGATTTAGATATGTGAGTCTAACGTCTCAGCAGGGTCTAGCTGAGGTGCACACAGAATTTTACAGTGCTAACTCTTTTTCATACCGGGTTTAACCATGTCTACCCTTGTAATAATAAAGATGGATTTCTTTTATCATTTAAAGAGACAGTAACTTAGGGTAAAGGTCCCTAAAGTATATGTTAATTTTTTTTTCTAACACATGGTTTAACCTTATTTAGTTATCGTTCTATATGTGAAGCAGGTTACTTAAGGAAGTAAACATTGATTTTACTATTACACATGCAGTGCTCTGTGGTTCCTTACAATTTTCATATGGAATTGCTGCACAATATATTGCTTCTTTAATGTACATGGCGATGTCTATTAACTGCAATGTTAACATACTACTTGCTTTGTTTCTGCAAACTCAGAGATAAGAAGTTACTTTTAAAATTAAAGAGACAGTAACTTTTTTTATGTGTCAGTTTTTAAGACAAAATTATACTCTTATTTTCTGAACCTTTTCCTTTAAGGCGTTTTGCTGTTTGGAAGTATGTTGTCATTGGTCACTTTATGGCACAAAATGTTATGGCTCACATGCAGTGCCCTGCACTTCCTCTTCATTCCACCTGGAGTTACTTTGCATTTCATGCATTCTATGTTTTTCCCGCGTGGAAGATAACATTACTAGAGGACTTATTTTTAATTGTTTAAGGCGCTGGGTTTTGTAATTGATATTCCGAATGGTTCTTCCCTGTTAGGGGGAGATAATTCGACACTCTATGAGAGGAAATTCTCAGTCTCAGATTAATTATATCTTTATTTGATCCTGAGGTTGTTTTTTCCTTAATTTTAACACCTTCATTAGTTATTTTAGGAGGTTTTAGCTACCTTGGACCACTCCGACTATACCGGTGTCATCTATCTTAGTGGGTCCAGTAAGTTATAAGGAATGGAAGAGATCGCATTCCCGATATTTAAAGAGGTTTCCCATAGTCGACTCGGCTAAACAGGCTGGGCAAGCATTACTTAGGGTAAAGGAGTAGTTCCAGCTTAGCTAAGAGAGCTTCTATATCCTTAAAAGAATAGTTGGAAGAAAAGGGGTGTACACCAGGGCTTACAATGACTTCAAGCTGTGTACTTTTCCACTGTCAATAGTGAGACGGCATATTGGTTTGATGAGTTGTCTGATGCTATTAGGTCAGAAATTCTTCTGGATAAAATCCAGGATAGGATAAAGGCTTTCAATTGGCTATTTCCTTTATTTCATAGGTTTCAGGTTTCTCTCAGATCACAGAGGCTTATGGTTAGAGCCTTGTTATACGGAGGTATGCTCCAAGTCTCATTACAAGGGGTAGACCTTGTTGGAACCTGGCTTGATGGATATAATCTCCTTTGAAATTTTAAGGACTAAAAACATAAGGATCCAATTAGCCTACTGTTGAATCAAAGACAGCATGAAGGACATGTTCCCAATCCGGGATCAGATTTTGTAGGGGGCAGACTTTCAGACTTGGGTTCGAGATGTTCAGAATCCCTGGGCAATGGAAAATAATGTTCCAGGGTTTCTGTTTTCAAGATTATCTGCAGGTCACAAAAGGAGAGGCATTCTTACACGGCGTAAGAGACATCTCAGACCTGGGTATGATTGGTCCCGTTCCAATACAGGTACTGGGTCTGTTTTTTTTTATACCAATCAGTTTGTGGTTCCCATGGGAACCTTCAGACTACTTTTTAGATCTCAAGAGTCTAAACGTGATTTTCTTAGTGTACCGTCGTTCAAGATGGCAAATATTCGTTCCTTTTTCCCCTTGATCCAAGAGGGTCAAAATATGACAACTAGGGATTTTAAGGACGCGTACTTTCATGTGCCATTCACAAGTTGTTAGTTCCAGTTCGTGGCTCTTCTTTTCGGTCTTGCCTCAGCTCTCAGAGTTCTCACAGAGGCTCTGGGAGCGCTGTTGGCATTGCTTTGGTTACGGGGCATTGCAGTGGCATCCTATCTGGACGACCTTTTTAGTCCAGGCGCCATCCTTACAACTAGCAAGATTTCACATGGATTTGGTGTTCTCCTTCCCGTGGTCTTATGGGTGGAAGGTGAATTTGGAAAAGAGTTCCTTTTTTGGGGGAACCATTATAGATTCCATATCAATTACATTCTTTTGACAGATTGTCAGGAAATCCAGAGATTATACAGATTAGTCTCCTCGAATACTACTGGAGCAGGAGACAAGGGATTCTCTTCAATGGTGGTTGTCTCTGGATTATCTCTCCCAGGGAACCTGCTTTCGCAGACCATCTTGGGTATTTGTGTTAACAGACGCCAGCCTTCTACGTTGGGGAGCATTCTGGTGCTCCCTGCAGGCTCAGGGGGTTTGGACTCAGCCAGAGTCTTATATTCCTATAAACATTCTGAAGCTGAGAATGCTCTACCATGTTCTTCTGGCCTGGCCTAAGTTAGCCTCGGTCCAGTCTATCAGGTTCCAGTCGATCAAAATGACGTCCGTGGCTTTCATCATTCATCAAGGAGGAACGAGGAGTTCCTTAGCCATGACAGAGGTAGCTAAGATTATTTGGTGGGCGGAGGCCCATTTTTGCCATCTGTCAGCGATCCATATCTCAGGGGTGGATAACTGGGGGGCAGTTGTTTTTTTTTTTTTTTTCATCCGGAAATGTTCTTCAACCTGATTCTCATATGGGGTTGGCCAGAGTTGGATCTCATGGTATCTCGTCGGAATGCCAAGTTCCCGAGATATGGGTTGAGGTCCAAGGATCTCCAGGCAGAACTGATAGATGCTCTGGCGGTTCCTTGGTTTTTCTATCTTGTAGACCTATTTCCTCCGTTTGGTTTCTTCCTAGAGTCATTGCTCGTATCAAACAGGAGAGGGCATTAGTGACCCTCTTTGCTTCTGCATGACATCGCAGGATTTGGTATGCAGATCTGGTAGAAATGTTGTCACTGCCATCTTGGAAACTTCCGTTGAGGAAGGACCTTCTCATTCAAGGGTCCTTCCTTTACCCAGATATAGTTTTTCTGAGGCTGACTGTTTGGAAATTGATCGCTCAATTTTATCCAAGCGGGGTTTTTTATGATTCGGTCATAGAGACCTTGAATCAGGTGCGTAAGCCTGTAACTAGAAAGATTTTCCATAAGATATGGTGTAAATATCTTTATTGGTGTGAATCCAAGTACTCAGGGAGTGGAGTTAGGATTCCCAGAATTTTGTCTTTTCTCCAAGACGGATTGGAGAAGGGTTTAGGTTTATCGGCAGGTTCCCTAAAGGGTTATATCTCTGCCTTATCTTTTTTGTTGCACAAACGTCTGGCGGATGTTCCAGACGTTCAATCCTTTTGTCAGGTTTTGGTTAAATTCAGGCCTGTGCTTAAACCAATTTCTCCTCCATGGAATCTGAATTTAGTTCTTCACAGGGTTCCGTTTGAGCTTAGGTATTCCTTAGATATTAAATTGTTATCCTGGAAAGTTTTATCTCTTGTTGCCATTGCTTCAGCTCGAAGAGTGTCTGAACTTTCGGCATTACAATCCAATTCTCCTTACCTTATTTTCATTCGGATAAGATTGTTTTACGTTCTGACCTAGGGTTCCTTCCTAGGGTTGTTTCAAACAGGAATATTAATCAGGAGATTGTTGTTCCTTCCTTGTGTTCTAATCCTTCTCAGAAGGAGAGACTTCTACATAATTTGGACGAAGTCCGTGCTTGAAGTTTTGCTTACAAGCGACTAAAGACTTTCGTCAGTCTTCTTCTCTGTTTGTAGTTTTTTTTGGAAAACGTAGGGGTCAGAAAGCTACGGCTGCCTCTTTCTTTTTGGTTGAGGACTATTTTCTACTTTGCATATCAGACTGCTGGACAGCAGTTTCCTGAAAGAGTTACAGCTCTTTCCACTAGGGCTGTTGCTTCCTCATGAGCATTCCAAATTGAAGCTTCTGTTGAACAGATTTGCAAGGTTGCAACTTGGCCTTCTCTTCTAATTTTTTTCTGAATTTTCCAAATTTGATACTTTTGCCTTGGTTGAGGCTGTTTTTGGGAGATCGGTTTTTCAAGCAGTGGTGCCTTCCATTTAGGGTCCCTGTCTTGTCCCTCCCTTTTTGTCCATGTACTCTAGCTTTGGTATTGTATCCCACAAGTAAGGATGAAATCCGTGGACTCATCATGTCTTTAAAAAGAAAAAAAATTTTTTGCTTACCTGATAAATTTGTTTCTTTTTAGACACGATGAGTCCACGGCCCGCCCGGTTCTCTGAGACAGGTTATTCATTTTTGTATACTTCAGACACCTCTGCACCTTGGCTTTTCCTTTCTCTTCCTAACTTCGGTTGAATGACTGGAGTGGGAGGGAAGGGAGGAGCTATATATAGCAGCTCTGCTGTGGTGCTCTTTGCCGCCTCCTGCTGACCAGGAGGTGAATATCCCACAAGTAAGGATGAAATCCGTGGACTCATCGTGTCTAAAAAGAAACAAATTTATCAGGTAAGCATAAATTTCCTTTTTGATACTTACAAGAGCAATCTTATGTGATAGGCTACTTTTCTGTTACTCTGTCGTTTCACATTTTAGTTATGTCACTATCTTGTATCATACTATTAAGGGTCCAAAAGCGACCCTATATGTCTTTTATTTATTACATATCCCCCATTATATCCTCAAATCACTATATAATAGCATCAATGGTCCAAGAGAGACAGCCACCTCCTACATGAGGTATAATGTTTTCTAGTTTATCTTTACGCTTTGTATTAGGGGAAATGTTTACATTGCTTTAAACATGGCAACCGAATATACATAAAGAGGTTTGATTGAGAGTACATAGGTTAATTACCTGCCAATGATTATGTTTGCATTCTAGGATGATATGTTTATGAATAATGTCAAATTTGTGTATTGGTGACATTTTGTATCCTTTAGACGCTACTACTCAGACATATGCTTATGTCACTGATTACATTTTAACCTATTGTCTATATACTATATAACCTCAATAAAAAATGAAAATAATTTGAAGAAAAAAAAAACATTTTCAGTTTTCGGCCAAGTGCATCCTGGATATTCGGGTTCGGTTGCGGTCCAGAATTTCCATTTCGGTGCATCACTATAAAAAATCATTATAAAGCAAACACAAACTGATATGGGTTAATTTTTCAGAGGATCTCCCTTCTAAAGGATCAGCTGATGGACATAAATTTAAAGCTCTGGTATGTTACGATGTCTTCTGACTGCTCTTAGTGGTCAGCAGGGTAACTTCCTACATGTGATGACTCATGAAAAGAAATTGGATTCCTACTAAAAACTGCCAAAAAGTAATTTTCTTTAATTTATTTTAATGATTAGGCCATTAAAAATCTCATTACCTTATGGAAGATACTATTGTGTACTGCAGCTTTATATTGTTTATCTGACTGTGTAATATGCTATACAATTACTGCTTAGATGAGTAAGCCAGATGAGGAGCTCATACTCATCCATCCATTATTTGGATAACTTCTATACAAAGACAAATGTACTTCTAGTTCATGTTCAGCAGTGCTTCTAGCTATACAGCTGTCATATTAAACTAGTTCGGTTTACCATAGAATTTTACCTTACAATGCTTTAGTACAGAGCTCCTGTCTCTCTGATTTAATTGGTGTTGGGTTTGAGACTTTTCATTTCGAAGAGAAGATTCCTCTATTTTCTAAAAGTGCTTGTTGGTCTGTTGGAATTTTTTTTTTTACAAGGCTCATGGAGGGGCAACCCAGAGACAACCCGTGCAAATTCTAACTATAAAATTAAAATGTATTTTTTATTCATATGTTTGAGTGCGGTCGCTTTCTTTAGTTTTATCATTTCTGTAGGTACCTTACAAAAAACCCATTGAAGTTGATGTTTAAAATCATTTTAAATATATTTTATGCCCCTGTTTCTAATTATGGGTGTATCTATTTTGGAACCTATGCTTCATTGCAGGTATCTGAATATGCAAACACATATCACTGGAATGTAGTGAAAACTAGATTTTAAAATGGAATCACCTTTGACCTAGAGGGAGGCGGGTGATAACCTAAATACCGTGCTTGTAAAATGTAGTGTCCCTTTAAATGCAAAGTAGTCATAGTATATTATACTCGCTTATTGCAGCCAAGGTTCACATTAACTACGTATTAGTAACTTACTTTTTTTTTCTTTCAGAATAGACCTACCCATTTCCCACTGTTACATATATATATTATCCATTTTATTTTGTATACACATTTTTATTGTTCATTGTTTCAGGCTGTCCAAGCTCAACTCAACTCAAAACTCAAGCTTTTACTCATGTATCACATCTAATATTAATTAGTTTTCTACTCTTATACTTAATGTTTTCTGTGATTCTAGCTGGCCGCTGCTGTCCTGGATGCTGTAGAAAACAACACCTTGAGTATTGAACCTGTTGGTTTGCAACCTGTTCGATTTGTGAAAGCCTCAGCAGTAGAATGTGGTGGCCCAAAGTAAGCAAGCTAATGTGATAAAGATAAATCTGTATATGCTAAGTGATTTACATTGCTTTTTTACAAATTAAATTGATCTCTATCCATTTAAAGAATTCTGTAGTACAGGTAGCCTAAGTGTAGTGAGGAGCACACAGATAAGAATTTATGTGCTATAGATTATCATTCAATTCAACATGAATGGGTATCATTTTATGGGCTGCAAATACTGCAAGGGTGATAGTTCTAATATTCCTTATAGTGTCTCTTGGGAATAAATTGAGCAAAAATATAATTATCCAAAAATATACTCAATAAAAGATTATTTCTTTCCTAAGATACATTGAGTCCACGGAGTCCTCAATTACTCATGGGAATATCACTCCTGGCCAACGGGAGGAGGCAAATAGCACCTACAGCAAAGCTGTTAAGTATCCCTCCCCTTCCCACAATCCCCAGTCATTCTCTTTGCCTTCAGTGCAAGAAGGAGGTGAAGTTAGGTGTCTGTTGTGATTTTTCTACAATCAAGATTTTATTATTTTAAAGCCAGAACAGGCTTGCTCTGATCTTTCTGACAAATCTAGGTCTAGCTGTACTCCACGTTAGTCTCTTCAGTAGGGCTGTGGTGGCTTTTTAAGCAGTTAGGAACTTGTGGGGTGGGCCTCACTGTGTTTTCCTAACAGGTTGCTGCCCTTACATATACAGCCAGAGTAGGCTTACTCTGTTCCCTCTTGTGTTCACAGGTCTCTGTGAGGAGTGGCTTCCTCTCATACTGGGTGAGCTGTCCTCCTGCCGGGCAGCCAGAGGTGCAGGCAAGTGCCATTTTGCTTACTTTATATGAATAAAAAAGGAAGTTTGGCACTAAATCAAGTATCTGCACAAGTTTGGGACTGTTATTCCTGTGCTACACTTCAGGAATATTGGGGCAGGGAGCAGGCTTTGGGGCTGGAGAGTTTTATTAGTGGCTCAGTAGGGGTTAAATCGTTTTTATTGACAGCATTTTCTCCAACATAGGTGTGTCCGGTCCACGGCGTCATCCTTACTTGTGGGATATTCTCTTCCCCAACAGGAAATGGCAAAGAGCCCAGCAAAGCTGGTCACATGATCCCTCCTAGGCTCCGCCTACCCCAGTCATTCTCTTTGCCGTTGTACAGGCAACATCTCCACGGAGATGGCTTAGAGTTTTTTAGTGTTTAACTGTAGTTTTTATTATTCAATCAAGAGTTTGTTATTTTAAAATAGTGCTGGTATGTACTATTTACTCTGAAACAGAAAAGAGATGAAGATTTCTGTTTGTATGAGGAAAATGATTTTAGCAACCGTTACTAAAATCCATGGCTGTTCCACACAGGACTGTTGAGAGGAATTAACTTCAGTTGGGGGAACAGTGAGCAGTCTTTTGCTGCTTGAGGTATGACACATTCTAACAAGACGATGTAATGCTGGAAGCTGTCATTTTCCCTATGGGATCCGGTAAGCCATTTTTATTCACACAGTAAATAAGGGCTTCACAAGGGCTTATTAAGACTGTAGACATTTTCTGGGCTAAATCGATCATATTTACACATATTTAGCCTTGAGGAATCATTTAATCTGGGTATTTTTTGTAAAATAATATCGGCGGGCACTGTTTTAGACACTTTATTCTATTGGGGCTTTCCCTAATCATAGTCAGAGCCTCATTTTCGCGCCGGTATGGCGCACTTGTTTTTGAGAACAGCATGACATGCAGCTGCATGTGTGTGGAGCTCTGATACATAGAAAAGTCTTTCTGAAGGCATTATTTGGTATCGTATTCCCCTTTGGGCTTGGTTGGGTCTCAGCAAAGCAGATTCCAGGGACTGTAAAGGGGTTATTTTAAGGGTTAAAGCTTCCAAATTTGGTGTGCAATACTTTTAAGGCTTTAAGACACTGTGGTGAAATTTTGGTGAATTTTGAACAATTCCTTCATACTTTTTCGCAATTGCAGTAATAAAGTGTGTTCAGTTTAAAATTTAAAGTGACAGTAACGGTTTTATTTTAAAACGTTTTTTGTGCTTTGTTATCAAGCTTATGCCTGTTTAACATGTCTGAACTACCAGATAGATTGTGTTCTGACTGTGGGGAAGCCAAGGTTCCTTCTCATTTAAATAGATGTGATTTATGTCATAATAAATTTAGTAAAAATGATGCCCAAGATGATTCCTCAAGTGAGGGGAGTAAGCATGGTACTGCATCATCCCCTCCTTCGTCTACACCAGTTTTGCCCATACAGGAGGCCCCTAGTACATCTAGCGCGCCAATACTCCTTACTATGCAACAATTAACGGCTGTAATGGATAATTCTATCAAAAACATTTTAGCCAATATGCCCACTTATCAGCGAAAGCGCGACTGCTCTGTTTTAGAAAATACTTAAGAGCATGAGGCCGCTGATGATATTGTTTCTGAAGGGCCCCTACACCAGTCTGAGGGGGCCAGGGAGGTTTTGTCTGAGGGAGAAATTTCAGATTCAGGAAAAATTTCTCAACAAGCTGAACCTGATGTGATTACTTTTAAATTTAAGTTGGAACATCTCCGCGCTCTGCTTAAGGAGGTGTTATCCAATTTGGATGATTGTGATTATCTGGTCATTCCAGAAACACTATGTAAAATGGACAAGTTCCTAGAGGCCCCGGGGCCCCCCGAAGCTTTTCCTATACTCAAGCGGGTGGCGTACATTGTTAATAAAGAATGGGACAGGCCCGGTGTACCTTTCGTACCTCCCCCCATATTTAAAAAATTGTTTCCTATAGTCGACCCCAGAAAGGACTTATGGCAGACAGTCCCCAAGGTCGAGGGGGCGGTTTCTACTCTAAACAAGCGCACCACTATACCCATAGAAGATAGTTGTGCTTTCCAAGATCCTATGGATAAAAAATTAGAAGGTTTGCTAAAAAAGATGTTTGTTCAGCAAGGTTACCTTCTACAACCAATTGCATGCATTGTCCCTGTCACTACAGCCGCGTGTTTCTGGTGCGATGAGCTAGAAAAGGCGATTATTAGTAATTCTTCTTCTTATGAGGAGATTATGGACAGAATTCGTGCTCTTAAATTGGCTAATTCTTTCACCCTAGACGCCACCTTGCAATTGGCTAGGTTAGCGGCGAAAAATTCTGGGTTTGCTATTGTGGCGCGCAGAGCGCTTTGGTTAAAATCTTGGTCAGCGGATGCGTCTTCCAAGAACAAATTGTTTGACATTCCTTTCAAGGGGAAAACACTGTTTGGCCCTGACTTGAAAGAGTTTATCTCTGATATCACTGGGGGCAAGGGCCACGCCCTTCCTCAGAATAGGTCTTTCAAGGCCAAAAATAAACCTAATTTTCGTCCCTTTCGCAGAAACGGACCAGCCCCAAGTGCTACGTCCTCTAAGCAGGAGGGTAATACTTCTCAAGCCAATCCAGCCTGGAGACCAAGGCAAGGCTGGAACAAAGGAAAGCAGGCCAAGAAACCTGCCACTGCTCCCAAGACAGCATGAGATGCGGGCCCCCGATCCGGGACCGGATTTGGTGGGGGGCAGACTCTCTCTCTTCACTCAGGCTTGGGCAAGAGATGTTCTGGATCCTTGGGCGCTAGAAATAGTCTTCCAAGGTTATCTTCTGGAAGTGATTCATCCTGTTCCATTAAAAGAACGAGGGATGGGGTTCTACTCCAATCTGTTCGTAGTTCCCAAAAAAGAGGGAACGTTCAGACCAATCTTAGATCTCAAGATCCTAAACAAGTTTCTCAAGGTTCCATCGTCCAAAATGGAAACCATTCGAACAATCCTTCCATCCAGAAAGGTCAATTCTTGACCACGGTGGATTTAAAGGATGCGTATCTACATATTCCTGTCCACAAGGAACATCATCGGTTCCTAAGGTTCGCATTCCTGGACAAGCATTACCAGTTCGTGGCGCTTCCTTTCGGATTAGCCACTGTTCCAAGGATTTTCACAAAGGTACTAGGGTCCCTTCTGGCGGTGCTAAGACCAAGGGGCATTGCTGTAGTACCTTACTTGGACGACATTCTGATTCAAGCGTCGTCCCTTCCTCAAGCAAAGACTCACACGGACATAGTCCTGGCCTTTCTCAGATCTCACGGATGGTAAGTGAACGTGGAAAAGAGTTCTCTATCTCCGTCGACAAGAGTTCCCTTCTTGGGAACAATAATAGACTCCTTAGAAATGAGGATTTTTCTGACAGAGACCAGAAAAACAAAACTTCTAAACTCTTGTCGGATACTTCCTTCCGTTCCTCTTCCTTCCATAGCACAGTGCATGGAAGTGATAGGTTTGATGGTAGCGGCAATGGACATAGTTCCTTTTGCGCGCATTCATCTAAGACCATTTCAATTGTGTATGCTCAGTCAGTGGATTGGGGACTATACAGACTTGTCTCCGAAGATACAAGTAAATCAGAGGACCAGAGACTCACTCCGTTGGTGGCTGTCCCTGGACAACCTGTCGCTAGGGGTGACCTCCCGCAGACCAGAGTGGGTCATTGTCACGACCGACGCCAGTCTGATGGGCTGGGGCGCGGTCTGGGGATCCCTGAAAGCTCAGGGTCTTTGGTCTCGGGAAGAATCTCTTCTACCGATAAATATTCTGGAACTGAGAGCGATATTCAATGCTCTCAAGGCTTGGCCTCAGCTAGTGAGGGCCAAGTTCATACGGTTTCAATCAGACAACATGACGACTGTTGCGTACATCAACCATCAGGGGGGAACAAGGAGTTCCCTGGCGATGGAAGAAGTGACCAAAATCATTCAATGGGCGGAGACTCGCTCCTGCCACCTGTCTACAATCCACATCCCAGGAGTGGAAACTTGGGAAGCGGATTTTCTGATTCGTCAGACATTGCATCCGGGGGTGTGGGAACTCCATCCGGAAATCTTTGCCCAAATCACTCAACTGTGGGGCATTCCAGACATGGATCTGATGGCCTCTCGTCAGAACTTCAAGGTTCCTTGCTACGGGTCCAGATCCAGGGATCCCAAGGCGACTCTAGTAGATGCACTAGTAGCACCTTGGACCTTCAACCTAGCTTATGTATTCCCGCCGTTTCCTCTCATCCCCAGGCTGGTAGCCAGGATCAATCAGGAGAGGGCGTAGGTGATCTTGATAGCTCCTGCGTAACCACGCAGGACTTGGTAGGCAGATCTGGTGAATATGTCATCGGCTTCACCATGGAAGCTACCTTTGAGACTAGACCTTCTTGTTCAAGGTCCGTTCGAACATCCGAATCTGGTCCTACTCCAGCTGACTGCTTGGAGATTGAACGCTTGATCTTATCAAAGCGAGGGTTCTCAGATTCTGTTATTGATACTCTTGTTCAGGCCAGAAAGCCTGTAACTAGAAAAATTTACCACAAAATATGGAAAAAATATCTGTTGGTGTGAATCTAAAGGATTCCCTTGGGACAAGGTAAAGATTCCTAGGATTCTATCCTTTCTTCAAGAAGGATTGGAGAAAGGATTATCTGCAAGTTCCTTGAAGGGACAGATTTCTGCCTTGTCTGTGTTACTTCACAAAGAGCTGGCAGCTGTGCCAGATGTTCAAGCCTTTGTTCAGGCTCTGGTTAGAATCAAGCCTGTTTACAAACCTTTGACTCCTCCTTGGAGTCTCAACTTAGTTCTTTCAGTTCTTCAGGGGGTTCCGTTTGAACCCTTACATTCCGTTGATATTAAGTTATTATCTTGGAAAGTTTTGTTTTTGGCTGCAATTTCTTCCGCTAGAAGAGTTTCAGAATTATCTTCTCTGCAGTGTTCTCCTCCTTATCTGGTGTTCCATGCAGATAAGGTGGTTTTACGTACTAAACCTGGTTTTCTTCCAAAAGTTGTTTCTAACAAAAACATTAACCAGGAGATAGTCGTGCCTTCTTTGGGTCCGAAACCAGTTTCGAAGAAGGAACGTTTGTTGCACAATTTGGATGTTGTTCGCGCTCTAAAATTCTATTTAGATGCTACAAAGGATTTTAGACAAACATCTTCCTTGTTTGTTGTTTATTCTGGTAACAGGAGAGGTCAAAAAGCAACTTCTACCTCTCTCTCTTTTTGGATTAAAAGCATCATCAGATTGGCTTACGAGACTGCCGGACGGCAGCCTCCTGAAAGAATCACAGCTCATTCCACTAGGGCTGTGGCTTCCACATGGGCCTTCAAGAACGAGGCTTCTGTTGATCAGATATGTAGGGCAGCGACTTGGTCTTCACTGCACACTTTTACCAAATTTTACAAGTTTGATACTTTTGCTTCTTCTGAGGCTATTTTTTGGGAGAAAGGTTTTGCAAGCCGTGGTGCCTTCCATTTAGGTGACCTGATTTGCTCCCTCCCTTCATCCGTGTCCTAAAGCTTTGGTATTGGTTCCCACAAGTAAGGATGACGCCGTGGACCGGACACACCTATGTTGGAGAAAACAGAATTTATGTTTACCTGATAAATTACTTTCTCCAACGGTGTGTCCGGTCCACGGCCCGCCCTGGTTTTTTAATCAGGTCTGATGATTTATTTTCTTTAACTACAGTCACCACGGTATCATATGGTTTCTCCTATGCAAATATTCCTCCTTAACGTCGGTCGAATGACTGGGGTAGGCGGAGCCTAGGAGGGATCATGTGACCAGCTTTGCTGGGCTCTTTGCCATTTCCTGTTGGGGAAGAGAATATCCCACAAGTAAGGATGACGCCGTGGACCGGACACACCGTTGGAGAAAGTAATTTATCAGGTAAACATAAATTCTGTTTTTTTTACAATTGCCTTATCTGGAAATATGGGGCAGACTTCAACTTCGTATTTTGGGCAATAGTTAGTCCGCCGGAGCGCCTCTGCTCTCTGTGGGAGGCGGAATTTTCTGAGGCGGTAAAAATCTTCCTGCACAGTGCGCGCTTTTCATTAAGAAGCGACATAGCCGTTAGCGGAAGTGGAAGTGTTTGCAGTTTCTTCTGTAGATTGAGCAGCATATCCGAGCGGTGAAGCTGTTAAAGAACGTCTGTTAGACACTTTGAGTTTCCAGTACTCATGCAGAACTGCAGAGGGGGCAGGTACGCTGAGGTGTAGAGTTGCCTGTGTCTCGTTTTTCTGTGTTATTAAATACACTAAGCCTCAATTTTCCTTTTTTGTAACTTTTGCTTAGCTATAAAAGTTTCTGTTGAATGTTGCTTTTCTAGCCTTGTTTGCTTTTGGGGGCTAATCTTAAAGGGACAATAGTGGATTTTTTTGATTTTTTTTAATCTGTTTCTGGCAAGATGGACCAAGAGTCTGTGTCGCTTGCTGAATGCAAGCTTTGTTCAGAGAACCAAGTTGAACCGCCATTACCTTTTTTTCTCTGATTGTGTTCAGAGAGCTTTAATGTACAAGTACAGACTTTTTGTCACTGAGCCACTACTCTCTCAGGATGATCAGACAGTGCCGCAGCTTTCTCCTCAAGTGTCCCAAGCCTTAACACAGTCAGTGCCCTGTGGTTCCTCTCAATCTCCTGGAGGAATATATTTGCGTGCAGAAAAGTGGAAGGGGCAATTTCTACTCTGACTAAGGAGGATAGTTGCTTGTTCAAGGACCCTATGCATAAGAAGCTGGAGGCTTTCTTTAAAAAGATGTATATTCATCAGGGTCTCCAATGGCAACCAGCGGTGTGTATTGCTACTGTGACAAGTGCGGCGGCCTATTGGTTTGACGCCTTGTCTGAGTCTCTTCAAGCAGAGACTCCTTTTGGAGGAACTTCAAGATAGGATCAAGGCTCTTTAGTTAGCCAATTCCTTTATTATTGATGCCTCTTTGCAGGTCATCAAAATGGGTGCCAAGATATCTGGTTTTGCGATCTTGGTGCGCAGAGCTTTATGGCTAAAGTCCTGGTCAGTGGATGTTTCCTCTAAGTCTAAACTTTTGGCAATTCCTTAAAAGGGTAAGACCTTGTTTGGGCCGGTTTTGGCAGAAATGATTTCCGATATCACTGGCGGTAAGGTATCTTTTCTGCCACAGGACAAGAAGAATAGGCCGAATTATTTTCGTTCTTTTTGTAACTTCAGAGATAAATCTTCCCCCTCCTCTGCCAAGCAGGAGCAGTTCAAGCCTTCTTAGAAGCCCAGTCAGTCTTGGCACAAGGGGAAGCAATCCAAGAAGACTGCAGCTGAGCCCAAGTCAGCATGAAGGGTTGGCCCCCGATCCAGGACTGGATCAAGTAGGGGGCATACTCTCTGTTTTCCCAGGCATGGATACGGGATGTTCCAGATCCGTGGGCCGTAGACATAGTATTATTATTATTATTATCATTTATTTGTATAGCGCCGACAAATTCCGTAGCACTGGGTACAATGATAGGGGTATACAACGACAAAGATTTGTGATACAATACAAAACATATCAAGACTAAACAAATCTAGCACAGGAGGAAGAGGGCCCTGCTCCGGAGAGCTCACAGTCTATAGGTTTAGGGTGCAGAGACATAAGGTTGGGTTAGCTTGTTACATCGGTTGTATTTGCAGCAGTGAGTTAGGCAGTTTATGTACATGTATTAGCTTGGTTCGGATGCGGGATGGAGGAGAGATGGTAAGCCTCTCTTAATAGGTGGGTTTTCAAGGATCTTCTGAAGCTATACAAGGTTGGAGACAGTCTGATGGAGCGGGGTAGAGAGTTCCAGAGGACAGGAGCAGCACGTGCGAAGTCTTGGAGGCGGGAGTGGGATGTAGAGATAACAGGAGTGTAGAGACGTAGGTCAGAGGTTGATTGAAGAGGACGGGATGGGGAGTATTTCACGATGAGAGAGGAAATATAGTTGGGAGTTAGACTGTTGAGTGCTTTTTAGGTTAGGGCTAATACTTTAAATTGTATTCTGGAGTGTATGGGGAGCCAGTGTAGAGACTGGCAGAGCGGGGCAGCTGATGTAGATCGTCTACTTAGGTGGATGAGTCTAGCAGAAGCATTCATAATAGATTGGAGGGAGGAGAGGCGGTGTTTTGGAAGGCCATTTAAGAGTAGATTGCAATAATCAATGCGTGACAGGATGAGGGAATGAATAAGTATTTTTGTAGTTTTTTGAGTAAGGAAGGGACGAATTATGGAAATGTTGCGTAGGTGTGAACGGCAGGATTTGGTAAGCTTTTGTATATGTGGGTTGAATGTGAGTTCTGAGTCTAGTGTGACCCCAAGGCAGCGGACCTGGGGTGAGGTGTTGAGAATAGAGTCTCCAACCATCAGAGAAATATCAGGTGTCGGATGTCTCGAAGAGGGGGGAATAAGAAGCAGCTCAGTTTTGGACAGATAGTATCCCAGGGTTACAAACTAGAATTCTAGACCGTTCCTCCCAAAGGCAGGTTTCTCCTCTCAAGATTATCTGCAGACCAAATATAAAGAGGGGTGTTCTTTAAATGTGTACAGGACCTTTACCTTATGGGAGTGATAGTTCCAGTACAAGAACAGGGTCTAGGGTTCTATGCCAATCTGTTTGTGGTTCCCTTTTCTAGATCTGAAGAGTCTAAACAAATTTCTCAGAGTGCCGTCCTTCAGGATGGAGACTATCCGTTCCATTCTTCCTCTAGTGCAAGAAGGTCAGTTCATGTCGACCTTAGACCTGAAGGATGCGTACCTCCCCATTTACAGGGATCATCACAGATTCCTAAGACTTGCCTTACTGGACAGACACTTTCAGTTAGTGGCTCTTCCTTTTGGCCTTGCCAAAGCTCCCAACATTTTCTCAAAGGTTCTGGGCCACTCTTTTGGCAGTGATTCGGTCTCGGGGAGTTGCTGTGGCGCCCTATCTGGACGACATTCTGGTACAGGCACCATCTTTTCTACTTGCAAAATCTCACACAGAGATCTTGTTGTCTTTTCTTCACGTTCATGGATGGAAGGTGAATTTGGGAAAGAGTTCCCTTGTCCTGGTCACAAGGGTGGTATTTCTAGGAACAATTATAGATTCCCTTTCAATGAAGATATTCCTGACGGAAGTGAGAAAAGAAGAGATTCTTTCCTCTTGCCTATCTCTACAGTCTGCTGTACAACCATCAGTGGCCCAATGTATGGAAGTGATTGGTCTGATGGTAGCCTCCATGGACATAGTTCCTTTTACACAATTCCATCCGAGTGCTCTGCCACTATGCATGTTCAGTCAATGGAACGGGGATTATGCAGATCTGTCTCAGAAGATAGTTCTAGATCAGAAGACAAGAGACTCTTTTGTGGTGGCTGTCTCAAGAACATCTGTCTCAGGGGACATGCTTTCAGAGACTTTCATGGGTGATTGTGACCACGGACGCCAGCCTGGTGGGCTGGGAAGCAGTCTGGGACTCGTTGAAGGTGCAGGGACTTTGGTCTTAGGAGAGGAATCTGCTCTTCCCAACTGGAGTTGAGAGCGATCTTCAATGCCTTGTTGGCTTGGCCTCAGCCCGGTTCATCAGGTTCCAGTCAGACAACATAACCTCGGTGGCTTACATCAACCACCAGGGAGTAACTCTGAGTTCATTGGCCACGAAAGAGGTCGCTCGGATCATTCAGTGAGTGGAAGCTCACAATTGTTGGCTATCTGCAGTCCACATTCCAGGAGTGGACAACTGGGAAGTGGATTTCCTGAGCAGACAGACTTTTCATCTGGGGGAGTGGGAACTCCATCCAGAGGTGTTCTCCAGATTAACCATCAAATAGGGGGTTCCGGAATTGGATCTGGTGGCGTCCAGACAGAACGCCAAGCTTCCAAAGTACGGTTCAAGGTCAAGGGATCCTCAGGCATTTCTGATAGATGCTCTGGCAGTTCCTTGGAAATTCAGGTTGGCATACCTATTTCCTCCGTTTGCTCTCCTTCCACGAGTCATTGCTTGTATGAAGCAGGAGAGAGCGTTGGTAATTCTAATAGCTCCTGCGTGACCTTGCAGGATTTGGAATGCAGACCTAGTGAAAATGTTGTCTCTGCCTTTGTGGAGACTTCCTCTGAGGAAAGACCTTCTACTTCAGGGTCCGTTTCTTCATCCAAATCTCTTTTCTCTGAAGCTTACTGTTTGGAGATTGAACGCTTAATTTTATCTAAGCGTAGATTTTCTGAGTCGGTCATTGAGACCATGGTTCAGGCTCGTAAGCCTGTTACTAGGAAGATTTACCATAATATATGACGTAAATATCTTTTTTGGTGTGTATCCAAGCGCTACTCTTGCAGTAGGGTCAGGATTCCAAGGATTTTATCTTTTCTCCAAGAGGGTCTGGAGAAAGGTTTATCTGTCAGTACCTTAAAGGGACAGATTTCTGCTCTATCTGTGTTGCTGCACAAGCGTTTGGCGGATGTGCCAGATGTGCAATCCTTTTGTCAGGCCTTGGTTAGAATTAGGCCTGTGTTTAAATTTGTTGCTCCTCCGTGGAGTCTTAATCTTGTTCTTAAAGTTTTGCAACAGGCTCCATTTGAGCCTATGCATTCTATAGATATTAAGTTATCTTGGAAAGTTTTGTTTCTTACAGCTATCTCTTCTGCTCGAAGAGTTTCTGAACTTTTTGCTTTGCAGTGCGACTCGCCTTATCTCATATTTCATGCCGATCAGGGTAATCTTCGCACAAAGTTTGGTTTTCTTCTGAAGGTTGTGTTATACAGAAATATTAATCAAGAGATTGTGGTTCCTTCTCTGTGCCCCAATCCTTCTTCTCATACGGAACGACTGTTGCACTACCTGGATGTTGTGCGTGCTCTAAAATTTTATTTGCAGGCGACTAAGGATTTTCGTCAGTCTTCTGCATTGCTTGTTTGTTTCTTCTTTTCTCCATTTTCTTCCATCGAATGACTGGGGATTGTGGGAAGGGGAGGGATACTTGACAGCTTTGCTGTAGGTGCACTTTGCCTCCTCCTGTTGGCCAGGAGTGATATTCCCATCAGTAATTGAAGGCTCCATGGACTCACTGTATCCGGAAAGAAATTTATCAGGTAAGCATACATTTTTGGGTTTTTTTTGCAAATGGTTCCAGAGTGAACCATCATATCTGCCCATTCTTATAAAGCATGGCCTTTTTCTCAGCATTTTGTTTAAAAGGATAGTAAACACCTTGAGAGTTTTATTTTTCTTTCATGTAATTAGCAAGAGTCCATGAGCTAGTGACGTATGGGATATACATTCCTACCAGGAGGGGCAAAGTTTCCCAAACCTTAAAATGCCTATAAATACACCCCTCACCACACCCACAATTCAGTTTTACAAACTTTGCCTCCGATGGAGGTGGTGAAGTAAGTTTGTGCTAGATTCTACGTTGATATGCGCTCCGCAGCAAGTTGGAGCCCGGTTTTCCTCTCAGCGTGCAGTGAATGTCAGAGGGATGTGAGGAGAGTATTGCCTATTTGAATGCAGTGATCTCCTTCTACGGGGTCTATTTCATAGGTTCTCTGTTATCGGTCGTAGAGATTCATCTCTTACCTCCCTTTTCAGATCGACGATATACTCTTATATATACCATTACCTCTGCTGATTCTCGTTTCAGTACTGGTTTGGCTTTCTACAAACATGTAGATGAGTGTCCTGGGGTAAGTAAATCTTATTTTCTGTGACACTCTAAGCTATGGTTGGGCACTTTGTTTATAAAGTTCTAAATATATGTATTCAAACATTTATTTGCCTTGACTCAGAATGTTCAACATTCCTTATTTTTCAGACAGTCAGTTTCATATTTGGGATAAATGCATTTGTTTCAATCATTTTTTCTTACCTTAAAAAATTTGACTTTTTCCCTGTGGGCTGTTAGGCTCGCGGGGGCAGAAAATGCTTCATTTTATTGCGTCATTCTTGGCGCTGACTTTTTTGGCGCAAATTTTTTTTTCTGTTTCCGGCGTCATACGTGTCGCCGGAAGTTGCGTCATTTTTTGATGTTTTTTTGCGTCAAAAATGTCGGCGTTCCGGATGTGGCGTCATTTTTGGCGCCAAAAGCATTTAGGCGCCAAATAATGTGGGCGTCTTTTTTGGCGCTAAAAAATATGGGCGTCATTTTTGTCTCCACATTATTTAAGTCTCATTATTTATTGCTTCTGGTTGCTAGAAGCTTGTTCTCTGGCATTTTTTTCCCATTCCTGAAACTGTCATTTAAGGAATTTGATCAATTTTGCTTTATATGTTGTTTTTTTCTTTTACATATTGCAAGATGTTCCACGTTGCAACTGAGTCAGAAGATACTTCAGGAAAATCACTGCCCAGTGCTGGAGCTACCAAGCTAAGTGTATCTGCTATAAACTTTTGGTATCTGTTTCTCCAGCTGTTGTTTGTATTGCATGTCATGTCAAACTTATTAATGCAGATAAAATTTCCTTTAGTACTGTTACATTACCTGTTGCTATTCCGTCAACATCTAATTTTCAGAGTGTTCCTGATAACATAAGAGATTTTATTTTTTTAAATCCATTAAGAAGGCTATGTCTGTTATTTCTCCTTCTAGTATACATAAAAGTCTTTTAAAAACTTCTCTTTTTTCAGATGAATTTTTAAATGAACATCATCATTCTGATACTGATAATGGTTCTTCTGGTTCAGAGGTTTCTGTCTCAGAGGTTGATGCTGATAAATCTTTGTATTTGTTCAAGATGGAATTTATTCGTTCTTACTTAAAGAAGTATTATTTGCATTAGAAATAGAGGATTCTGGTCCTCTTGATACTAAATGTAAACGTTTAAATAAGGTTTTTAAATCTCCTGTAGTTATTCCAGAAGTGTTTTATCTCCCTGATGCTATTTCTGAAGTAATTTCCAGGGAATGGAATAATTTGGGTAATTTATTTACTCCTTCTTGACGTTTAAGCAATTATATCCTGTGCCATCTGACAGATTAGAGTTTTTTTGGGACAAAAATCCCTAAGGTTATGGGGCTGTCTCTACTCCTGCTAATGTACTACTATTCCTACGGCAGATAGTACTTCATTTAAGGATCCTTTAGATAGGAAAATTGAATCCTTTCTAAGAAAAGCTTACTTATGTTCAGGTAATCTTCTTAGACCTGCTATATTTTTAGCGGATGTTGCTGCAGCTTCAACTTTTTGGTTAGAAGCTTTAGCGCAACAAGTAACAGATCATAATTTTATAGCATTATTATTCTATAACATGCTAATAATTTTATTGGTGATACCATCTTTTGATATCATTAGAGTTGATGTCAGGTATATGTCTCTAGCTATTTTAGCTAGAAAAGCTTTATGGATTAAACTTGGAATGCTGATATGTCTTCTAAGTCAACTTTGCTTTCCCTTTCTTTCCAGGGTAAATAATCATTTTCTTTCCTTTCCTCACAACAAGGAACAAAAGCCTGATCCTTCATCCTCAGGAGCGGTATCAGTTTGGAAACTATTTCCAGTTTGGAATATATCCAAGCCTTATAGAAACCTATAGCCAGCTCCTAAGTACCTATGAAGGTGCGGCCCTTATTCCAGCTCAGCTGGTATGGGGCAGATTACGTTTTCTTCAAAGAAATTTGGATCAATTCCGTTCTCAATCTCTGGTTTCAGAACATTGTTTCAGAAAGGTACAGAATTGGCTTCAAGTTAAGGCCTCCTGCTAAGAGATTTTTTTCTTTCCCGTGTCCCAGTTAACACAGCAAAGGCTCAGCATTTCTGAAATGTGTTTCAGATCTAGAGTTGGCTGGAGTATTTATGCCAGTTCCAGTTCTGGAACAGGGGCTGGGGTTTTATTTTATCTCTTCATTGTACCAAAGAAGGTCAATTCCTTCAGACCAGTTCCGGATCTATCATTATTGAATCGTTATGTTAGGATACCAACATTCAAGATGGTTACTGTAGGACTATCCTGCCTTTTGTTTAGCAAGGGCATTATATGTCTACAATAGATTTACAGGATGTGTATCTGCATATTCCGATTCATCCAGATCACTTTTAGTGTCTGAGATTCTCTTTTTAGACAAGCATTACCGGTTTTGTGGCTCTACCGTTTGGCTTAGCCTCAGTTCCAAGAATTTTTTTCAAAGGTTCTCGGTGCCCTTCTTTCTGTAATCAGAGAACAGGGTTTTGGTATTTCCTTATTTGGATGATATCTTGGTACTTGCTCAGTCTTCTCATTTTCGAAGAATCTCATACGAATCGACTTGTGTTGTTTCTTCAAGTTCATGGTTGGAGGATCAATTTACCAATCAGTTCATTGATTCCTCAGACAAGGGTAACCTTTTTAGGTTTCTAGATAGATTCAGTGTCTATGACTCTGTCCTTGTCAGACAAGAGAAGTTTAACATTGATATCAGCTTGTCAAAACCTTCAGTCACTATCATTCCCTTTGGTAGCCTTATGCATGGAAATGTTGGGTCTTAGGACTGCCGCATCAGATGCGATCTCCTTTGCTCGTTTTCACATGCGACCTCTTCAGCTCTGTATGCTGAACCAATGGTACAGGGATTACTCAAGATATCTCAATTAATATCTTTAAACCGATTTTACTACACTCTCTGACATGGTGGACAGATCACCATCGTTTAGTTCAGGGGGCTTCTTTGTTCTTCCGACCTGGACTATAATCTCAACAGATGCAAGTCTTACAGGTTGGGGAGCTGTGTGGGGGTATCTGACGGCACAAGGGGTTTGGGAATCTCAGGAGGTGAGATTTCCGATCAATATTTTGGAACTCCGTGCAATTTTCAGAGCTCTTCAGTCTTGGCCTCTTCTGAAGAGAGAGTTGTTCATTTGTTTTCAGATAGACAATGTCACAACTGTGGCATACATCAATCATCAAGGAGGGACTCACAGTCCTCTGGCTATGAAAGAAGTATCTCGAATTTTGGTTTGGGCGGAATCCAGCTCCTGTCTAATCTCTGTGGTTCATATCCCAGGTATGGACAATTGGAAAGCGGATTATCTCAGTCGCCAAACATTGCATCCGGGCGAATGGTCTCTTCACCCAGAGGTATTTCTTCAGATTGTTCAAATGTGGGAACTTCCAGAAATAGATCTGATGGCTTCTCATCTAAACAAGAAACTTCCCAGGTATCTGTCCAGATCCCGGGATCCTCAGGCGGAGGCAGTGGATGCATTATCACTTCCTTGGAAGTATCATCCTGCCTATATCTTTCCGCCTCTAGTTCTTCTTCCAAGAGTAATCTCCAAGATTCTGAAGGAATGCTAGTTTGTTCTGCTGGTAGCTCCGGCATGGCCTCACAGGTTTTGGTATGCGGATCTTGTCCGGATGGCCTCTTGCCAACCGTGGACTCTTCCGTTAAGACCAGACCTTCTGTCTCAAGGTCCTTTTTTCCATCAGGATCTGAAATCCTTAAATTTAAAGGTATGGAGATTGAACGCTTGATTCTTGGTCAAAGAGGTTTCTCTGACTCTGTGATTAATACTATGTTACAGGCTCGTAAATCTGTATCCAGAGAGATATATTATAGAGTCTGGAAGACTTATATTTCTTGGTGTCTTTCTCATCATTTTTCTTGGCATTCTTTTAGAATACCGAGAATATTACAGTTTCTTCAGGATGGTTTAGATAAGGGTTTGTCCGCAAGTTCCTTGAAAGGACAAATCTCTGCTCTTTCTGTTCTTTTTCACAGAAAGATTGCTATTCTTCCTGATATTTATTGTTTTGTACAAGCTTTGGTTCGTATAAAGCCTGTCATTAAGTCACTTTCTCCTCCTTGGAGTTTGAATTTGGTTCTGGGGGCTCTTCAAGCTCCTCCATTTGAACCTATGCATTCATTGGACATTAAATTACTTTCTTGGAAAGTTTTGTTCCTTTTGGCCATCTCTTCTGCCAGAAGAGTTTCTGAATTATCTGCTCTTTCTTGTGAGTCTCCTTTTCTGATTTTTCATCAGGATAAGGCGGTGTTGCGAACTTCTTTTGAATTTTTACCTAAGTTGTGAATTCCAACAACATTAGTAGAGACATTGTGGTTCCTTCATTATGTCCTAATCCTAAGAATTCTAAGGAGAAATCGTTGCATTCTTTGGATGTTGTTAGAGCTTTGAAATATTATGTTGAAGCTACTAAGTCTTTCCGAAAGACTAATAGTTTATTTGTTATCTTTTCCGGTTCTAGAAAGGCCAGAAAACTTCTGCCATTTTTTTGGCATCTTGGTTGAAATCTTTAATTCATCTTGCCTATGTTGAGTCGGGTAAAACTCCGCCTCAGAGGATTACAGCTCATTCTACTAGGTCAGTTTCTACTTCCTGGGCGTTTAGGAATGAAGCTTCGGTTGATCAGATTTGCAAAGCGGCAACTTGGTCCTCTTTGCATACTTTTACCAAATTCTACCATTTTGATGTATTTTCTTCTTCCGAAGCAGTTTTTGGTAGAAAAGTACTTCAGGCAGCGGTTTCAGTTTGAATCTTCTGCTTATGTTTTTCATTAAACTTTATTTTGGGTGTGGATTATTTTCAGCAGGAATTGGCTGTCTTTATTTTATCCCTCCCTCTCTAGTGACTCTTGTGTGGAAAGATCCACATCTTGGGTAGTCATTATCCCATACGTCACTAGCTCATGGACTCTTGCTAATTACATGAAAGAAAACATAATTTATGTAAGAACTTACCTGATAAATTCATTTCTTTCATATTAGCAAGAGTCCATGAGGCCCGCCCTTTTTTTGTGGTGGTTATGATTTTTTTGTATAAAGCACAATTATTCCAATTCCTTATTTTATATGCTTTCGCACTTTTTTCTTATCACCCCACTTCTTGGCTATTCGTTAAACTGAATTGTGGGTGTGGTGAGGGGTGTATTTATAGGCATTTTAAGGTTTGGAAAACTTTGCCCCTCCTGGTAGGAATGTATATCCCATACGTCACTAGCTCATGGACTCTTGCTAATATGAAAGAAATGAATTTATCAGGTAAGTTCTTACATAAATTATGGTTTTATAAAATGTTTAACTAAGCGTAATGTAACACATTTTAAAATATTCTTTCATAGATTATTTAGTTCTGAAAATTGTGAATTTTTGAATTCTCAACTTGAAAGGCATCATGCTGACTTCTCAAAGCTAACCCTGCTACATGTACTGTGTGGCCAAAAGTATGTGAGAAACTGATGTTGGACAAAAATGTTTGGTTTGCAATTGGCCTTCCATTTCATCCCAAAATTGTTTAATGGGGTTGATGGCAGGGCTCTTTGCAGGTCACTTAATTCCTCGACAGTCATACTGTTACAACATAGTCTGAAATACCTAAATGTCTATGTATTCTATAGCATTAAGATGACATTTCACTATTACTAAGGGGCCTAGCACAAACTTTGAAAAACAGACCTAGAGTATTATTCATTCTCCAACAAACTTTACAGTTTTACACTTAGATTCTTCCTTCAGGCTACAAGATAGTGAGGCAGGATTCATTACTCCAGAGAACGTTTCCACTGTTTTAGAGTCCAGTGTTTACATCACTCCAGCTGACACTTGACCCCCGGCGCACAGTTCTTTTTCTTATGTTGCTTCTAGAGGCAGTATGGAACTCTGTAGTGAGTTTTGCAACAGATGATAGGTCATTTTTACTTGCTATGCACTTTATCACTTAGTGACCCCACTCTGTCCGTTTGCGGGGTCTACCATTCGTGACTGGGCTGTTGTTGCTTCTGGATGCTTCCAGTTCACAACAATAGCACTTATTGTTAACTGAGGCAGACCTAGAAAGGGAGAAATTTCACATACTGCGTTGTGGCAAAGGGGTCATCCCACGTTTAAAGTCACTTACCTCTTCAGTATGACCTGGTTTCCTGACAGTTTAGTCTATGGAGATTTCATAGCTATATGCTGTGTTTTTTGCACCTCTTGGCAATAAGTCAGGCTGAACTACCTGAACGCAATTATAAGGAGTGTCCACATACTTTTGGCCATATAGTGTATCTCTCCTTAATTGACCTTAACTGATAACTGCAAAAAAATGCATTTTATTAGACATGTCACGTGCATTCAGAAGTTTCCGATGCCTCTGAATGCGGAAGAAGGGGCCACTCACAGCATTCGGCTCTTGTGAAAGTACAACACACTAAGATCTGGATTTGCACAGAAGAAATCCGGCACAGAAAAGAGCCAAATGCCATGAGCGGCCACCTTCTTCCACATTTAGAGGCATCGGAAACCACTGAATGCATGTCTACATTTTATAACAACATTATGACCATGACTAGTCTTGTTGTTTGCAGACTCGAGCCCCGATTGGCTCCTCTAAATAAGGCAAATGGTGGATGGGGTTTGTCTACTGAAAAACAATTACAGTAAAAAGCATGTTAACTGTTTGTTTTTCTTTCCTAAGATATGGTGAGTCCTCAATTATTACGGCGTCCTCAATTACTGTTCAGAATATCACTCCTGGCCAGCAGGAGGAGGCAAAGAGCACCACAGCTAAGCTGTTATGTATCACTCCCCTTCCCACAAACCCTAGTCATTCTGTTTGCCTTCGTACATGGAGGAGGTGAAGATTTTGGTGTCTGATGAAATTATATTTCTCCAACATAGGTGTGTCCGGTCCACGGCGTCATCCTTACTTGTGGGATATTCTCTTCCCCAACAGGAAATGGCAAAGAGCCCAGCAAAGCTGGTCATATGATCCCTCCTAGGCTCCGCCTACCCCAGTCATTCTCTTTGCCGTTGCACAGGCAACATCTCCACGGAAATGGCTAAGAGTTTTTTGGTGTTTAAATGTAGTTTTTATTCTTCAATCAAGTGTTTGTTATTTTAAAATAGTGCTGGTATGTACTATTTACTCTGAAACAGAAAAGAGAAGAAGATTTCTGTTTGTGAGAGGAAGATGATTTTAGCAAACGTTACTAAAATCGATTGCTGTTTCCACACAGGACTGTTGAGATGAAGTAACTTCAGTTGGGGGAAGCAGTTGGCAGACTTTTCTGCCTGAGGTATGATGGCCACATTTCTAACACGACTTGGTAATGCTGGAAGGCTGTCATTTTCCCTATGGGGACCGGTAAGCCATTTTCTTAGATTAAGTATGAGAATAAAGGCTTTATAAGGGCTTAAAAAACTGGTAGACATTTTTCTGGGCTAAAACGATTACTTGCTAAGCATATTTGACAGATTATAGCGCTTTATAATTATTATAATCTTGGGGATTGTGTTAAAAAACGGCAGGCACTGTATGAACACCTTTTTCAGATGGGGGCCTTTCTCTAGTCATAGGCAGAGCCTCATTTTCGCGCCACTAATGCGCAGTTGTTTTTGGAAGGCAAGGCATGCAGATGCATGTGTGAGGAGCTAAGATACACTGAAAAAGCTTACAGAAGGCGTCATTTGGTATCGTATTCCCCTCTGGGCTTGGTTGGGTCTCAGCAAAGCAGATTCCTGGGACTGTATAGGGGTTAAATGTAAAAACAGCTCCGGTTCCGTTATTTTAAGGGTTAAAGCTTTCAAATTTGGTGTGCAATACTTTTAAGGCTTTAAGACACTGTGGTGAAATTTTGGTGAACAATTGCTTCATACTTTTTCGCATATTCAGTAATAAAGTGTGTTCTGTTTAAAATTTAAAGTGACAGTAACGGTTTTATTTTAAAACGTTTTTTGTGCTTTGTTGACAAGTTTAAGCCTGTTTAACATGTCTGAACCATCAGATAAACGATGTTCTATATGTATGAAAGCCAATGTGTCTCCCCATTTAAATATATGTGATAATTGTGACATGGTGTCCAAACAAAGTAGGGACAATGATGCCACAGATAATAATAGTGCCCAAGATGATTCTTCAGATGAGGGGAGTAAGCATGGTACTGCATCACCCCCTTCTGTGTCTACACCAGTTTTGCCCACACAAGAGGCCCCTAGTACATCTAGTGCGCCAATACTTATTACCATGCAACAATTAACGGCTGTTATGGATAATTCTATTGCAAATATTTTATCTAAAATGCCTACTTATCAAAGAAAGCGCGATTGCTCTGTTTTAAACACTGAAGAGCAAGAGGACGCTGATGATAACGCTTCTGACATACCCTCACACCAATCTGAAGGGGCCAGGAGGGAGGTTTTGTCTGAGGGAGAAATTTCAGATTCAGGGAAAATTTCTCAACAAGCTGAACCTGATGTTGTAACATTTAAATTTAAATTAGAACATCTCTGCGCACTGCTTAAGGAGGTATTATCTACTCTGGATGATTGTGACAATTTGGTCATTCCAGAGAAATTATGTAAGATGGATAAGTTCCTAGAGGTTCCGGTGCCCCCCGATGTTTTTCCTATACCCAAGCGGGTGGCGGATATAGTAAACAAGGAATGGGAAAGGCCCGGCATACCTTTTGTGCCTCCCCCTATATTTAAGAAATTATTTCCTATAGTCGACCCCAGAAAGGACTTATGGCAGACAGTCCCTAAGGTCGAGGGGGCGGTCTCTACTCTAAACAAACGCACTACTATTCCCATAGAAGATAGTTGTGCTTTTAAAGATCCTATGGATAAAAAATTAGAGGGTTTGCTTAAAAAAATGTTTGTTCAGCAAGGTTACCTTCTTCAACCAATTTCATGCATTGTTCCTGTCACTACGGCAGCGTGTTTCTGGTTCGAAGAACTAGAAAAGTCGCTCGATAAAGAATCTTCGTATGAGGAGATTATGGGCAGAGTTCATGCACTTAAATTGGCTAACTCTTTTATTCTAGATGCCGCTTTGCAATTAGCGAGATTAGCGGCGAAAAATTCAGGGTTTGCTATCGTGGCGCGCAGAGCGCTCTGGCTGAAGTCTTGGTCAGCGGATGTGTCTTCCAAGACAAAATTACTTAACATCCCTTTCAAGGGCAAAACACTGTTTGGGCCCGATTTGAAAGAGATTATTTCAGACATCACCGGAGGAAAGGGCCACGCCCTTCCTCAGGATAGGTCTTTTAAGGCTAGAAATAAGCCTAATTTTCGTCCCTTTCGCAGAAACGGACCAGCCTCTACTTCTACATCCTCTAAGCAAGAGGGTAATACTTCTCAACCCAAACCAGCCTGGAGACCGATGCAAGGCTGGAACAAGGGTAAGCAGGCCAAGAAGCCTGCCACTGCTACCAAAACAGCATGAAGGGATGGCCCCCGATCCGGGACCGGATCTGGTGGGGGGCAGACTTTCTCTCTTTGCTCAGGCCTGGGCAAGAGATGTTCAGGATCCTTGGGCACTAGAAATAGTTTCTCAAGGTTATCTCCTGGAATTCAAGGAACTACCCCCAAGGGGAAGGTTCCACAGGTCTCAATTATCTTCAAACCAAATAAAAAGACAGGCATTCTTACATTGTGTAGAAGACCTGTTAAGGATGGGAGTAATTCATCCAGTTCCAATAAGAGAACAAGGGATGGGGTTTTACTCCAACCTGTTCATAGTTCCCAAAAAAGAGGGAACGTTCATACCAATTCTAGATCTCAAGATCCTAAACAAATTTCTCAGGGTCCCATCGTTCAAAATGGAAACCATTCGAACGATCCTTCCTACCATCCAGGAAGGTCAATTCATGACCACGGTGGATTTAAAGGATGCGTACCTCCATATTCCCATCCACAAGGAACATCATCAGTTCCTAAGGTTCGCTTTTCTGGACAAGCATTACCAGTTTGTGGCACTTCCATTCGGGTTAGCCACTGCTCCGAGAATTTTCACAAAGGTACTAGGGTCCCTTCTAGCGGTTCTAAGACCAAGGGGCATTGCAGTAGTACCGTACTTGGACGACATCCTGATTCAAGCGTCGTCTCTGTCAAAGGCAAAGGCTCATACGGACATCGTCCTAGCCTTTCTCAGATCTCACGGATGGAAAGTAAACATAGAAAAAAGTTCTCTTTCCCCGTCAACAAGAGTTCCCTTCTTGGGAACAATAATAGACTCCTTAGAAATGAGAATTTTTCTGACAGAGGTCAGAAAATCAAAACTTCTAAGCTCTTGTCAAGTTCTTCATTCAGTTCTTCGTCCTTCCATAGCGCAGTGCATGGAAGTAATAGGATTGATGGTTGCAGCAATGGACATAGTTCCTTTTGCACAAATTCATCTAAGACCATTACAACTGTGCATGCTCAGACAGTGGAATGGGGATTATACAGACTTGTCTCCGACGATTCAAGTAGATCAAAGGACCAGAGATTCACTCCGTTGGTGGCTAATCCTGGACAATCTGTCACAGGGAATGAGCTTCCGCAGACCAGAGTGGGTCATTGTCACGACTGACGCCAGTCTGGTGGGCTGGGGCGCGGTCTGGGAACCCCTGAAAGCTCAGGGTCTATGGTCTCGGGAAGAATCTCTTCTCCCGATAAACATTCTGGAACTGAGAGCGATATTCAATGCTCTCAAAGCTTGGCCTCATCTTGCAAAGGCCAAATTCATAAGGTTTCAATCAGACAACATGACGACAGTTGCTTATATCAACCATCAGGGGGGAACAAGGAGTTCCCTGGCGATGGAGGAAGTGACCAAGATAATTCAATGGGCGGAGGATCACTCCTGCCACTTGTCTGCAATCCACATCCCAGGAGTGGAAAATTGGGAAGCGGATTTTCTGAGTCGTCAGACATTCCATCCGGGGGAGTGGGAACTCCACCCGGAAATCTTTGCCCAAATAACTCAATTATGGGGCATTCCAGACATGGATCTGATGGCGTCTCGCCAGAACTTCAAGGTTCCTTGTTACGGGTCCAGATCCAGGGATCCCAAGGCGACTCTAGTAGATGCACTAGTAGCACCTTGGACCTTCAGCCTAGCTTATGTTTTCCCACCGTTTCCTCTCATTCCCAGGCTGGTAGCCAGGATCAACCAGGAGAGGGCTTCGGGGATCTTGATAGCTCCTGCGTGGCCACGCAGGACTTGGTATGCAGACCTGGTGAATATGTCATCGGCTCCACCATGGAAGCTACCGTTGAGACAGGACCTTCTTGTTCAAGGTCCATTCGAACATCCGAATCTGGTTTCTCTCCAACTGACTGCTTGGAGATTGAACGCTTGATTTTATCAAAGCGTGGGTTTTCAGATTCTGTAATAGATACTCTTATTCAGGCTAGAAAGCCTGTAACTAGAAAGATTTACCATAAGATATGGAAAAAATATATCTATTGGTGTGAATCTAAAGGATTCCCATGGAACAAGATAAAAATTCCTAGGATTTTATCCTTTCTACAAGAGGGTTTGGAGAAGGGATTATCTGCAAGTTCTCTGAAGGGACAGATTTCTGCGTTATCTGTTTTAATTCACAAAAGGCTGGCAGCTGTGCCAGACGTTCAGGCGTTTGTTCAGGCTCTGGTTAGAATCAAGCCTGTTTACAGACCTTTGACTCCTCCCTGGAGTCTCAATCTAGTTCTTTCAGTTCTTCAAGGGGTTCCGTTTGAACCCTTACATTCCGTAGATATTAAGTTATTATCTTGGAAAGTTTTGTTTTTGGTTGCAATTTCTTCTGCTAGAAGAGTTTCAGAGTTATCTGCTCTGCAGTGTTCTCCACCCTATCTGGTGTTCCATGCAGATAAGGTGGTTTTGCGTACAAAGCCTGGTTTTCTTCCGAAAGTTGTTTCCAACAAGAATATTAACCAGGAGATAGTTGTACCTTCTTTGTGCCCGAATCCAGTTTCAAAGAAGGAACGTTTGTTACACAATTTGGACGTAGTCCGTGCTCTAAAATTCTATTTAGAGGCCACTAAAGATTTCAGACAAACTTCTTCTTTGTTTGTTGTTTATTCTGGTAAAAGGAGAGGTCAAAAAGCAACTTCTACCTCTCTTTCTTTTTGGCTTAAAAGCATTATCCGTTTGGCTTATGAGACTGCCGGACGGCAGCCTCCTGAAAGAATCACAGCTCACTCCACTAGGGCTGTGGCTTCCACATGGGCCTTCAAGAACGAAGCTTCTGTTGACCAGATATGTAAGGCAGCGACTTGGTCTTCACTGCACACTTTTGCCAAATTTTACAAATTTGATACTTTTGCTTCTTCAGAGGCTATTTTCGGGAGAAAGGTTTTGCAAGCCGTGGTGCCTTCCATTTAGGTGACCTGATTTGCTCCCTCCCTTCATCCGTGTCCTAAAGCTTTGGTATTGGTTCCCACAAGTAAGGATGACGCCGTGGACCGGACACACCTATGTTGGAGAAAACAGAATTTATGCTTACCTGATAAATTACTTTCTCCAACGGTGTGTCCGGTCCACGGCCCGCCCTGGTTTTTTTAATCAGGTCTGATGAATTATTTTCTCCAACTACAGTCACCACGGTATCATATGGTTTCTCCTATGCATATTTCCTCCTGTACGTCGGTCGAATGACTGGGGTAGGCGGAGCCTAGGAGGGATCATATGACCAGCTTTGCTGGGCTCTTTGCCATTTCCTGTTGGGGAAGAGAATATCCCACAAGTAAGGATGACGCCGTGGACCGGACACACCGTTGGAGAAAGTAATTTATCAGGTAAGCATAAATTCTGTTTTCGCTACAAGCAAGTTTTTGGGTCTAGCCGTATTCCACGTTAATCTCTTTAGTAAGGGTAGTGGGGACTTTCAAGCAGTTAGGAACTTGTAAGGTGGGCCTTACTGAGTTTTCCTAACATGGTGCTGCCCTAGAGGATCAGAGTAGGTTGCTCTGTGCCTTCTTTTCTACAGGTCCCTGTGAGGAACTGTGTCCTTGCATACCTAGGGAGCTGTCTACATGCCGGACAGCGGATTTGGCAGGTAAGTGCCTTTTTCTTACAGGTGGGGAGACTATACACTTTTCACTGCATATTTTCATTAAGGGACAAGGTAATCCTTAAGTAAGGATGAGATTGGGCATGGGGCAGGCACTGTAATAATTTGTCTAAGACTGTTTTATCCTTTCAAGGGATGAAAGGGTTAATTCTTTATTGGGCTTTTTAAAATGATTGTCTGCCTAAGGGTAATTTCGTGTTAACTTGGTTTTGTATAATATGAGGAAGCTTTGTGGTCCTGGGACATTCAGGGCATAGTTTGCAAGATACGATTCAGCATTTAATTTTCTAAATGGATTTTTCGTAATTTTTAGGCCGATCACGTGACGTTTCTTCGGCTCAGTTTATGGAGCAGTATTGGCTGCCAGAAACTGCGATCCTCCTCTGAGATCGATTCTGTTTTTTTGGTGGCAGGTAGGCACCTCAGCTAAGACTGAGGTGTGGGGTTTCCTGAGATTTGTGTCATTTGAGCGCTTAGTCGCTCGGTCAAATTGTTCAGTATTTTTCTGAGGGGATATACCTACGTTAGTAAGGAGTGTGTCCTTGCAAAAATTGGTGTTTTTTTATTTATTTGGCAAGTGAGTTTGCTGGGATTATGTCTGATACGGAGCAAGACCCGGCTCTGATGAATGCTTGTCTTTTGTGCTTAGAAGCTCAGATTGCTTCACCTATGCAATTCTGTTCCTCATGTGTTAAGAAGACTTTACAGGGTAGAGAAAAGATTTTTATTGCTGAGCCCAATGTCTCTCAGGGTGATGCTGTTCAGGTATTACCACAGCCTTCTCCAGTAACGTCCCAAACCTCAACAGCATCACATGCAGTGTCCTCTCTGAAGGCAGAGATTGCCGCTCAAGTATCCTCAGCGGTATCGGCAGCGTTAGCTGCTTTTCCTTGGTTAAAGGGGGAAACGCAAGAGAAAACGTAGGGAGTCAGATAGCAGAGTTTCTGATTCCATTACGGTTTCTCAGATGGCTCTTCCTCTTAAATCTGATGAGGAAGATTTGTCAGGACTTTCTGAGGGTGAAATCTTAGATTCAGACAGTGTTATTCCTTCATCTAAAGCTGAAGGAGTTTCCTTCAGATTTAAGCTTGAACACTGTGTTTTGTTAAAGGAGGTTTTGGCTATGCTGGACAACTCAGAGACCCCTGTCGTTGTCCATCCTAAGAAAGCTAGTAAACTTAATAATTACTTTGAGGTTCCTTCCTCTAAGGAGGTTTTTCCGGTTCCAGACCGTGATGTAGATATTATCACACAGGAGTGGGATACGCCGGGGGGTTCTTTTTCCCCATCTCCTATTTTTAAAAAGATGTTTCAGTCGCTGACTAATAATAATAATAATGGAACCATGGCACTCTGTTCCTAAGGTGGAGGGAGCTATTTCTACTCTGGCTAAGACAACTACTATTTCTATTGAGGATAGCTGCTCTTTTAAAGATCCTATGGACAAAAAGCTGGAAGTTTATTTAAAGAGAATGTATGTTCATCAAGGTCTCCTATGGCAACCTGCAGTATGTATTGGCACTGTGACTAGTGCTGCATCCTACTGGTCTGATGCCTTGTCTGATTCTCTACAGGTAGAGACTCCTTTGGATGAGATCCAAGACAGGATTAAAGCTCTTAAAATGGCTAATTCCTTTATTTCTGATGCTATCTTGCAGGTGATTAGACTGGGAGCCAAGTTATCCAGTTTCACTGTACTAGGCCGCAGAGCTTTGTGGCTGAAATCTTGGTCAGCAGATGTCTCCTCTAAGGTCAAGCTTTTGGCACTCCCTTACAAGGGGAAGACATTGTTTGGTCCTAATTTAGCAGAAATTATTTCTGATATTACGGGGGAAAAGGATCTTTTCTACCTCAAGATAGGAAGAATAGAACGAAAGGACGTCTGAGTAATTTCCGTTCCTTTCGTAACTTCAGAGGTAAGTTTTCCCCTTCCTCTGCCAAGCAGGAACAGTCCAAGCCTTTTTTGAAGCCCAGTCAGTCTTGGAACAAGGGGAAGCAACCAAAGAAACCCGCAGCTGACTCTAAATCAGCATGAAGGGTTTGCCCCCAATCCGGGAGTGGATCAAGTGGGGGGGCAGACTTTCTCTTTTTTTTTCCCAAGCATGGGTTTCAGATGTCCCAGATCCCTGGGCTGTGGACAAAGTATCTCAGGGTTACAAATTGGAATTCAAGACCTTTCCTCCCAGGGGCAGGTTCCACCTCTCAAGATTATCTGTAGAACTGATAAAGAGAGAGGCATTCTTGAAATGTATTCAGGATCTTTCCTCCCTGGGAGCGATTGTTCCAGTTCAGGAGCAGGGTCTAGGTTTCTATTCCAATCTGTTCATAGTTCCCAAAAAAAGAGGGAGCTTTCCAACCTATTCTTGACCTGAAATGTCTTAACAAGTTTCTCAGAGTACCGGCTTTCAAGATGGAGACGATCCGCTCCATTCTTTCTCTAGTACAGGAGGGTCAGTTCATGACGACCATAGACCTAAAGGATGCGTACCTTCATATTCCCATTCAAAAAGATCATCACAAGTTTCTGAGATTTGCTTTTCTAGACAAACACTTTCAGTTTGTAGCTCTTTAGTTTGGCCTTGCTACAGCTCCCAGAATTTTCTCAAAAATCCTGGGTTCTCTCTTGGCAGTGATCAGAGCTCGGGGTATTGCAGTTGGAAACGGTTGGAAACTAAGTCTGGGAAAGAGTTCCCTTGTTCCAGCTACAAGTGTAGTTTTCTTAGGAACTATACTAGATTCCCTTTTGATGAAAATATTTCTGACAGAGGTCAGGAAAGCCAAAATTATTTTGTCTTGCCTCTCTCTCCAGTCTACCATTCAATCATCAGTAGCTCAATGTATGGAGGTAATTGGTCTGATGGTTTCTTCCATGGACATCATTCCTTTTGCTCGATTCCATTTGAGAGCTCTGCAATTATGCATGCTCAGTCAATGAAACAGAGACCATTGGGATCTATCTCAGAGGATAGATCTAGACCCTGCCGTGGTGGATTTCTCAGGAGCATCTGTCTCAGGGCACATGCCTTCCAGAGACCTTCCTGGGTGATCATGACCACAGATGCCAGCCTGCGACTCTTGGCGTTGAAAGTGATTTACAATGTTCTAATGGCTTGGCCTTAGCCCAGTTTATCAGGTTTTAGTCGGACAACATCACCTCAGTGGCTTACATCAACCACCAGGGAGGAACTGGGAGTTCATTAGCCATGAAGGAGGTGGCTCGGATTATTCAGTGAGCGGAAGCTCACAATTACCTATCTGCCATCCACATTCCAGGAGTGGACAACTGGGAAGCGGATTTTCTGAGCAGACAGACTTTTCATCCCGGGGAGTAGGAACTTCGTCCGGAGGTGTTCTCCAGTTTAACCCTCAGATGGGGGATGCCGGAACTGTATCTGATGGTGTCCAAACTTCCAAGGTATGGTTCAAGGTCAAGGAATCCACAGGCCACTCTGTTAGATGCTCTGGCAGTTCCTTGGGAATTCAGGCTGGCATACCTGTTTCCTCCGTTTGCTCTCCTTCCACAATTCATTGCTCGTATCAAACAAGAGAGAGCATTGGTGATTCTAATAGCCCTTGCGTGGCCTTGCAGGATCTGGTATGCAAACTTAGTGGAGATGCCGTCTCTCCCACCTTGGAGACTTCCTCTGAGGAAGGACCTTCTACTTCATGGTCTCTTCCTTCATCCTAATCTCGTTTCTCTGAAGCTGACTGCTTGGAGATTGAACACTTAGTTCTGTCTAAGCGTGGTTTCTCTGAGTCTGCAATTGAGACTTTGGTTCAGGCTCTCAAGCCTGTGACTAGAAAGATTTCTGCATTATCTATTTTGCTTCATAAGCATCTAGCAGACGTGCCAGATGTGCAATCTTTTTGTCAGACTTTGGTCAGAATCAGGCCTGTGTTTAAGTCCTCCTTGGAGTCTTAACCTTGTTGTTAAAGTTTTGCAGCGGGCTCCGTTTGAGCTGATGCATTCCATAGATATTAAAGTGATAATGATCCCAATTTTTTTCTTTCATGATTCAGATAGAGCATGCAATTTTAAGCAACTTTCTAATTTACTTTTATTAAGTTTTCTTTGTTCTCTTGCTATCTTTATTTGAAAAAGACGGCATCTAAGCTAAGGAGCCAGCACATTTTGGTTCAGACCTGGACAGCACTTGTTTATTGGTGCTGTCCAATCAGCAAGGTCAACCCAGGTTGTTCACCAAAAATGGGCCAGCATCTAAACTTACATTCTTGCTTTTCAAATAAACATACCAAGAGAATGAAGAAAAATTGATAATAGGAGTAAATTAGAAAGTTGCTTAAAATTGCATGCTCTATCTGAATCATGAAAGAAAAAATTTGGGTTGTGTCCCTTTAAGTTGTTTTCTTGGAAGGTGTTGTTTCTTATTGCTATTTCTTCTGCTAGGAGAGTCTCTAAGCTCTCGGCTTTGCAGTGTGATCTGCCTTATATTATCTTTCATTCTGGTAGGGCGGTTCTTAGTACTAAGTTTTGGTTTCCTTCCTAAAGTTGTTTCGGATAGAAATATTAATCAGGAAATTGTTGTTCCTTCTCTGTCCTAATCCTTCTTCTCATAAGGAACGTTTGTTGAACAATTTGGATGTTGTGCGTGCTTTGAAATTCTACCTACAGACGACTAAGGATTTTCGCCAGTCTTCTTCCCTGTTTTTTTCTCTGGGAAACGTAAAGGTCAGAAAGCTACTGCTACTTCTTTCACTCTGGTTGAGAAGTATAATTCTTTTGGCTTATGAGACTGCTGGTCAGCAGCCTCCTGAGAGAATTACAGCTCATTCCACTAAGGCTGTCTCTTCTTCTTGGGCTTTCAAAAATGAAGCTTCTGTGGAACAGACTTGCAAGGCTGCAATTTAGTCTTGTCTGCATACTTTTTCCAAAATTTTACAATTTTGATACTTTTGCCTCGGCTGAGGCTTCTTTTGGGAGAAAGTTTCTTCAAGCAGTGGTGCCTTCTCTTTAGGTCTACCTTGTCTCCTCCTAGTCCTGTGTCCTCTTTTTGGGTATTGATTCCCAACAGTAATTGAAGACGCCGTGGACTCACCATATCTTAGGAAAGAAAACAAAATTTATGCTTGCCTGATAAATTTCTTTCTTTCCGGATATGGTGAGTCCACAACGCCGCCCTTTGTTTTAATACAGTTTTTTTTTTTTACTAAACTTCAGGCACCTCTACACCTTGTGTTACTCCTTTATCTCCATTTACCTTCGGTCGAATGATTGGGGTTTGTTTGAAGGGGAGTGATACTTAACAGCTTAGCTGTGGTGCTCTTTGCCGCCTCCTGCTGGCCAGAAGTGATATTCCCAACAGTAATTGAGGACGCCGTGGACTCACCATATCCGGATAGAAAGAAATTTATCAGTTAAGCATAAATTTAGTTTTTTAGGCTTGACTGATATGTTTTCTGTCAACGCAACAGAAATGTCTTGTAATTATAAGATTTTTACGGTCATTTTAAGCCAGGCATCCTTTTATTGGTGTATTCATATCTACCACATTTGTAAAACGTTCGTTACATGGCTCAAAAATATATAAAGTGCAAAATGTATTCAGCCCCGAAAAAATGCACCTAAAAAGTCGCGATTATTTCCGCATAGTTTGCAATGTTTGAAGTCTAAAATGTCGTCAGTATTTATCAAAATTCTAGAGACATTTTTAGGGCAAACTTTTTTTTTTTTGCGATGTCAAATGAATAGCTGATCTAGTTTTCTTGCGAAAATATCTTTTCACTTTTTTTTATCAACCTTAACTTTAGCCACCGGTAAATGGTTTTATTGTTTTTATCCTATTATAACATAATACATTAATCACATGTTTGTAAGAATGTTATTTCTTATATATTAAATTATTTTTATTTTGCCCCTTTGGCTCTTTTTCATCAAGGAAGAGTGCCCATTTTTTGGAGCTTATCTTTGTTTTTTTTAGTACACTTATTTCAATTGCACTTTAAATTATTTTACTTTTTAAAAAATCTGTATATACCTTTTTGTTATTTAATTATTATTCTTCAGGTTTATCGCCTTGTTGTGCGTAATTTCTAACCCTAGATACAGCCATTACGGCAAGAAAAATAAATGTTTCCATTTTTCCTCCAGACAAACAACAATAACACTCTCTTTATTTTTCACTACCTTGCAACATACAAATTGGCGAGATTAAAAACAGTGAATATTGCATGCGCCACTTTTCATAAATATGTGAGAACTGAGAATATATACAGGCATTTTAAAATGCCAATAGAGATTTAATACAAGAATTAGTCATTTCCAGACAACTTATTTGCATGTGTTAAAGACTTGCGAATGGTCATGAGTCAGTTTGTTCACACATATGAAAAGTTGCGACTTTATTGGCGCATAACCTTTCATAAATATTGTGATATCATTTGTGAGGCTTTTTTTGACGATAAACGTGAGAATTTTCTTATTCTCACTTTGATAAATTTTGCCCAAAGTATGATGGCACTTCTCAAGAAAAAAGCTGAAGGGAGTAATGGAAACAGCGTATCAAAACAATATATACTATGTATAAATATTGAAAATTTTATAGAAATTGTCATAAATTCATTCATAAAGCACATTCATCCTAAAACATGTTGTGGCCACAACTAAGAGAATAAAATATATTTCAGTTATACGGCTCCTTTTTTTTTTTTTTTTTTTTTTAATTAAAAAAAAACTGTTTTCATCTGAACTTTGGTGTTGAAATAAAAACATCTGAAGAATGTCTTGTAAAAAAACAATACAGTCAGTTACCCCCACCAGTTTATGGTTAATGTAATAATTACTTTCAAATGCAGATTCAGTTTTTATTTTACTACATTAAGAGCTTTTTCAGTAGGCAGAGCCAATGTGGTGTTACCTAATATTAGGGCTGGGCGATACGGGTGAAAAAAAAAACAACGAATTTTTAAAAAACAAACAAAAAAAAAACGCGATTGTGATTTAATCGCGATTTTATTAAAAATTACTATAACACCTTCATTTTTCAATAAAACGTTTATTTAACACTACAGAATCTTACTGTACATGCTTCTCAATGTCTAATACAAACCACAAAATAGTTAAAATAAAATTAGCTAGTGCTACCTGTGCTGTGGTTACATAGATAGTATAAAGTCCCTTTATTTAACAGTACACTACAGGATCTTACTGTACATGTTTCTCAATGTCCAATGCACTCTTGGTGCATAAAAATACAAACTACAAAAGAAATAAAAAAAAAAAAAGTCATTAAGGCACTATAAAGTATTTGTACAATACTCACTTTATTGCTCACAACTTTGAGCTGTCCCACCGCCACACCACTGCTTGACCACCCCCACACTACTACCAGATGACTCCCACACACTCTTCAATCTCTTCCAAAATGGCCGTTTTGCGGGCATTCTCAGGTCCGCCCACAGCCGCACACTGGTCTGCCACTCATCTTCCCTCTCCGCCTCCGTTTTCAGGACAATCTGAGGATTTTTTTGATTTTTTTTTTTAAATTGCGTACTCTTGCGGTTTTAAAACCGCGGCGATTAATCGCAGTTTAAAACTGCATCCGCGATTAATCGTGCAGCCCTACCTAATATTTGTGTTGCATTTGAAAAGATCCCTCCTCAAGTATTCCCTGTGATTTTATTTAATTTTTTTTCTCCTGCTTAAACTAATTTATTCTATTGTGGTGTTTGTTCATAATTCTTGCCAAACTAACCCAAAACAAAAAAAAAATATTTTATTTTTAAGGAAATGCGCTCTGAGCGGTCAGTCAAAGTCGTGCAAGCACAGAATCAAACTGGGAGATTCCAGCAATTATTATTATATTTCACCGTGTTGTAGATATAGGGTGAGTAATGCAGAGCTGCTTATTCAGATTTCAGTATCTTGTTTATATCATCAACATGACCAGAACTTAAATATTTCATTGTTCTTTTTTTTTTTTCTTCTCAAGATTACCTCTGTGTGTAATTTCTTTACGTATATCAGATATATCCATCAAGGGCTAGTAAAGCAGCAGGACGGTGAGTGATAATAAGCAGCACATAATTGTTTGTTGTTTCTCTGTCATGTGATTGGACAGTACAGAAACCCATCTCATTAGCAAGGTATTTAATGCTGTATGGCATTTTACTGCACATAAATATTACTGTGAAGCAAACTATTCTAGTCTTTTGCTGCAAGCAGGGTTACATTTCTTCTTGTTCAGATAATGTGTTGCACATAAGTTTTTTAAAAATACAATACATTGATGCTAACTTCAGAAAGAAATCTGGGCAGACTTTATGGGTCCTATGTGTTTCAGAGCAAAATGTATGCTAAATGAGAGAATAATGTTCAAATAGATGCCCTTTATTTTTATTTGTATTCCTTTTCATTATTTCAGGGGGAAAAACTGTAGCATTATAAAATGTTAAATTTGTTTCATCTAAAAGTGGACAGATTTATTTTTGTTCAAAAGGTTCAAATGACTTGTCCTGCAGTTTTTCAAAAATGATAGGTTTTATTTTTTAGATTGATATGCTGTTTCATTTAAGTAGTGAAGCTATTTAAAATATTTCTCAAAGGTGTCAGCATTTTTATATTTCCTCTTTCTTTGTAAGTGATGTGACTGTTTATACTGATTACATTGTTTTAAAAAAAAGAAAAGTATTTCTCTTGTTAAGTGTATCCAGTCCACGGATCATCCATTACTTGTGGGATATTCTCCTTCCCAACAGGAAGTTGCAAGAGGATCACCCACAGCAGAGCTGCTATATAGCTCCTCCCCTCACTGCCATATCCAGTCATTCTCTTGCAACTCTCAACAAAGATGGACGTAGTAAGAGGAGAGTGGTGTATTATAGTTAGTTTTTTAACTTCAATCAAAAGTTTGTTATTTTTAAATGGTACCGGAGTGTAATGTTTCATCTCAGGCAGCATTAGAAGAAGAATCTGCCTGTGATTTCTATGATCTTAGCAGAAGTAACTAAGATCCACTGCCGTTCTCACATATTCTGAGGAGTGAGGTAACTTTAGAGGGGGAATGGTGTGCAGGTTTTCCTGCAATAAGGTATGTGCAGTTAACATATTTCTAGGGATTGAATTTGCTAGAAAAATGCTGCTGATACCGGATTAATGTAAGTTAAGCCTTAAATGCAGTGATAGCGACTGTTATCAGGCTTATTAACAGAGATACATACTCTTATAAAAGTGTAATATAAAACATTTGCTGGCATGTTAATCGTTTTTATATATGTTTGGTGACAAAACTTATTGGGACCTAGTTTTTTTCCACATGGCTGGCTTGATTTTTGCTTAGTAACAGGCTTTCCACTGTTGCAATATGAGTGGGAAGGGCCTATTTTAGTGCTTTTCTGTGTAGCTAAAAATACTGACAGAGACATTCAGCTTCCCTCTGCATGATACAGGACATCTCTGAAGGGCTCAAAATGCTTCAAAGTCGTGTTTGAGGAGGGCAACAATCACAGTAGACTGTGGCAATTGTGACTGTGTTTAAAAAACGTTTTTGTCATTTATTATTCTGTTTTTGTTATTAAGGGGTTAATCATCCATTTGCAAGTGGGTGCAATGCTCTGCTAACTTGTTACATACACTGTAAAAATTTTGTTAGTGTAACTGCCTTTTTTCACTGTTATTTCAAATTTTGTCAAAATTTGTTTCTCTTAAAGGCACAGTAACGTTTTTTTATATTGCTTGTTAACTTGCTTTAAAGTGTTTTCCAAGCTTGCTAGTCTCATTGCTAGTCTGTACAAACATGTCTGAAACAGAGGATACTTGTTCATTATGTTTAAAAGCCATGGTGGAGCCCCATAGGAGAATGTGTACTAAATGTATTGATTTCACCTTAAACAGTAAAGATCAGTCTTTATCTATAAAAGAATTGTCACCAGAGGGGTCTGTCGAGGGGGAAGTTATGCCGACTAACTCTCCCCACGTGTCGGACCCTTCGCCTCCCGCTCAAGGGACGCACGCTAATATGGCGCCAAGTACATCAGGGACGCCCATAGCGATTACTTTGCAGGACATGGCTGCAATCATGAATAATACCCTGTCAGAGGTATTATCCAGATTGCCTGAATTGAGAGGCAAGCGCGATAGCTCTGGGGTTAGACGAGATACAGAGCGCGTAGATGCTGTAAGAGCCATGTCTGATACTGCGTCACAATATGCAGAACCTGAGGACGGAGAGCTTCAGTCTGTGGGTGACGTCTCTGAATCGGGGAGACCTGATTCAGAGATTTCTAATTTTAAATTTAAGCTTGAGAACCTCCGTGTATTGCTTGGGGAGGTATTAGCTGCTCTGAATGACTGTGACACAATTGCAGTGCCAGAGAAATTGTGTAGGCTGGATAAATACTATGCAGTGCCGGTGAGTACTGATGTTTTTCCAATACCTAAAAGGCTTACAGAAATTATTAGTAAGGAGTGGGATAAGCCCGGTGTGCCCTTTTCCCCACTTCCTATATTTAGAAAAATGTTTCCAATAGATGCCACTACACGGTACTTATGGCAGACTGTCCCTAAGGTGGAGGGAGCAGTTTCTACTTTAGCAAAGCGTACCACTATCCCGGTTGAGGACAGTTGTGCTTTTTCAGATCCAATGGATAAAAAATTAGAGGGTTACCTTAAGAAAATGTTTATTCAACAAGGTTTTATTTTACAGCCCCTTGCATGCATTGCGCCTGTCACTGCTGCGGCGGCATTCTAGTTTGAGGCCCTGGAAGAGGCCATCCATACAGCTCCATTGACTGAAATTGTTGACAAGCTTAGAACTCTTAAGCTAGCTAACTCATTTGTTTCTGATGCCATTGTTCATTTGACTAAACTAACGGCTAAGAATTCCGTATTCGCCATTCAGGCGCGTAGAGCGCTATGGCTCAAATCCTGGTCAGCTGATGTGACTTCAAAGTCTAAATTACTCAACATTCCTTTCAAGGGGCAGACCTTATTCGGGCCTGGTTTGAAAGAAATTATTGCTGACATTACTGGAGGTAAGGGTCATACCCTTCCTCAGGACAGGGCCAAATCAAAGGCCAAACAGTCTAATTTTCGTGCCTTTCGAAATTTCAAGGCAGGTGCAGCATCAACTTCCTCTGCTTCAAAACAAGAGGGAACTTTTGCTCAATCCAAGCAGGCCTGGAAACCTAACCAGTCCTGGAACAAGGGCAAGCAGGCCAGAAAGCCTGCTGCTGCCTCTAAGACAGCATGAAGGAGCGGCCCCCTATCTGACAACGGATCTAGTAGGGGGCAGACTCTCTCTCTTCGCCCAGGCGTGGGCAAGAGATGTTCAGGAGCCCTGGGCGTTGGAGATCATATCTCAGGGATATCTTCTGGATTTCAAAGCTTCTCCACAAGGGAGATTTCACCTTTCAAGATTATCTGCAAACCAGATAAAGAAAGAGGCATTCCTAAGCTGCGTACAAGATCTCCTTGTAATGGGAGTGATCCATCCAGTTCCGCGGACGGAACAAGGACAGGGGTTTTATTCAAATCTGTTTGTGGTTCCCAAAAAAGAGGGAACCTTCAGACCAATTTTGGATTTAAAGATCCTAAACAAATTCCTCAGAGTTCCGTCATTCAAGATGGAAACTATTCGAACCATTTTACCCATGATCCAAGAGGGTCAGTACATGACCACAGTGGACTTAAAGGATGCCTACCTTCACATTCCGATTCACAAGAATCATCATCAGTTCCTGAGGTTTGCCTTTCTAGACAGGCATTACCAATTTGTAGCTCTTCCATTCGGGTTGGCTACAGCCCCAAGAATTTTTACAAAGGTTCTGGGCTCACTTCTGGCGGTCCTAAGACCGCGAGGCATAGCGGTGGCTCCTTACCTGGACGATATCCTGATACAGGCGTCAAGCTTTCAAATTGCCAAATCTCATACAGAGACAGTTCTGGCATTCCTGAGGTCGCATGGGTGGAAAGTGAACGAAGAAAAGAGTTCTCTATCTCCTCTCACGAGGGTTTCCTTCCTAGGGACTCTAATAGATTCTGTAGAAATGAAAATTTACCTGACGGAGTCCAGGTTATCAAAACTTCTAAATGCTTGCCGTGTTCTTCACTCCATTCCGCGCCCCACGGTGTCTCAGTGCATGGAAGTAATCGGCTTAATGGTAGCGGCGATGGACATAGTGCCATTCGCGCGCCTGCATCTCAGACCGCTGCAATTATGCATGCTCAGTCAGTGGAATGAGGATTACACAGATTTGTCCCCTCTACTAAATCTGGATCAGGAAACCAGAGATTCTCTTCTCTGGTGGTTATCTCGGGCCCATCTGTCCAAGGGTATGACCTTTCGCAGACCAGATTGGACAATTGTAACAACAGATGCCAGCCTTCTAGGTTGGGGTGCAGTCTGGAACTCCCTGAAGGCTCAGGGTTCATGGACTCAGGAGGAGAAACTCCTCCCAATAAATATTTTGGAGTTAAGAGCAATATTCAATGCTCTTCTGGCTTCGCCTCAGCTAGCAACACTGAGGTTCATCAGATTTCAGTCGGACAACATCACGACTGTGGCTTACATCAACCATCAAGGGGGAACCAGGAGTTCCCTAGCGATGTCAGAAGTCTCCAAGATAATTCGCTGGGCAGAGACTCACTCTTGCCACCTGTCAGCGATCCATATCCCAGGTGTAGAGAACTGGGAGGCGGATTTTCTAAGTCGTCAGACTTTTCATCCGGGGGAATGGGAACTCCATCCGGAGGTGTTTGCTCAATTGGTTCTCCGTTGGGGCAAACCAGAATTGGATCTCATGGCGTTTTGCCAGAACGCCAAGCTTCCTTGTTACGGATCCAGGTCCAGGGACCCAGAAGCGGCACTGATAGATGCTCTAGCAGCGCCTTGGTTCTTCAACCTGGCTTATGTGTTTCCACCGTTTCCTCTGCTCCCTCGTCTGATTGCCAAAATCAAACAGGAAAGAGCATCTGTGATATTGATAGCGCCTGCGTGGCCACGCAGGACCTGGTATGCAGACCTAGTGGGCATGTCATCCTTTCCACCATGGACTCTGCCTCTGAGACAAGACCTTCTAATACAAGGTCCTTTCATTCATCCGAATCTACTTTCTCTGAGACTGACTGCATGGAGATTGAACGCTTGATCCTATCAAAGCGTGGCTTCTCCGAGTCAGTAATTGATACCTTAATACAGGCACGAAAGCCTGTCACCAGGAAAATTTACCACAAGATATGGCGTAAATATCTTCATTGGTGTGAATCCAAGAATTACTCATGGAGTAGGGTTAGGATTCCTAGGATATTGTCCTTCCTCTAAGAGGGTTTGGACAAAGGATTATCAGCTAGTTCTTTAAAGGGACAGATTTCTGCTCTGTCTATTCTTTTACACAAGCGTCTGGCAGAAGTTCCAGACGTTCAGGCATTTTGTCAGGCTTTAGTTAGAATTAAGCCTGTGTTTAAACCTGTTGCTCCTCCATGGAGCTTAAACTTGGTTCTTAAAGTTCTTCAAGGGGTTCCGTTTGAACCCCTTCATTCTATTGATATCAAACTTCTTTCATGGAAAGTTCTTTTTCTGATGGCTATTTCCTCGGCTTGAAGAGTCTCGGAGTTATCTGCCTTACATTGTGATTCTCCTTATCTGATCTTTCATTCAGATAAAGTTGTTCTGCGTACAAAACCTGGGTTTTTACCTAAGGTGGTTTCTAACAAGAATATCAATCAAGAGATTGTTGTTCCATCATTATGTCCTAATCCTTCTTCAAAGAAGGAACATCTTTTGCATAATCTAGACGTAGTCCGTGCCTTGAAGTTTTACTTACAGGCTACTAAAGATTTTAGCCAAACATCTAACCTGTTTGTTGTTTACTCTGGACAGAGGAGAGGTCAGAAGGCCTCGGCAACCTCTCTTTCTTTTTGGCTTCGGAGTATAATCCGTTTAGCCTATGAGACTGCTGGACAGCAGCCTCCTGAAAGGATTACAGATCATTCTACTAGAGCTGTGGCTTCCACCTGGGCCTTTAAAAATGAGGCCTCTGTTGAACAGATTTGCAAGGCTGCAACTTGGTCTTCCCTTCATACTTTTTCCAAATTTTCCAAATTTGATACTTTTGCTTCTGCGGAGGCTGTTTTTGGGAGAAAGGTTCTACAGGCAGTGGTTCCTTCCGTTTAAGTTCCTGCCTTGTCCCTCCCATCATCCGTGTACTTTAGCTTTGGTATTGGTATCCCACAAGTAATGGATGATCCGTGGACTGGATACACTTAACAAGAGAAAACATAATTTATGCTTACCTGATAAATTTATTTCTCTTGTAGTGTATCCAGTCCACGGCCCGCCCTGTCCTTTTCAGGCAGGTCTAAATTTTAATTAAACTACAGTCACCACTGCACCCTATGGTTTCTCCTTTCTCGGCTTGTTTCGGTCGAATGACTGGATATGGCAGTGAGGGGAGGAGCTATATAGCAGCTCTGCTGTGGGTGATCCTCTTGCAACTTCCTGTTGGGAAGGAGAATATCCCACAAGTAGTGGATGATCCGTGGACTGGATACACTACAAGAGAAATAAATTGACCAGGTAAGCATAAATTATGTTTTTATTGTGATCTTATAATCTTAGTATCATGAATAGTAGTTATCTAGATTGTGCATGCTCTTACAGAGACTACCATGTTCTTCCTGACAACACCTCGATGATCAATGTGTAAAAGTCAACCTTGTGTCTTCTTGAAAATATAGTACAATGGGCTATATGGATGATCTGAGGACTGTTGTTAATGAATTTAGCACATGCTACAGCACCTTGGGTTGAGGAGCAGCTTTGCAGAATCACTCTCAGGATGGTTGACCTGGTCCCTTTAGAAGGATGTTTTGGTTAAACTCCTCTTGAACTATGGCGATATTGATCTACTACAAGGAGGCACTTGAAGATATTGACGGATGCAGGCAGCCAGAAAGATATTCAAATGCTTTTCTTAGACAATTCATATTTGAGGATGATATTATCATACAGATTACCCTAGCCACCTAGAGATAATTTTAGAACAAGGGATTTTTTTTCCATAACCTAGTGCTGTGTTGAGAAATCTCTGTCATCAAGTATTGATGTTCCCCTGTTGGCTTAGATTCTTGGACGTGTATTCAGTAGACACCTTTTAACCGTTTGGTGGGAGTTTTCAACAGTTTGTGTTTCCTCCATATCCTCTCAACGGAGCAGAAGTAGAGGAAATTCCTCCCTACTTACCAAAGCATACTCTTCTTTCATCAGGATCTGTTGTCTTGGTGGAGTTGAAGAAATATGGAGTTTCTGATATGGTAAAATAAAATTTACATCCTCAACTTTCTTTTTTACACTGGGGAGACATATCTTCATGGAAGCAGACATATGGGAATTCTTTGGATTCTTTTACTGTATGTCATATGCTCAAGTTTTTATATGACTGATTCATCAAAGGTCAGAATTCTAATTAATGTTGTCCACAGAAAATGTTGCCAGCCGGGTGGAATTATGAAGTAGCTGGGTGTAATATTTTCTAATATTATATCATTTTATGCTATCCGAAGCACACATTATTTGCATAATTAAACATATATTTATTTCATGATAATTTGTGCAATATTAATTGAACATTTATAATAATAATATTGGGTAAAATTTTAGCCTGGTGGTCTGTAAAATCAACTGGGTAGTGCACCCACTAAAAAGGA